>NC_090646.1:464391541-464706541 GCF_040937935.1 Hyperolius riggenbachi
TGGCTAAACGTGATACATACAATAACACTTTTGTTTTTCCTGTTTGTGCAATAAAATTATCACTTAACAATGTGATAGAATTTCCCATTTTTTTCTTCTTATATTTATTGATTGGCTATGGTGGAAAATTCTAAACAAATTTCTGAAAAAAATGGTGTAGGAAAGATTGCAAATTTCTTGATTTAGAGATGTAAGTTTTTTTTTTTGTTTTTTTTTCAGTTTTGGATTCCTTTTATTCCTCATTGGGCAAAAATAGAACACACGAGTGTGATACATTGGACCTATTCATTGTAATTCTTAAATTAAAATATTATAAAAAAATCACATGTGGACATCTTAACCCTAACCTCCCCGCAACATCAACCCCTTCATGATGTAATCTAAGCCTCCCCATTTGACATTGCCCCCTTCCTAATGCACAACCTTCTAACACTAGTAGCTGAAACTAACTTCCTTCTACCCTATACCTTAACCCGCAAAACTTCTGCTTAAACCTAACCAATACTCACCAACCATAATTTCTGTGCTGAGCATTTCAGCTCTGTAAAGGCAAAATTAAGATACCAGAATTCACCTACCACAGCCAAAAAGTGTGTTGGTGTTCCTGCTGTAAAAAAAGCTGAAATCAGTGTGTGGCAATGTAAACGCTGTCTGCATAGCCAAAATCACTGACACAGATTTAAAGAAAATCCTGGAGTGGGGGTTGCTTGGAATTAGATACCTTGCTCAGTAGTTCGAAGATCCTCTTGCAGTCCACCGTTCTAATGCTGGGTTTCTCTTCATCATCTGGCTGCACTCCCGGCCCCCTGAATGAGTGGATCTGGACTGGGTATGCAGGAGTATGGTCTGCACATGCCCAGTAGAACAAAGGCATTTATTATAAAAGCTGTAAGAAAGTGAAATTTGGGCACATGGATGCCTTGGCACCCACAATGTTATCGAGCACCTCCAGGCACCCAAATTGACCTTCTTTGATGCAAATCGCAGCTTTGTGGCAGAGAGGTAGGTTAAGATTAGGAGGGGGTGGTTAAGTGTTAGGCACCTTCTGGGGGGTTTAAGGGTTGGGCATTGGTAAAGGGAGGACTTAGGGTTAGGCATCAGTAGAGAGAGGTCTTAGGTTTGGGCATCGGTAGAGAGAGGTCTTAGGTTTGGGCATTGGTAGAGGGAGGTCTTAGGGTTGGGCATCGGTAGAGGGAGGTCTTAGGGTTAGGCATCACTAGAGGGAGGTCTTTGGGTTGGGCATAGGTAGAGGGAGTGTAATAATCTGCTCTGCTGTCTGCACAGGCAGACAGCTTTTTGACCATTTTTTAGGTCTGAGTGCTGCAGGTCTCTGGAAAAGAGACCTGTCTTCACTCTGCAAGTTTAAGAGTTGCTCTGCTGGTGAGGAATTTGCATCCACTTGTCATGAAAATTGCTTAGCTGCTTCCTTTGATGGCTTGCAGTATAAATACCATTTCCTCCCAGAATTCCCTGCTGGTCATAGAGGTTTGTTCCTGCTATTTACCTGGAGTCTCAGCCCTCTGCTTATTGTTTGCTAATATTGCTATCTTAGAATAGTTCCTTGGGAGTGCACTGGCATTCCTTTTAGCTTAGTGTAGTACATTATTTGTATTGCCTATTCTGTCTTGTCCTTGCGATTGCACTGTCGCCAGCGGTTGGCGATAGTGAATCGTTCTGTCTTGAACATAGATCGCATTTGCCCTAGCGTTAGAGGCGGTGGATCTTTCTAGTATGAGTCTTGGAGTGTAACCTCGGCTGCGGTTGCTGCTGGTTGCTCCTTCTGTCTGTCTTGTTGTGCGGATCGCACTCGCTCTTGCGGAAGACCAGTGGATTTCTTCAGTCCTGTTCCTGTGTAGAGGATCGCACTCGCTCTTGCGGAAGAGCAGTGGATTCTTTTCAATCATGTTCCTGTGTACGGATCGCACTCACTCTTGCGGAAGAGCAGTGGATCCTATCTGACTTGTTCCTGTTGTCTGTTTGTCCGGAGTGAACGCTTGCTGTTGCCTGAGGTAAGGCAACCGATTAGCAAGCGTTTCTGTTATTTGTTTGTTTGTGTTTCTGGGTTCATTTGTTAGTCAGGGTTGGCACGTTTTGTCTCTGTTGCGCTTTTCGTGCGGAGACCGCGCCATTAACGTGTTTTGTCGCTGTTGCGATTCTCATGTGGCGACCGCGTTTAACGCGTGCGTTTGTTATTTTCCTTGGCGTTCTGATCATTATTGTTTGCTGTGTCTTTCTTACTACACTCATGCTCTGTCTTTACTCAGTCTTGTGTCGCTACTAGCAATCGCCATTCTTGCGATTGCTTTCCCACTTGGTCTTCGCTGTTGTGTGTTCATCATCGCTAGGTGGCGACTAGATTGGTGGACATACATACATCCTGTCTCTGCGCTCACTCTCTCTCACTAGGGGCTATCTTTTCCTGTATTGCTTCCCCTCGTACAATTCCTTTCTGGCATCTGTGGCAGTGCAGAGGGTTTATTCCTCTGCACTCCACAGCTCCATCTGCGGGTGGGAATTCCCCTCTACAGGTGCATTGCACCAAAGCTGGGTTCTGTTATTGAAACACTTGTGGAGGATTTCCGCAGTGTCAGCGTGCATCTTGTGCGCTGACCACGGAGATAATTCCGCAATCGTTACAGGAAGGTCTTAGGGTTGGGCATCGGTAGAGGGAGGTCTTAGGGTTTGGTATCGGTAGAGGGAGGTCTTAGGGTTTGGCATCAGTACAAGAAAGTCTTAGGGTTAGGCATCGGTATAGGGAGGCCTTAGGGTTAGGCATCGGTAGAAGGAGGCCTTAGGGTTAGGCATTGGTAGAAGGAGGTGTTAGGGTTGGGCATCGGTAGAGGGAGGTCTTAGGTTTGGGCATCAGTAGAAGAAAGTCTTAGGGTTAGGCATCAGTAGAAGAAGTTCTTAGGGTTAGGCATCCGTATAGGGAGGCCTTAGGGTTAGGCATTGGTAGAAGGAGGTGTTAGGGTTGGGCATCCGTATAGGGAGGCCTTAGGGTTAGGCATTGGTAGAAGGAGGTGTTAGGGTTGGGCATAGGTAGAGGGAGGTCTTAGGTTTGGGATTCACTAGAAGAAAGTCTTAGGGTTAGGCATCAGTAGAAGAAAGTCTTAGGGTTAGGCATCAGTAGAAGAAAGTCTTAGGGTTAGGCATCGGTATAGGGAGGCCTTAGGGTTAGGCATCAGTAGATGGAGGCCTTAGGGTTAGACATCAGTAGAGGGAGGCCTTAGGGTTAGACATCAGTAGAGGGAGGCCTTAGGATTGGGCATCAGTAGAGGGAAGTCTCAAGGTGCCCACTAATGATCCAATTTCTAGCGAAAAATCGCTTGAGCGATCAGAAATTCTGATCGGAAATGAAATTGTTCACTACACCATCAACGAACCAATCTATGCTTTCTATCTATTACAACCAACAAGAAAATCCAAATTTTGGTTTGATGAAAATTCAATCGGACGAATATTTTTTATAATTGATTGTAATCGATTGTGCCCATCAATGGAGATTATTTACAACCAATCCGATCAGAATTTCTAATCGCTTGAATGATTTTTTGCTAGAAATTGGACTGTTAGTGGCCACCTTTAGGGTTAAGCATTGGTAGAGGAAGGGTCTAAAGTTGGCGACTAATGTTCCAATTTCTAGCGAAAAAAATAATTTGTGCGATCAGAAATTCTGATCGGATCGAGTGTAAATAATCTCCGTTAGTGGGCACAATCGATTACGAATGATTATAAAAATAGGTCGTCCGATTGAATTTTCATCAAACCAAAATTTGGATTTTCTTGTTGGTTGTGATAGATAGGAAGCAAAGATTGGTTCGTTGATGGTGTAGTGAACAATTTCACTTTCAATCAGAATTTCTGAACGCTCAAACGATTTTTCGCTAGAAATTGGACCGTTAGTGGCCACCTTTAGGGTTAGGCATCGGTAGAAGGAGGTCTTAGGATTGGGCATCAGTACAGGGAGGTCTTAGGGTTAACCAGAGGGAGGGTTCTGTGTAAGAATAGGGTTAGGTTAAGACATAGTAAAATATCGGTAAAGATTACTGATATTTTACTATTGGAAGTAATAGAATATCGGTAATCTACCTGTCTTGGAAGACAAAGTTATGTTATGTTGTTAATATTTGCAAATCTTTTTATTTTGGTACAAAACAAACCACAGATTGCTGTTTACTGTTTGCTGTCAGACATCACTCATCTCTCATTTAAAATGATATAAAGGCAAGACTAGTTTGGCAGTGACACATGCCTGTAATCATTTTGAAATGCCAGCCGCAAGGACATTAGTATTTTACTATTAGAATAACAGCTGTTGTAAGGTAAGCTCATAAAAGGATGTTTCATCTGTGTTTCTGTTGGCTGCTCAGTGGAATTCTGTTAACTGCAGCCTGCTCACAGGTAGAATGGAACGTGTACAATATTGAATGCAGTCATGTTTTGTATCTTATGCTAATGCTGACACTTGCTCAGCCATTTTAATCTGGCACTTGGTCTCCAAAAAAAAAAAAGAAAGGGCTATACTGCATAGTGTATACTTACAACATACTGTGTGGAGGAGTATCCGTCATTTCATTTCTGAAAATCTAATTAATCAGCTTCTACTTTCTGTGGTAAATGTCCATTGGACCTTCAGTGTTGCAAGTATCATGTGACTTTCCTCAGAGGGGCGGTCAGATACTTCCCATAGAGTCTGCTGACAGGTTTACTTTAAAGCCAATGGATAGGAATGTCATTAAATAAGTCCCACTGGATAAAAGTGTTTTCACTAAAAATGTATAAAACATTCCTCATGCTCATGTTTTCTTAGAAAGTGCAAGTTATGTGATGTCAGCCCACTTCCCGTGAAGTCTTTTTGCCCTCATAGAGGACTGGACAAAGGATGTCTTATTTGCAGCTTTCCACGCCTCTTTTACCTCATTATGCATTCAATTTCTGTTTGTAAATGTGGTTCTGGGATGTCTATGGGAGCATAAATCTGTGTTTACTTTGTGCTTTTGCTGGTGCGCTGCTGTCATTCCAAGGAGATGTTGCTGATACAGAAGGAGGAGTTATGGCTGTGTGGCTATGTAAAAAAAAAGGTTGCTTACACTGGGAAGGTGGACTGGTTTTGTCTGGAGGAGGAAAGCCTTGCTTGGATTTGGGCTTCGATAAAACCTATATTTTACACTGGGGCCCTTGTTCAATTCACTTTACAGTTTCCCCTAGGTGGCATTTTTACAAGTTATCAATAAAATGCCTTCTAAGCCAGCAGCAAGCAGGAAAATACAAGGAAGAACAATGTTGACGTTATTGTTTTTCTCCTACTTTTTGGTACCTTTTAGCCAAATGTAAGTCCAGGCTAGCACACCAATTTCAAGTTGCAATAGTTTTTTTTTATTGCTACATCAGCACATACATATGACAATTGTTTCGGGGTCGGCAGCGGGTCCCCTTCTTCAGACAGTGCAGACAAACAGACAATCACGTGTATGTGCTGATGTAGCAATAAAGAAAAGACTATTGCTACTTGAAATTGGTGTGCTAGCCTGGACTTACATTTGGCAATATGTGATTTGGTGCTTGGGCTCAGCACCTACAAGCTATGCACCCACTCCACGGGTAAGGTGTGCCACTTCCACCGATCTTTTGTTTTGGTACTTTTTAATGTGCAGAGTGCTGAAAAGTTATTTTAGTTATTTTAAACAGAAGATGAAAAATTATCACCTAGGAGAAAACTGAGGTGAAAAAGTGAATTGCATATGGCACTGGGTGTCTCATCATCCTATGTAATAGTTTCCCTGTCACTGCGTCGGGTGCCTGCCACATATGCATGGCACGTGGGCGGGCTTCAGGCAGGGGTTGTGGACCGGCGTGAGGCGCTTGGTCAAGCACGCATGGGGCTGTGGACAGGTGCATGTGCGGGGCGGCATGCACTGTCTGTGCTGATTTTAAGATGGTGAGTTCCCTAGCGCCCGTTATGTAATAGGCTTCCTGACTAGTTCTGTTAATAAAATAAAAAAAATGAAATGTCCTTTTGTGTCAGGGGTCTCCTAGACTTTCTACTGCCGCACAAGGCATCAATGAGAGACATCTCACCCAAAACTAAAAATATTGATCATATTAACATTATTAAATACTACAGAATGAATGTCTGTGAGGTTGCCCCACAGGCCCCAAATCCAACGGGATACAAATAACAATGGAGGTGGGGTGGAAACAGCATACACTAGCACAGGAAAACCAATCATACCACAAGGCATAACAGTAAGAGCCTCAGCTCAACTCAAAGGAAGCCAGGGGATACACATAACACCTCCAATAAACAGAAGTTGTTGGTTTAGATACAAGGGGAACCCCCAGTCTTATTATGGTGTACCTACACTAATGGCGGATACCATTACCGTATCCTAAGGTTATTAAGTAACTGAAGCCATTTCCCTTAGCCATGGACTAAGCTCTGCTTATTGCAGAATCTGGCACAGAAACCCATCACATCTAGATATACAGCCTAGTTATTACCTTATCCGCTTTTATTCTACATCCTTTTAGATTGTAAGTTTGAAAGGGCAGGGTATTATCCCCTACGGTCTGTTATTATTTATGTAGGTTTTTGTTAACTATTGTCTGTATTAGTCACTGTCATCTATGTTTCTTACCATTTCTGTATTATTTCTTTATACAGCACCAGAAGAGATAATAGCAATATAGAAATCCTAAAAAATAATAATATTTCATAAATAAATACAATTTCCATCAATAGAAGAAACGATAGATAAAATACATGTCCCCGATTCCACAGAAGTGAGACTCAATAGATAAATATTATAGAAGTAAAAAGTATGTTGAAAGATCAAACTATCTACTCCCCATATTGTCGCTACAGATGTTCTGGCTAGACAAGCCCCCCAAAGAAGTAGAGGCCCCATTGAGTACACTAGCTTATTAAGGAAGGTGAATATCCTTTTTTTGAGTACATAAACTAATGAGTTTAGTTATCCTGCTCCTTAGGCTCTTTTACTTGCTTCTTTGCCTTTTCTATATCCTGTTGGGATAAGAAATACCGTAATCTTGGAGACTGGCAGAAGGTTTTTGTCAACTCCATATATTTTTATAGGCAAACTGATTCATCTACTGGTGTCAGGCCTCTTTTCCATGGGTGGTTGAATTGCTTGTTTCTTGACTAGTTCAACTTGCCGGCTGCCAGCCACAAGCACAATTTAGTTGCAACTATATGCAGCAGAATGGTAGTGTTTGGTAACACCACTAGTGTTACGTTTGTCACCACTAGTGACACGCGGCTCATGTCACGTCTGAGGTGCTCATATGCAGCTCCATAGGGGGATGACCTGTTCATCACCTGTGCCGAGTGCTGGCCAGTGAACGCGTGCAGCTGACAGGCAGTGGATTCACCACCTTCAGCCACCCATGGAAAGGAGGAATCTAGGGGTGTGTCATGGCTTGCCTTCCTGACACTTAATCCTAACTACCCTCCTTCCCTGTCATCAACACTGATGCCAATATCAAACCCTGTTTAAAGGACCTCTGCTGCAAAAATCGTAAAATTTAAAATACATGTAAACATATACAAATAAGAAATATGTTTCTTCCAGAGTAAAATGAGCCATAAATTACTTTTCTCCTATGTTGCTGTCACTTACAGTAAGTAATAGAAATCTGACATTACCGACAGATTTTGGACCAGCTCATTTTCTCCTGGGGGGTTCTCAAGGTTTTCTTTATTATTAAAAGCACTTAGTGAATGAGTTGCTCCATCCAACTGCCAAAGAAGTGTACGGTGAGCAGGGAGGCTGTCCAGCTTCTTTGTATAAATCTTTTTCAGGAAATGTCTTTATAAAGAATAAAGGTCATGCTGAGAATCCCCCATGAAGAGATTGATTAATCCAAAACCTGTCGGTAATGTCAGATTTCTACTACTTACTGTAAGTGACAGCTACATAGGAGAAAAGTAATCTATGGCTCATTTTACTCTGGAAGAAATGTACTGTACTTCTTATTTGTATGTGTTTTAAATTTTAAGATTTTCGCGACAGTTCCTCTTTAACTGAAATCTTTAGCACTGTTTTTTTAGCTGTGTATAGCTGAGTTCATTCACCAAAATTAACCCCCACTGGCAAAGGCATAATTGTGAGGGCCCTATGGGTCTTTCACATGGAGTGTGGTATGGCGGGTTCCTACAAAGTAACACACAACTTGCTATGCATTAATTATTATTTTTAGTATTTATATAGTGCCAACATCTTCCGCAGCGCTGTACAGAGTATATATTGTCTTGTCACTTAACTGACCCTCAGAGGGGCTCACAATCTAATCCCTGCCATAGTCTATTGTCTATGTATGTATTGTAGTCTAGGGCCAATAGGGGAAGACCATTAACTTATCTGTATGTTTTTGCATTAACTCAGGAACATGTGTTTGCAGTGGCAGTGAAGCATGCTTTTATTTTACTGTGTGCTTCACTGCATGGACTCACAGCACGTATGAAAAATGCACGGTGTGATTGTGTGGCAGCGTTGCATTGTGATTGTATCGCAACACAATCTGCGCAGTGAGAAAGGACCCTTAAGTGTGGAGCCTCATAGCAAACAAATGATGGTCTTTCAGACCTAGGCACACTTGATCGGTGGCAGTAAGATTCTCATCCAAGCGCTTCCTATTTTATCTAATTAGATATATATAATAGTCAGGTTTTTGATTATGATTACTCAACATAAATGTCAAAGTCTGATACAATTGCAGTATTTATGACTGTAAAACTCCTTAAGGCTTAGTGAAATTCTTGTATATTTCTAAAAATGGAATCAGTATGTGACAAAACACCAGAGGGTGCACGATACAGCGAGGACTCGTGTTTTAGCAAAAATGGCTTGGTGGGACAGAATTCTTTTTTTTGTTTTATTTATAAACCTCACTATACCAGTAATGAATGGAGTTAAATATAACATCAGCTATGCCAGGAGAGAGCTGTGCCTGTCCCAATTCCCAACATGAACAACCTGGATGGCTGGATTTAGTAAAAAAAGAGACTTTCACTGCAGGAATGTGCAGGTCACTAAAATCATAACCATTTCACAAATCCACGAAGTAGTCTGATAAAACCCAGCTGTGGGAGGCAGACCCATGCAACTGTAGCCTCTGCCACATCTCCTCTGATCTGCTAGTACTGTGGCCAAGATATAATCATCAAAACATACCATGATCACATTGATTGAGGAAATTAGGAGCTGCAATGTGCAGGTAGTTATATTACATTCTAAAAACACCATTATTAGAGGGAGTACAGTCATAGCCAGGGCGCCGGCTTCCAAGGGGGCGCCTATACAGTAGCTGGTTGATTATACTGAGGGCACCTACACCTGATTTCCTATACTGAGGGCACCTATAGCTGGCTACCTTTTACTAAGGGCACCCACGCCTGGATACCTATACTGGAGGCACCTACGCCTGGCTACCTATGGGGGGGGGGGGGTGGAGACCTTCAACTGACTTCCTATACTGGGGCACCTATGCTTGGCAACCTACCTATACTGAGTCTGAGGGTGTTTTTTTTGGGGGCACACTGCGGCTATAACGCGTGGTGCAAATTGTCGGTGCTGTGCTATCATTCTAAATGGGGGGGGGGGGGGGGGGGCTAACTGTCCCAGTGATTGTTTTTATTAACATTCCTGAAAGGTTCTAGCCTTCATTTTTAAGTGTATTCAGGATAATGCACTTTTTCCATTCATTCGTGGTTATTGTTAGTATTTTTCTATTATACATATGTGATGTGTCACGGAGGTCTGAGCATTTGGCGTGATGTGCCACAACGTCAAAAATATTGGGAACCACTGTCCTAGGAGATATCTCAGGAGAAAAGGTGAATTGCATATGGGCGTACGTTTGCGAGTGTGTGCGCGCACGCGGGAAGAGGATGAAGGGGGGGCACAAAAATCACGTTTCGCTCAGGGCGCTGTGAAACCTAAGGCCGGCCCAGAGTACAGTAATAGTGGATGTGGCACCATAATGGGGTGGGAGCATGGCTTTGTGGGATCCAATCCTGACTTTAGCGAGCCTCTGGTCCAGTGCAGTGGTTAGGTGGGTGAGCAGTGGGCATATCATAAATTACAAACTACATTTTGTCTTGGGAGTTTTCTGCATTCATAAAGTGAGTGCAAAAGAGACGATAGTGAGGGCTTTTTAAATCTGTTTAGTGCTATGCAATTTATTAGTGCACTGTACATGATGTGTGATATGTGAAAGTCTATGAGATTTCATAGACTTTCACATATCAGTTCTTATCTGTGTAGTGTGTCACTGTGCAATTGATTCTTTCACCCTCCCTGCTTACCTACCTCTAGCCCAGGGGTCCCCAAATGTTTTGGGTCGATGGCCGGGTCAACATACTTCAGACTGCTGGCAGGGTATACATAAAATTATGTTTGTGCACCAGACAGTGAAGCATACCCAGGTGACAACCTGCATTCCAATTGGACAGCAGTGTCACCTGATGTGGAATTTGATTGGAAACCAGTGACTACTTTCTGGCTTCATTCTATATGCAGACCACCAATATTTAAAGATGTAGCTGACCGCATCTATACTACATAGGTGTGTGGGGGGTCGGTAAAAAAGCCTCAGGGGGCCACATTCGGCCCACGGGCCTTAGTTTGAGGACCACTGCTCTAGCCCTTAACATTGTAGAATTGTTCCTAACCTCTTGATCAGGTACAGTATCTCCCCGGTACTAAAATCCACACAAGCATATGCAGATCAGGTGAACAAGCATGCAGCAGATCAGGTGTTTCTGATATTATTGTCAGATCTGACAAGATGAGCTGCATGCTTGTTTCTGGTGTGATTCGGACACTACTGCAGCCAAACAAATCAACAGGGCTGCCAGGCAACTGGTATAGTTTGAAAGGAAATAAATATGGCAGCCTCTATAGTCTTCTCACTTCAGTTTTCCTTTAAGTCTCTCCTTTTCCTCAATGGGCATGCGCATGTGCAGTGCATTCACAGCGCTTTCCGAAAACGATAAGCCAGCCATAGGGGCCACAGGGCTACAGACTATTTATTTAATAAATAATAATTGCATCTGGCCAGCCTGGCAGTGAAATGCCAGCTATGAATTGGGAAATGTGCATGAGGGCGCATTTCTTCCTATTTATTTTTTTATGTATAGAAAGTCAGGGAGTCTGTGATTTCTGCACATTGTGCCTGCAATACTGACTGGGCTTGCTTAACAACTACGGCAACTGACCCTTGCAGTATAGGTAGTCAAGCCCCCCTTATCATGCAGGGTGCAGCCACTCCCTCCTCCATATATTTCCCTGGTGACTTCTATCGTCCCTCCCTCTTCCCGGGTTCCCCTTTTGTGCTCCCCCATATGCAGAGTTAAGGCACAGTGGGCGGGGATTACAGCATACACTCACTACCCCCAGGCTGCAGGAGCTAGAGGCCCACATCCTGTCTGTCTTGTGTGTCCTGCTCATGCCCTAGAATCAGGAAGTAGATTGTAGAGCACAGGAGGAGGGAATGAGGAGTGGGTGAGAGAACAGATGAAGTCGGGCCCCCCTCCCTTCCTGGCCCTTCTCTCTGCACCTGCTGCTCCACCCTCCTGTACTGCGCCCCCAGTGGCACCCTCCTCGACTGCCCCTAGAAAGGGGTCCGATGCAGGGGCTTCCTTCTACTTAGACAGTATGGCCACCTTAAAGTGAACCTCCAGACTAAAAATCTACTCAGCAGCACTGAAAAGGCTTGGTGTTTCTTTAACAGTTTCACACCATCAGAACTTTGTTTCTCTTACACAAGCCTTATTTTTAGCTGCACAAAAGCTTAAAGGGAACCTGAAGCAGGGAAAATTATTTGAAATAAACACATGACGTAGCTGTAAATGAATATTACATACTTACCTCCCCATCAGTTCCTCTCAGTAGCTCGCCATTTTCTTCTTACAGTGATCCCTTCCAGTTCTGACAAGATTTTGTCAGAACTGAAATATACCAGTTGCTGCCAGTTACAACTGAATGTGCAAGGTAATGCCCATGTTTCCCTATGGCTCAAGTGGGCAATATTACAGTTGAACAGTGTGCTGACCAGGAAGCTGTTATGGGGTAATGGCCATTTTCAAAATGGAGGACGGAGAAATCCATTGATCACAGTGGACAAACGGGACGCAGGAGAGGAGAAAGAGATTGAGTAGTAGACTACACAGGAGGTAAATATGACCTGTGTATGGTTATTTTGACTTTTTATTTTCAGTTCAGGTTCTCTTTAAGCTCTGCCCCATCAAAGAAAACTGCCCGGGCTTTTTTCCCCTGATGCTGTGCAAAGCATGATGGGATTTCCTATGTTGTTATTCAAGTTGCCTAGCAACTGGGAGGGGTGATCAGCATACAGGACAGTTGGAACTGTGTCTCATGCTCCCTGTCACCTCTTTTCAACCAAACATATGGCTGCCCCCATGAAAAAGATGGCTGCCCCCACAAAATCACAAACATTTGCCTGTTCTTTTAAAACAAGGTGGGTAAGAGATTATATTACCTATCTATTTTAATTAACATAACTAATGTAACTTAATGACAGTATGTTTGTTTAGGCTGAAGTTCCTCTAAAACAGCAAAGCAGCAGCAGCTGATCCCAATTTTTAGAACATGCCTTCCCCCATGTCTAAGTTCAGCCATAGGCAGAATTAATTGTCTTTTACTGTGCAGCTGCTTTTCAGATGCACTCTCCAGACATTAGTAAATTAGTCGCTGTTCTGCACTGCATCAGTGTAACACAAAAACAGCTCCTTGATGTTGAGTGCTGGTAAATTAGGTCCTATCTTATGAATAGTAAAAAGAAAATGTCTCACTGATGTCAGGCAAGCGACCGGGGAGTAATTGACTTTGTTCAGTTAAAGTCATTTTTTAAGTCTGTGTAAGAGTGTGATCAGTGCCCACGCTATATCTGGGCAGCAGGAGGGAAGGGAGCATGAAAATGTGCTGATAATTGGTTGGCTGTACGCAGAGGGTGGAGTGGGCTGGTGTTCTGGTGCCTTGTGGCTAAGGCAAAATCAATAATGCAATTATACTGCATTATTGATCAAGTCAGGTCCTATTTAAGAATTTTTATAAATACGACCAAGTTTGGTCAGGGTGTGTGAGGTGAATATAACACATTATCAGGGGACTTCTAAGGGTTAAAGACCATTAAACACAATAAAAGCAGCCTCAACCCTTATATTTTCTTCTCATGCCTCCTGAAAAAGCATTCTTACCATGTCAGCCTCCTGGGAGCAGCTGCGATGTAAATGTTCAATTCTTTTTCCTGAATCCAGGAAGTCAAGAGCTGTGTCTTATGCTAGCAATGTAGTACTCCATTCATCTCTATGGGCTGTTGGTGCATGGACTAACTAGTACAGCATAGTATTGGGAAGTTAATAAAGTGGACCTAAACTCTTACACAGGACATAAGGAAAACAGAGAGAAATGCACCCTGTGTGTTTTTAGAGGGTTTTCTTAACATCCTAGTAAGGGGGCTTTTAGGACCATTGTAGTCCCTTACACACCCCAATGAGTTCTGGGTCACCATGAGCTTGCTGGTTAGTCTGTGCCTCTTGTTTTTAGAGAGAAGAGCCTGTCCAATCCACCCTTATTTGTGAGAAATCACAGGTGGAAGTTGATCTCACAGTTATGTTGGCACAGAAATTCATCAGTCCTAGGCAGACACAGCTAATATGTAAACACAGGATGTTAACCCTTTGTCTGTTTCCATTAAAGCGGAAGTAGCCACATTGCAGATTTATTGCAGGAGTTCTGGAAGCAGTAAAAAGAAGTGTTTTTTTCTTTAAAGGATACCTGAAGTGACATGTGACATGATGAGATAGACATGTGTATGTACAGTGCCTAGCACACAAATAACTATGCTGTGTTCCTTTTTTTCTTTCTCTGTCTGAAAGAGTTAAATATCAGGTATGTAAGTGGCTGACTCAGTCCTGACTCAGACAGGAAGTGACTACAGTGTGACCCTCACTGATAAGAAATTCCAACTATAAAACACTTTCCTAGCAGAAAATGGCTTCTGAGAGCAAGAAGGAGATAAAAAGGGGAATAGTTATTTGTGTGCTAGGCACTGTACATACACATGTCTATCTCATCATGTCACATGTCACTTCGGGTATCCTTTAAAGACAATCTGTAAGAAAAAAAACCCTCTGAGGGATACTTACCTTGGGAGGTGGAAGCCTCTGGATCCTAATGAGGCTTCCCCGTCCTCCTATGCCTCAGAGATCTAGAGCTGGCTCCCCCAAAACCATAGCCGGCAAGGATGTTGGCTGTGCAATATTTACCTACTCTGGCTCCAGCGCAGGCGCGGCTTGCCGATCGGGCTCAGCAATAATAGCCGAGCTGGATTGGGCCCACTCTAATGCGCAGGCGCGAGATCGTAAAGCTGCTACTGTGCTGTGCTGGATGGCAGTAGGTAAATATTTACCTCCCTGGGTGTTTGGAGGCTTCCAGCGCTGGATCACCAAGGCTTTGGAGGACAGGGGGAAACCATATTAGGATCCAGAGGCTTACCCCTCCCGAGGCAAGTATCTACCCGAGGGGAGGGGGGGTCTTATAGATTTTCTTTAAAGGTTATTATACCGTTACTTATCTTTTAGAGCAGACAGGGTTCTGAGTTCAGGTTCACTTTACACAGTGGTTCCACGACTACTACTTTCAGGGAACTTGCAGTTTTTTGCTGACAGCACTCTTCATTCCATTACAGGCATGTGGTGAGAGAAAGATGCAAGTTGGTCACAGAAGGGGCAAAAATGAGTTGCAAGGGGATTAGGTTATATGCAATGTGTGTATTCTAACCTTTTACCCAGTTCAGGCATTTTTAGTAGAATGTGTTACATGCATGGCATATTATGAAGGAAATTCTAGTTAAAGGATAGAATTGAGCTTCATTCCACATAACGTTATTTTTTTTGTTCTGCAATCAGTGTGTGTGTATATATCTATATCATATATCTCCTTGCAGCTCTCAATGCCTGTCACATGACATGCAGATGCAAGAGCTGCAAGGTGACAGACTGCACAGCACAGCTGCACTGAAGAGCAGTGAGGAGGACCGTCGCTGTGCGAGCTCCCGCACTCGTGCACGCCGCCGCCCGTTCGCCCGGAGATCATTGAACGGGATAAAACATTCCCGTTCGTTGATCTCTGCCCCCCAGCAATGATCGGCTGCTTCTATGTACATTCTTGTACATTATAAATAACTCATTAAAGAGACACTGAAGCGAGACTAAATCTCGCTACAGCTCTCATATATAGCAGGGGCACGTGTGCCCCTGCTAAAACGCCGCTATCCCGCGGCTAAACGGGGGTCCCTTCACCCCCAACCCACCCCCCGCAAAAGTTGGTCGCAAAGTTGGTCGTGGACTTTGCTTCCTGGAGGGAGGGCTAACGGCTGCAGCCCTGCCTCCAGTCGCGTCTATCAGACGCGCATCGCCACCTCTCCCCCGCCCCTCTCAGTGAAGGAAGACTGAGAGGGGCGGGGGAGAGGCGGAGATACGCGCTGACAGACGCGCGTGGGGCAGGGCTGCGGCGGTTAGCCCTGCCCCAATGCGGAAGCGCTCCCCCGCATTACGAAGGGGATTTGGGGGGACAGGGACTCCCGTTAAGCCGCGGGATAGCGGCGTTTTAGCAGGGGCACACGTGCCTCTGCTATATATGAGGTCTGAAGCGAGATCTATTCTCGCTTCAGACTCTCTTTAACTCCCACACTCCCCAATTGTTACCATTTTTTTTGTAATAAAAAAAAAAAGATTATAATTAAAAAAAAAACAACATAATTAGTTACCTTAGGGACTGAACTCTTTAAATATTTATATCAAGAGGGTATAACACTGTTACTTTATAAACTATGGGCTTGTAATTAGGGATGGACGCAAAACTGAAAAAATGCACCTTTATTTGCAAATAAAATATTGGCGCCAAACATTGTGATAGGGACATAATTTAAACGGTGTAATAACCGGGACAAATGGGCAAATAAGTTACATGGATTTTAATTACAGTAGCATGCATTTTTTTAAAACTATAATGGCCGAAAACTGAAAAATAATGATTTTTTTTTTCCAAATGTGTTCCTTGTCACGGACGGTTGCGGGGCCGCAGGCGCGTCCTGTAACCGCCCGTGAAGAAAAAGCGATCGCACTCGATTCCCTGCATCGATTGCGCTTCAGATCGATATAATCTGGGTTGATTGTGTAGGAGGTCTGCAGTCTTTTCTCAGCAGAGAGAGAGCACCAGCCCAAATGCTGGATGGCTCTTTTGATATGCTAATGAGCCTGAGCCTAATCTGCCCTGGAGAGTCCCTGGCTTCAAGCTGTGCTGATGGCCCATCCATCAGGTATAAGGTGACAAGCACCATGGCAGAAGCAATCTAGTTGGGGGAAAAACCAGACCCGCTGGCTCCCTCCCAGCAGGGGAGGTGACACCTAGCTGGCTGCCCCAAACTTCAAAGAGCCTTTGCCTGGGAATAACCTGAGTCTCATAGCATATCCATAACTTCCCAGATCTGTCATATTTCTGGGGTTCCTGAGATGGCAGCTTCGCCAAACCTGGGGGAAGTGTAGCATGAGCCCCGGTGCTGGTTCTGAGGAAGTTTCAGAACATTCTGAGGTAAGGACTGCCAGTTAGGCAGTTTGAAAGTGCCCTGATGATACCACAGGGGTCCCACCCCTCATGTCTGGTATCAGGGCGCTGGGTAAATCGAGACAGACCTGAAAATGTTAATAAATCTGCCCTGACCTGTACGGTTCTGTGAGATAGAGCCCATATATGGGTAGATATGATTTCTAGTCCCCAGGACAAGGGGAGGGCTCATCTCATCTTCTAAGGGGGTGTGTGGCTCCCCGCCCTCACTCCCTCCTACTGAATCAGGGGCATAAGAATGGCAGAGGACCCAAACTCAGTGTCCTCCACCCTGAAAACATCTTGAACTCATCGGTGCCAGCTTGAGGATATGCTGGCATCCACCTGGTCTGAACTCTGAACTTTGATTGAAACCCAGAACTCTGTTTTTCCCACAAAAAGGACATCTTTCCAGGAACTAAGTATTTTTCTCCCTTCTTTTATTTTTTATACTGGCTATTACTGTTTTAATAATTGTTGATTTTAATAATTGTCTGTATATTATATTAATTATTTATATTGTGTGAATAAACGACTTTCTCCAAGTCATTCACTGTCCGCTACCCTGCTTATCAGCACACACAGAACTGATCCCGGGTCTCTGAAGATACGCTACTGTTTGTTTGTTGTTGGCTAGACAGAATACCGTGTGTTTAACCGTTTTATTCGCAGGACTAGTCAGTCAGTTAGTGGGCTCCACGGTCCCATGGTAACCGCGGTGGTGGCAGTTTACTCTGAACCAGTGGGTGAAGTTGTAATCACCCGTGTCTCACAGGCTCCCTTCTGAGTTGTCTGCGGCTAATTCTTAACGGTTCCTGCGCATTGACTGCGACCAGAGTTCGCACGATCTGTGCGCTGGCACCGTTTAGAAGGCTAAGTGCGGTCAGCCACTAGGGCTCCTGTGACAGTGTTAGGCAGCAGTTGGGATCTGTGTTGTGCTGAAAGTATCTAAGATAGCGCTAGCGCTGCGCTATCAAGAAACGAACTAATTCGTTGGTGTAGCTGGAAGGCAATATATTTTTTATATATACAGAGAGACTGTGTAGCCAGTACCCCTCCCCAAAAGTTTTATTTTATTTGGCATGGAAATGTCCGGGAATTACCAGAACATGTACCTGTCGGACCTGCAAAATCTTTGCTAAGCGAGAGGCATTGACGTCAGCCGCAGGAAACAACAGGACCTGATAGCAGACTTGTCCAGATGGGATACCCAGCAACTGCGGGAGCCGGGAGTGTCCGCGGAGGTGGATACCAGCCCATCTGACAATCGAGGGGAACCAGAGGCTGAAGATCCTAGGCGTACAGAGGTTGAGCATCCTGCGGGCCCTGTTGCAACAGTTACGCCAGAGACTGTCAGTATGGACCCCAATCCCAGAGTTTCTGAAAGCACTCGGCTGGATCCGGCCAGTACTGGACTGTCCATGGGTGCTGACCCGGTAATGCAGCAGGCATTACAAAAGCTGATGGAGACTGACCTGGACAAGTACCTGCAGTACATGGCGGAGCAAAAGCGAGAGGCACGAGAGGAACGGGAGCGCCAATCTGCAGAACGCAAAGCTGCTGCTGCTGAACGCCACGCGGAGAGGGATGCCGCAGAGGCGCGGGAGAGACGACAGCATGAGCTCAACATGGCAAAGGTTCAACAGGCCAGCCGGAGTTCACCGCCCAGCCTCCCTGCTGAAGGAGCTGCAGCACCCGTAAGTGCAAAATTTAAATTTGCTAATATTGAAAAAGACACAGACATTGACTTGTTTTTGCGGTCTTTTGAAAAAGCATGCCGTCAGTATCGTCTGTCCCAAGACCAGTGGGCCAGACATCTGACACCTTTGCTGCGCTACAAAGCGCTTGATGCCTTTGCAGAATTGCCTGCGGAGAAGGATAATGATTATGCAGCTATAAAAGACGCTATCATTACTAAGTACCAGCTGACGCCAGAAGCCTATCGGAAAAAGTTCAGGGCCTGGCAGAAAAAGTCTTCTGATTCGTACCGAGATGTGGTCAGCAGCTTGCTCACCACACTCCGCCAGTGGACTCGAGGCCTCACCAAAGGGTCTTATGATGTCCTGGAGGACTTGATAGTCCTGGAACAATTTCTGAACATTTGCCCTGCTGATGTACGACAATTTGTGTTGGAGCGCAAGCCTGCGTCAGCCACTGTCGCTGCAGACCTTGCTGAGACTTTTGCAACTACCCGGGTGGCTGATACCCGCAGAACTGTCCCATCCAGCTGGAGAGGAGGTCAGCCCAATACCTCGGCAGACCCTCCTGCCCCTGTGAGCCGTCAACCACAGAGGCCATCCAGCACAGCTTCTGCACCCAGGCCTGCAGCGCCTGGAGAGGCCACCTGTCACTACTGCCGCCAGCCCGGACACATGAAATTCGACTGCCCGGAGCGGAGACAGACACCACCAGCACCTGGATCATCTGCATCACCTGTACCTCACCCACAGCAGAGGCAACCCGCCAGCGAACCACAGCCTGGATCATCAGATTTTGTCCTGTTTGCCCGCGGAAAGGAAATCCGCGACCGAACCGACCAGCAGCAACTTGTTAGAGTGAACGGCAAAGTTGTCACCGGATTCCGAGACACCGGAGCTGACATGACGTTAGTTCACTCACACCTTGTGCCAAAGGAGAGCATCAGCTCCAGCCGATCCCTTGCCCTTACTGGAGTAGAGGGCACCCTTTTTCACATAGCCCACGCAAGAGTGAAGCTGGATTGGGGAGTAGGAGGAATCCAAGAAAGGGTTGTTGGGGTTATGAAGGATCTCCCAGTCCCTGTGTTTGTTGCTGGGGACTGATTTGGGCAAGCTTGTGTCCTACTATGAACCTGCCCCGACCGCCTTGTCGCTCACGGAAGGAGACGGACTCTCCACCCACCACCAGGTACTTTATACACTTGGGGGAGCACCAGGGGGAGGTGGGTTGAATGTGCCCAGTTCAAGGGTACCAGGTTCAATAGTGCCTGCTTCAAAGGCACCTGAGTTTGATGTACAGACTGTCTGTTGTGATGATGCTGTAACTGTACCTGAGTTTACTGTACAACCTGTCTGTAATGAAAAAATGTCTATACCTGTCAATGTCATTACTGCATGCAATGATGATTTGAGTAATGTCCGTCTGTGCCATTCTGACAGTGTACCTGTGCTAGCAGTACCGCGCAGCTGCACTGCTCAGAACCCGAGCTCAGAACAGGTGGAGGGGGTTCCGGCCTCCTCCCCCTCCTCTGACCGCAGGGATGAGACCTTTCAGCCGCTGCCCTCGTGTGACATGAGCCAGTTGGCTGAAACTGACAGCGCCGTATTCTCAGCCGCACTACAAAGTGACCCAAGCCTGGAGGTGCTCAGGCAGCAAGCCGCTGAGCCCCTCGCAGACGGGGCCGCTTTCAAGGTGTACTGGGAAGGTGGGAGACTGTACAGTAAGTCTGTACAGCCCCCTACAGGTCGTCCCACGCGAATACCAAATGGCTTGTGGTCCCGAGTGCGTTCAGGGGACATGTGCTGAAATCCGCACATGGTAATCCTCTGACAGGGCACTCAGGGGTCCGCAAGACACTTGCCGGTATTCGGAAACAGTTTTATTGGCCCCGGATGAACAGGGATGTAGCAAACTACTGCAGAGCATGTGCCGTCTGTCAGGAGCTGGGAAGGTCCAGGGATTCCCGCGGGGTTCCCTTAGGTCCACAGCCACTTAGCAGGGGAACCCTGCGTGGGCTGGCTGTTGACCTAACCAACCCACTGCCCGTTGTCAGCAGTCCCGGCAGACACCACGTCCGACTGCAGTGGCGCAAACGCCCTGTCCAGAACGGTCCATGTCGGGTCAACCCTGAGGGTAGCATACCGCGACCGGTCCAGGGGAACCGAGCCACAGGCTCCAATAGGTTTTCCCGCCACACCGGCAACCCGAGACCAGTCAGCCAGGTTGGCCGACACGCAGCGGGCAGCCGACCCCAGAACGCCAACGGGGAACTAGATCAGATCTCGCAGGTTAGCGGCAACGACACACATCTTGCTGATGAATGTCTATCTGCCTTCTCCCCAGGGGGGGGCTGTCACAGACGGTTGCGGGGCCACAGGCGCGTCCTGTAACCGCCCGTGAAGAAAAAGCGATCGCACTCGATTCCCTGCATCGATTGCGCTTCAGATCGATAGAATCTGGGTTGATTGTGTAGGAGGTCTGCAGTCTTTTCTCAGCAGAGAGAGAGCACCAGCCCAAATGCTGGATGGCTCTTTTGATATGCTAATGAGCCTGAGCCTAATCTGCCCCGGAGAGTCCCTGGCTTCAAGCTGTGCTGATGGCCCATCCATCAGGTATAAGGTGACAAGCACCATGGCAGAAGCAATCTAGTTGGGGGAAAAACCAGACCCGCTGGCTCCCTCCCAGCAGGGGAGGTGACACCTAGCTGGCTGCCTGAAACTTCAAAGAGCCTTTGCCTGGGAATAACCTGAGTCTCAGAGCATATCCATAACTTCCCAGACCTGTCATATTTCTGGGGTTCCTGAGATGGCAGCTTCGCCAAACGTGGGGGAAGTGTAGCATGAGCCCCGGTGCTGGGTCTGAGGAAGTTTCAGAACATTCTGAGGTAAGGACTGCCAGTTAGGCAGTTTGAAAGTGCCCTGATGATACCACAGGGGTCCCACCCCTCATGTCTGGTATCAGGGCGCTGGGTAAATCGAGACAGACCTGAAAATGTTAATAAATCTGCCCTGACCTGTACGGTTCTGTGAGATAGAGCCCATATATGGGTAGATATGATTTCTAGTCCCCAGGACAAGGGGAGGGCTCATCTCATCTTCTAAGGGGGTGTGTGGCTCCCCGCCCTCACTCCCTCCTACTAAATCAGGGGCATAAGAATGGCAGAGGACCCAAACTCAGTGTCCTCCACCCTGAAAACATCTTGAACTCATCGGTGCCAGCTTGAGGATATGCTGGCATCCACCTGGTCTGAACTCTGAACTTTGATTGAAATCCAGAACTCTGTTTTTCCCACAAAAAGGACATCTTCCCAGGAACTAAGTATTTTTCTCCCTTCTTTTATTTTTTATACTGGCTATTACTGTTTTAATAATTGTTGATTTTAATAATTGTCTGTATATATTAATTATTTATATTGTGTGAATAAACGACTTTCTCCAAGTCATTCACTGTCCGCTACCCTGCTTATCAGCACACACAGAACTGATCCCGGGTCTCTGAAGATACGCTACTGTTTGTTTGTTGTTGGCTAGACAGAATACCGTGTGTTTAACCGTTTTATTCGCAGGACTAGTCAGTCAGTTAGTGGGCTCCACGGTCCCATGGTAACCGCGGTGGTGGCAGTTTACTCTGAACCAGTGGGTGAAGTTGTAATCACCCGTGTCTCACAGGCTCCCTTCTGAGTTGTCTGCGGCTAATTCTTAACGGTTCCTGCGCATTGACTGCGACCAGAGTTCGCACGATCTGTGCGCTGGCACCGTTTAGAAGGCTAAGTGCGGTCAGCCACTAGGGCTCCTGTGACATTCCTATTTTCCCATTAAAACACATTTAGAATAAAATAATTCTTGGCATAATGTCCCACCTAAAGAAAGCCTAATTGGTGACGAAAAAAACAAGATATAGTTCATTTCATTGCGATAAGTAATGGAAAAGTTATAGACGAATGAATGGAAGGAGCGCTGAAAGGTGAAAATTGCTCGGATGCTGAAGGGATAAAACCCCTCAGTTGTGAAGTGGTTAAAAGTTTAGCAGATGGTTTTATTACCCTACTTTCGAGAGCAATCAAAAGCTTTCATCAGCAGGGAGGGTGGGGAAATAGGACACTGTTCTTCAAAGAGTTTAAATAACTCACAGATGCTACCTTCACACCTGCCCCTGCACAAATAAATGCAGCTAGAAGGGGAGAGGAAGAACATGGCAGCTCCTATAGCTATAAGAAACCAGGAGAAACTGCAGGGAAAAAAAGTGGCACTCGGTTACCTCTAACTCTGTAAAAAGTTCAGGTTCTGCCCTGGCAATTCTGCCAGAGCCAGAAAATAGCATACATACTGTAGCTTAGAAGTTTCTGGTGTTGAGGAAGTATTTAGATATTAAGGTCTTTTTGAATATATTAACCTCCTTAGCGGTAACCCCGTGTGTGACACGGGGTAAGCCGCCGGAGGGTGCCGCTCAGGCCCTGCTGGGCCGATTTACTTAATTTTTGTTTTTGCTGGACGCAGCTAGCACTTTGCTAGCCGCGCCAGCACCCCGATCACCGCCGCCGCGCGCCCGATCGCCGCTATCCGGTGCGGCGCGCGGCCCCCTCCCCCCCAGACCCCGAGCGCTGCCTGGCCAATCAGTGCCAGGCAGCGCCGAGGGGTGGATCGGGTCTCCCAATGACGTCCCGACGTCGCTGACGTCGGTGACGTCATTCCGCCCCGTCGCCATGGCGACGGGGGAAGCCCTCCAGGAAATTCCGTTCTTTGAACGGGATTTCCTGATCGCCTATCGCCGGAGGCGATCGGCGGGGCTGGGGGGATGCCGCTGAGCAGCGGCTATCATGTAGCGAGCCCTCGGCTCGCTACATGATTTTAAAAAAAAATAATTAAAAAAAAACTGCTGCGCTGCCCCCTGGCGGTATTTTTCATACCGCCAAGGGGGTTAAGAAGATCCAGTCATTCTTTCCTACAAACCGAGTAATTTTCTCCAGGGATTCCTGCTTGAAACTTCTCACTTTCAGAAAGCATTAACCTAACACCAGTCTTTATGTGTCCCCTGAGATTTGTTTTCTTACTAAGAAGAGAGATGAATGGAAGTCTATCTTTTCTGCCAACAGAAGTGGGAGAATTGATTTTATATTCTGAAGCTGCTGAATATTTGATATTAGGCAGTCCTTCTGCGAATTCGACAGTCTTAGGGCTGGTGCACACCAAAAACTGCTAGCAGATCCGCAAACGCTAGAGGTTTTTGAAGCAGATTTTCAGCGCAATTCTAGGCATGTTTAGAGAGGTTTTCTAAACATGCCTAGCATTTTTTGGAGCATTTTTGTGTAACAGATTTTATATTTTGTTACAGTAAAGTTGTAACTGCACAGCTTCTGTAACAAAAACGCTTGGAAAAACCGCTCTGATCTGGCGTTTTTCAGAGCAGTTTTCCACTTTCCTATACATTACATTGAGGCAGAAACGACAGAAATCTAAAAAATGCTGCTGGACCCGAGTTTGCGTTTGGGGGAAAAACTAACCGCTCTGGTGTGCCCCAGTCCATTGACTAACATTAGCCAAGCGGTTTTCCATCCGCAAGCGTTTTAAAAATCGCTCAAAACCGCTCTTGGTGCGCACCAGCCCTCACTGATACCAAGTAGTCTATCACAGCAATCTGAGAAAACTCTAGAATGTAGCCGTTCCTCAGTACTGAGACAACCCAATTACTCGAGACTGCTTCTGTCCAAAGCAAAAGCCACAATCCTGGCTCCCACCTGCACAGATTTTAGATTGAACTTTTTTTATTCATTTAAAATCCCAGATGAATGATGTATGATCACAGTGGAATCCATCTAGCTGTACACGCTGGAGAGCGGAATGGACTCGAGTGTGATTGTTTTTCATTAAACTGGGATTTTAAATGAATATTTTTACATGCGCCACAGTAAGATGGCATTACTATTTACATTTTGCTTGTGATGAAGTAGTCCTTTCAGCCATGAAAGGCACATCAGGATTTTCCACTATTGTACATGAAGCCGTGACACACCATTATATGTTGTTATAATTGTATCTGCCAGTGGTGTTGTGATGTAAATATAAACAAAAGATACTTTTACGAAAGCACATTAACTCTTTTCCTTTCCTTTTGACAATCCAATTAGCATAGGTAACATTTCAACTCTTGCTGTACTGACTTGACACCTCAGGCAAAGCACCCTATACCACCCCCCTCCCCCAACACACACACACTCTCTCTCTCTCTCTCTCTCTCTCTCTCTCTCTCCTACTTCTACCACCGCCACACATACACTAATATACTACTGTATCTCAGCTCTGCTCTGACCCAGTCCACCTGACCACTCTCTTGTTGATGACCCAGCCTTGTTGACTTCTGATCTTTAGTCCTGCTACTGACCACTATTCCGACCTTGCCTCTTTGCCGTCTGCTTCAGCATGCAAGTCTAATCTAAGCTTCTAGTAGTGGTTTTAAGGTAGCCATACATCTAGGGATGATGGGCAGATTCGACCAAGAAACAAATCTCTCTCTTATAGAATCTGATAAGAGAGAGATCTTTCAACTGCCCATACACTGCAGGCCAATTCCTGATCAATTTCAGCATGAAATCAATCAACAATCGGCCTTGTGATGCCGCATCCGTCTGCCCGACGCTGTTCCCTAATGATAAATGTCCCCCCGGTGCCCAGTGCAAGGTATACATTACCTGTCTGCGACCTCCGCTTGTCCCCAGCTGGCTTGCGGGATACCTCCTCTGCATACACATGCGCCCCATGTGTTTTCCTAGTAAGGGCATGCGTGTGACATCAGACGTCATACACACACACCCTTACTAAGAAACCACGTGGGGTACGCATGTATGGAGCAAACATTGCCCCCAAAGCCAGCAGAGGGACGAGGGGAGGCCACGGGCAGATAATGTATACCTTGCACTGGGCACCGGGGGGACATTTATCATTAGGGGGAACAGGGTCGTGGGTTTCGTCGCGGAATTGCACGCCGTTCCTGCTGCACACCCGATCGAGCAAGTCGGCCCAACATTTTGCAGCATGCTTGAACGACAATGCGACCTATTTTCATCCCAAAATTGGTTGCATTGTCAGCCGGGCATGCACTTTGTGGCACCAATTTTCATCCAATTCGAATATAATAATGGAATCGGATGGTCAATCTGCTGCCAAGTCGCCTGATATATGGCCACTTTTACTGTTGCTATTAAGTTATCAGCTTCATACTCTTCTGGGTAATTTATGAATTGCAAGGGGGGCAAGCCTGGACACTATGATCCTGGAGTCCTTGGCAGCAAAGAATCTGGTGGGCTCTAGGGCTACTGGGTCATCATCTCTTGAAGGGTGCTCTAGGGAAAACAGCTGTCTAAGGGCCTATGTCCACTAAGGTGTCACGTCCGTTTCCAAATCGGACGCGGAACTTGTGTTGGTGGGAAGCCACAGCCGAATCGCTATTGCCGTGCCATGCATGGCTATAAGGATTTTGCCGAAAAAAGTTTTGTGTACACCGCTACAACCTACCAATCCCTGCGGCAGTGCACGACCAGGTCAGCAAAGCCCACGTGAAGATACAAAAGCAGAAGGTCCGCACCTTTCCAGGATTCCAATTCTTTATTTAGGACATATCCAATGTTACAAACATACAGGCATACAGGCATCAAGGAGCTGACATGTTTTGAGCTGCACTAGCTCTTAATCATAGCCGATCAAACAATGGTAGAAGCCCCCATAAATGGGGGGACATCCGTGCACCTGTTCCTCCAAACTCCACCCAGAGGAAGGGTAGGATGGTCATTAAAGTGCAAAGGGGAGGTAAATTTCCTCCCAACCAACTGGTGCAAGGATAAATATATACAACAGAAAAATTAAAAACTCAATAACATTATGCATCCAACATATAACAATAACACACTACAGATCCTCAGGGTGAGTATTCGGGGGGATACACAGAGTAGAGAGTGCCACAAAAATGGGGAAAAGAACTCAAAACAAGTTTTAGGTAATAAGCGCCAGGTCCCTCCTGGCGTTTAAGCCCTGTGGGAGCTTAGTACCCAAACAATGTATCCACATGGCTTCCCCCTTCAAAAGTTTTTTAAAAAGATCACTCCCCCTCTTAGTGGGCATAACTTTTTCAATCCCCTGAAACGAAAATCCCTTCATGTCCCCACCATGTACGTCCCTGAAATGTTTAGCCACATTTGAAATATTCAGGGTAGCCCATCCTGCACCCAGATAGTGCTCGGCTATCCGCTGCCTCACATGCCTCGTAGAACAACCCACATACTGTAAAGAGCAAAGACTGCAGGTCACAAGATAAATAACATATCTGGGGCCGCAATTAATAAATTGCTTAATACTGAAATGACGGCTATTTGAGGCAGAGACAGCCGTCTTCGATCTCTGGTGCACATGGCAATACCTGCATGTGGGAGTACCACACTTGAAAGACCCCACCACTGAAAACCAAGTCTCTGGGATGGTCTCAGAATCATACAGACTGGGGGAAAGAATTTGCCCTAGGGTCGGAGCCCGTCTGCTAGAGAATCTGACTCCATTTTTAAGAATCGGTGAAAGGCCTGCATCTCCTTCCAATATTGGCAGATATTTGGTAATTATGTTGATTACCTTTTTGTATTCCCCTGAATGAGTGGTTACAAAGGTAGGCCTATACTGACCGTGTTCACGATGTCTAGAGGTTTGCAACAATTCCAGTTGGGATTTGTCTGTGGCCCTGGATCTCCCCCTTTTAATGGACCATGAGGGATAACCCCGGGCCCTCAGACGTCTCTCAACAACATCCAATTCACAATGCAGATTGGCCTCATCAGAGCAATTACGCCTTGCCCTGATGAACTCACCAAAAGGAATTCCGCGTATTGTGTGTGCTGGATGGCAACTGTCTGCTCTTAGGATAGTGTTGTCACTCCACGGTTTCCTATATGTGCTTGTGTTTACAACCCCAGTAACTGCATTACCTCTCAAAGTAATATCCAGGTAGCTGATAGAGGTCATGTTAGCTGAATATGTGAATTGAAGATTGAGATTGTTTGTATTAAAGTAATCAACCAAGCACCCTGCACTCGAAGGGTCACCTTTCCAGACAACCAAAAGGTCCTCGATGTACCTCCCATACCACACAACATCCTCCAGTAGACGGCAGGCTCCCCCAAAAACATGGCATTCCTCCCACCACCCCATATACAAGTTTGCAAGGGGTGGTGAGAATTTGCCGCCCATGGGGGCTCCTCACCTCTGGAGGAAAAACCTGCCGTCAAACATGAAGTAGTTGTGGGCTAGGAGGTACTCGATGGCCACGAGGATGAACGTTTGGAGATCAGCAGAGTACTCTGAATACCTGGTGAGGTGAAACTTGAGTGCCCTTAATGCCAGGTTGTGCGGGATACAGGAATACAGGGACTTAACGTTCCTGTATTTGTACTGACATTAGATTACACACAGCTGCAGTCTATTTAGTCATTAGCACTCATCAGGCAATGTCTATGGGCAACTGACTGCACTCAGACCAAAGGGGCTAAATAATTACGCACACCCCACTTTGCAGTTATTTATTTGTAAAAAATGTTTGGACTTGTATGATTTTCGTTCCACTTCTCACGTGTACACCACTTTGTATTGGTCTTCCATGTGGAATTCCAATAACATTGATTCATGTTTGTGGCAGTAATGTGACAAAATGTGGAAATATTCAAGGGGGCCGAATACTTTTGCAAACCACTGTAATTCCTTTTTTTTGTACAGCGATTTTCTCCTGTTGGACTCAAAGCGCTTGTGAGGCAGCCACTAGAGCGCACTCAGTAGGCAGTAGCAGAGTTAGGGAGTCTCGCCCAAAGAACTCCTTACTGAATAGGTGCTGGCTTACTGAATTAGGAAGAGCCGAGTTTTGAACCCAGGACTCCTACCCTAGTAAACCAGAATATAATAGAACCTTGGTTATAGTAAACCTGATGTTTTGGCCCATGCAGTATTCTGTATCCAGCTATAGTGGAAAGTGGGTAGGAGCATGCGTTGTATGTCAGTCAGAGACCCATGAGCTGTGGTCGGTAGGCTGGCTGGCAGCCACTTGTAGCCTGCTCGCCATTTGCACTCTAATCTAGGTTTATTACCTCAAAAGCAGCAACGGATGAGACCTATGCTTCCTTTGTAATCTGCTGCCTGATTACTGAGGTAATTGCCTGTCATGTATGACT
This sequence comes from Hyperolius riggenbachi, assembly GCF_040937935.1. Classification (NCBI taxonomy): domain Eukaryota; kingdom Metazoa; phylum Chordata; class Amphibia; order Anura; family Hyperoliidae; genus Hyperolius; species Hyperolius riggenbachi. The sequence goes on from NC_090646.1 coordinate 464,420,084, forward strand.
TGCTAGTGCATGGCTGCAATGATACAGTATCATAGAAATGTGGACAGAGGAGCACACTATCAGTATTGTACCTACATTAACTCGTGAGACATATGTTTCCTGGGCAAGCATTTGCGTGATTATTACATACAAACTTCTGCGCATTGAGCACTGTGCATTTTGAATTAGCTGAGGCCTGAGCAACACTGTAGAGTGCTTTTCAATCTGTTTTTGTTTTTAAAAGCACACTCCCATTGACTTGCATTAAATTTCCAATAAAATTATGGCAAAATTTCTTTTTTCAAAAATTTGCAATTGCTGCAATTTTGCCGTGATTTTACATGATTTATTTTAAAAACAGATCGCAAAGCACTCTGCAGTGTGGCTCAGCTCTAGACACTCTCTGTGCTCACTTGCTGAATCATTGAAAAGAAAAAATGACTGCCAATTATTGACTGAATTAAGATACAGTTCTATAGTATACTTTATATGTTTTGAGTATGACAACTTCTGATATAGTAAACTACTCTTCCCTGTCCCTTGGAGTTTACTATAAAGGGATTATACTGTGGCAGTTGCCTGGCAGTCTTGCTGATCTCTTTAGCTGCAGGAAGGCCTAGTTCACACTACAAATCGCAAGCGCTAAGTGCTTTTGTGAGCGATTTTTTTAAGCAATTACAGGCTTTCTTGTGCAATTATGTTTTTTGAGAGCGATTTTGTAAGCATTTTTGTTTTGTGATTTGCTATTTTCTGTGTGCAGATAAGCAGGAAGGGCAACAATTTACTGGTCGATCGTTTTTTTCCGTTCGATTTTCCAATCGTTTTTCTGAACGATTTCTGTTCACTTCTATGAAAAAAATGTTCTAAAAAACGATCAAAATCAGATCGGACCTGTCGGAAATTATCTATCAAGCCATCTATCTGCCGAAAAACCTCATGGAGTATTCAGCATAAACTGCTAGTAGAAACAATTGCTAATAATTGTTTCTAGTGACAGTTATTTAAAATTGAATGAGGCCCCTTTCACACTACAGCATTTAATTGTGTTACCCGCTTTTACCGCAGAGTAACGCTAAACTAATGAAAGTCTATGGGACATTTCATATCTGCTGCAATGCGATGGGCTGGAAGTATTGCATCTGACACGAACACATCAGCGTGTTATGGGTCTACATCCACGGTGATGAGCTGTGACCGGAAGTCATGCAAGTCAATGACGCCGCAGATATTTTAAACTATTTTGCGGTGCACATAAGCTTATTTTTTCAATACACTTCCTTGCGATTGGTATTTCCGCCACAGGAAGTGAGCGCTAGAGAGCCTCACTTATAGTTTGGTTTGCAGCCAAAAATGACATTACTGCGTTCAACGTAGGTGTATACGAAGCTTCAGTTTAGCGTTGTGATGCGATATGATCATTCCTTCGCACGGCAACTAAAACGCAGGCTTTTAAAGAGACTCCGTAACAAAAATTGCATCCTGTTTTTTATTATCCTACAAGTTCCAAAAGCTATTCTAATGTGTTCTGGCTTACTGCAGCACTTTCTGCTATCACAGTCTCTGTAATAAATCAATGTATCTTTCCCCTGTCAGACTTGTCGGCCTGTGTCTGGAAGGCTGCCAAGTTCTTCAATGTTGTGGTTCTGCTATGAACTCCCCCTTCCAGGCCCCTCTATGCACACTGCCTGTGTATTATTTAGATTAGGGCAGGTTCTCTCTTCTCTCTTATCTTTTACAAGCTGGATAAATCGACCTCTGAGCTGGCTGGGCTTTCACATACTGAGGAAATTCAGACAAGGGCAAAGCTGTTTGCAGGAAGAAAAGAGCAGCCTGAAACTTCAGTGCATGAGAGATGCAGGGGGAAAGAAACACACAAATGATCTCTTGAGATTCAAAAGGAAGGGTGTATACAGCCTGCTTGTGTATGGATGTATTTTCTATGTGTGGACATACTGTACATCAACCTACTTCCTGTTTTGGTGGCCATTTTGTTTGTTTATAAACAAACTTTTTAGAACTGTTTTTAACCACTTTTAATGCGGCGGGGAGCGGCGAAATTGTGACAGAGGGTAATAGGAGATGTCCCCTAACGCACTGGTATGTTTACTTTTGTGTGATTTTAACAATACAGATTCTCTTTAATGTGAAACCGACCTAAGGGATAACAATGAATACTGAGCACAGAAGTTATGAATAGCCCACTCTATAACACCGTTACCATTATTACAACAAGAGATACAGTAATATGAAAGTAGCAGTGTCAGGTTGGAGCAAATTGGTCCCCCTACCCCTGGGCCCCATGCCAGTCACTATGTCGATTGCTGTGTGCCTCCATGCCTGTAAACATATTTCTGAGGCCATTTTATGTTTTAAGATGGAATCAATGTAATGCTCATTTACATCTTTATTCATTACCCACCTTTAAAGTACCCCTGAATTTGGGAAAAAAATACTGAATGAAGACCATGGTGAGCTAGATTACCTTTGCATCAGTCTTGATGCTGCTTGTTGTCCTTGGGGTTCCTCCCGTTTCTTTACCTCTTTCCAGAAGGTCCTCAGAGTGGCAGAGAACAATTCTGAACAGCGTATGCGAAGTGAAAGAAAGGACTTGTAGACGAGCACTTGCTTTGGCTGTGCATGCTCGGTTTGGAACTGCGCTGTGCAGTTCTGAATCGCGCGGTGCTATTTGGGGGAACTTCCTGGAAAATGATATGACTGGAGGATCCCATCAAATACTTAAAGGAGCGGGGATGGAGAACTCCAAGGACAACAAGCAGTGCCAGGAGACTCAGTAAAAGGTAAACTAGCCCAACATGGGCTTCATTCATTTTTTTTGCCCCAGTTCAGCGCTACCAAAAAGCACACCTAAATTGGTCAAAAAAGATTTGTTTTCATATGAAAATGTTTTTTTTTTTTTTTTTTAATCAGGTGTAAAAAACAAATTTGCTTCTATGCATTTCTATATGCTTTCATGCGCAATAAAAGAGTAGACATTCACTTGCATTGATGTGCGCTTTACAGCTCAACGCACAGAAATGCATGCAACACTACGTTTTTGTAATTCAGCTCAGTGCATAGATGTGAACCAGGCACATTCAATTACATGGGAAAATCAATACCTTGCTAAATGCACATGGCAATGCATTGTGCAAAGTGCACAGAAACGGCCCTGATGTGAACAAGGCCTTAGTCTATCATGTCCCTTGGCATTCTTAGGGTCCCCTCGGTTATACTGCTGCCCACTCTGAAAGAGCTGTGACATGCGCAGACCCATCCATGCGCCTTCTCAGTTAGGCTCCTTTGTCGAGAGTGATCAGCGTTTGTGTGGTTCTCAAAAGAAGGAGCATGATCGAGGAGGCATGCGCAGTACATGCATACCCCATGCATACCACAAAGAATCTATAAGCAAAACACTTAGTTTTAAAATCCAAATCACACTGGTCTTTTCTATTATCATTAGTTTCCCTTCATATTAACACTTCAAAAGAAGAAATATATCAATCTAGATCAGGAATGTTAAACTGAAATACAAAGTGGGCCAATGTTGAATACTGGGACCAAGTTGCGGGCCAACCTCAGTGTCTTGTGGCCACCTCACTCCCTTATACAGTTCCCTGGTGTCTGGTGGCCCCCTCCATCCCTTGTATTGTTCCCTGGTGTCTAGTGGCCCTCTTCCCTCCCCTATACAGTTCCCTGGTGTCTAATGCCCCTTCGCTATACAGTTCCCTGGTGTCTAGTGTCCCCTCTATACAGTTCCCTGGTGTCTAGTGATCCCCTCCTCTATACAGTTTCCTGTTGTCTAGTGGTCCCCCTCACACCCCTAAACAGTTCACTTGGATCTAGTTAACCCTTCCCCCTTATACAATGCCCTGGTGTGTCTAGTGACCACTCTTCCTCCCCTATACAGTTCCTGGGTGCTTAGTGCTTTCCCCCTCCCTCCCCCATATGGCTCCCCTGGTGATCTTGGGCTTCACCCTCACTATAGTTTGCCTGGTGGTCTAGAGTGGGCCAAATATAATGCAAAGTGGTGAAACCACTTGCAGGCCAAATTTTATGGTTCGTGACATGTATGATCTAGAGCAGGTATGGGCAAACTCTGCCTTCCAGCTGTTACGGAACTGCAAGTCCAACAATGCATTTGCCTTTCTGAGTCATGACTGTGGCTGTCAGACTTCTGCAATGCATTGTGGGACTTGTAGTTCTAAGTGTAATGGACTACAGTACTAAGGAAATCACTGAAACGACCATTTCAAAATCTTTAGAATAAAATAAGAAAGGCTTTTCCATGATGTACACGATCATTATCTTTTTATCTGAATTATTATACGCTTTTTTTATGGAGGTAAAACTTTACAGGTTATAGAGCAGGAACTCGTGATGATACATTTACAGCTGGAGGGCCAAGTTTGCCCATGCCTGATCTAGAGCATCACATTTCCAGTGACCAAATACATATACTGGCGCTAGACTACCACCCAATGGGAATCCTTATAGACAAATGGCCACTTTCTGCTTGTGGCAAACTCACTAGATTTTGTCATGACCACTAATATGAAAGAAATAGTGGCCCTAGGGGGAAACACTAACATTGCACACCAGTACCCTGGGGGCTCAGTGCTTGCTTTGGCTACTACCTTCGCTCCCACTTCACTAAACCTATTTGGTTGGTGGCTTGTATCACTATCTTGCTGAGTCCCTTATTTCTTACAAATGTAAATGCCCGCTTGTCTATGTGGATTCCTGTTAGGTCCTCTAAAGATTTATTTACATAGGTTTGTAATTCAGTGATGAAAGAGGGACAAATCAGGAAGAAAAAGAGATCATTTGGAGCTCAAAAAGGGACTGTCCTTCTGAAAACAGGCAGTTAGGAATGGGAGCTATAAATAGCTTGATTTAAAAATAGTGCAAAAACTGTTACAGAATGTGAAAACCAATGACCTGGAGATTTTAACATGCTGGAGGAAATGTGTATGTAAATGTATCATCACGAGTTCCTGCTCTACTTAACCTGTAAAGTTTTACCTCCATAAAAATAGTGTATATTCAAATAATTCAGGTAAAAAAATTATGATCGTGTGCGTCACGGAAAGCCTTTCTCATTTAAAGATTTTGAAATTGTCGTTTCAGTGATTTCCTTTAGTACTGTAGTCCATTACACTTCCATACATCGCCCCCTACTGAGTCCTGGTCACAGGCTATAGGAGAGAAGTGAGAAATAACAAGCAACGAATATTGCCAATTCCATGCAGCAGCCTGCCAGCATCACATGAGCAGGAGAGCAGTCATCATCATCACCAGAGCAGAACCACACGCAACATTCTAGGGACTACATTATGGTACCTCCCTGCTGGACGTCTCACAGCGCGGACGCTTCTCGGGATCTAGATCCGGCACTGGTGCCGAATTTCTCGCGGTGTGAATGGTGGCTTTTCTTGTCAATCAGAAAGGGCGGGTGGGTCAGTGCTGCAGCTGCGCTTCCGGTTGCTTGGCAGAGTGTGTGTGTTTGATAGAGTGAGGGAGGTGGAGCTGCAGCAGCACGGGGAGAGCTGAGAGGGAACCCCGGACACACAGGCCAGCCACTTATCAGATCATATAGGGGAGCCTCGTCAGAGGACAGCACTCTACAGCCATTGAGCCAGGTGAGGGAGAATGGAGCCTTCTCACAGCAAGGGCTGTAGCGCTGTGTGTGAATGGAGAAGCTGGGAGAGGAATTGTGCGGCAGCAGCAGGCTGGGGTGGCTGAGAGATGGGGGGCTGCAGTGCATGAGCACCGGGTGGGAGAGGCTGGGTTGCTGCCTGACATCACTGCAGGCTTGCATGAGCTCATACTATGTCTGCACGGGGCATCTCCCATAGACTGCTGTGCAGCTGCTGCTGCTGCAGGGTGTGTGATGCTACATAGGCTGCGGGTGTGTGAGGCAGCCGCCTGCTTGTGCCTTCATGTGCTGCAGCTGTGGCTTGCAGGGGAGACGGCGACCTGATTGATATGGCTCGTCATTTGTGCTACACCACTAATAACTGTTTCAATATACTTCCCTCCTAATTAGCTGGTCTACAAGGCCAAACATAATAAAATTTACCTTACGATAAATGTATTGTAAGAGTACGAGCATGGGTGTTTGTGTAATAATGGTGTATGTGTGTAGTGTGTGTGTGTGTATATATGTGTGTATATATATATATATATATATATATATATATATATATATATATATATATATATATATATATATATATATATATATATATATATATATATATATATATATATATATATATTTTCACATTCACACATTTAGTAGTGTATGTTGATGAATGTGGTATATGGTTACTTTACGCCTGTCCTAATTTTCCTTCTTTCTGTTCTCTGCTCTCCCCTGTGTCCTACATGCATCTTAATGAAGGAGGAGCTTTGGTATGTAACATGGTTCTGTGGATATTATTTTGGCATAAATTATTCATTTAATCCCTGCTGTTCCTGCCTTGTGTACACTGTAAGGTGCCTGGGGTGGGGGTACAGCCTGCATCATGGAACAGGGCAGATTGCTAGGAGTGCTTTTAACACTGTAAATAGATATGCATATGGTTCAGTCTATGCTTCTGCTTAGGTCTCAGTTACATTAGGCATCCATATCCTTCTCATTTCCATCTTTAATGCATAATAGTCAAATGCTGTTCAAGTGAATCTCTGATCATTAGACGCAGTAAATAGATTTACAAATGTATCACAAATTAATAATTGTGGTGGTTTTATTCAGTGTAAAGTGTATTTTGGTTGCTCGGATGATCTCGGTATTGATTATAAGTCACAGGAAGTTTCTGATTGCAGTGAAGACCTCTTTCTGTTCTGATCTTTTTTTCACACAAACATTATTCCAGGATGAAAGGCATACCTCCAAGTGGAAGTTTTGTAAAGGTCTGGCTTCAGAGCATGTTCTGTGTAGAGAGACGGGAAGGGTGTGTTTTATGGATTCTTGGTATGTTGTTAACTCTGTGTGAACTACTGATTGGTAAAAGGGTGTGGGTGGTTACGTAGGTTAACTTAACCCTATACCGTTTTGTCTTGCTAACCTTCAAGAATTTGTGCTGAGTTTCCAGATAGACCGTTGATAAGGTGCTAACTGATAGTATGTTCTTGCATTCTGTGCTGCAAGCTGTGTAGTGTTTTTTTTTTTTTTTTCTTCTGCCTTCAGTGAAAGGAAAAGTCTGAATATAAACTTGAAAAAGATACATCTATCCAGGCACATAATATAACAGGAATATAAGCTGTGGAGTCGGTACAAAAATCATCCAACTCAGACTCCTAAGTTTATGAAACCACCAATTGCAACTCTGATTCCAGGTACCCAAAATGGCTCAGACTCCTAAGTCTAATACCGGTACTTACCAGGGCTGTGTATTTGGTACAAAAAAATCATTTGACTCCTGACTCCTCAGTTTATGAAACCACTGACTCCAGCCCCAGGTACCCAAAATTGCCCCAACACAGGCTCGACAGCTCTGCTTGTGTTCTAATTTACCAGGTAGCAATTGAAAAGAATATCAGATCTATCAGTCTATGCATCAGGTATTCTCAAAGTTCACTTGTAATTTGACTTGGCAAAGGCACAGGCATTTTAAAAATGTAGTTTTCAATAGAGAGAAGGATTCTTAACAATTATATTTACAGGTAATAATTACTTCAGTTAAACTCAGCCGGTATTTATGAGATGAGTTCTGCGTAAATATACATTTGTTCCATGGATTCACAATTACCTGCTCTTGATTTCTAATCCTACCCAGTTAGTCCTGTGATTACACTGTACAGTGAAACACATTACACCTTATGATTTCTAGCTGGATAGCCTGTTTTGCCTGCCTGCTTAGGGGGGGCATTGCGGTCATGGCCATTGAGAGTTGACACAGCCTGAGAAAATGCTGAACTGGAAAGAAATGAACATTGCTAGACCGGCTATTATGCAGTATTGTGGAGTTGTCTGGCTAATGGAAGGTAAAGAAATGACTTTCAGTCACAGAAATAGTGCAAAATCCGCTTGGTCATATATGTGGTCAATTTTCGGCACTAGTCTACTTTAGGGGACCCAGCAGGAAACCTCATGGGGAAATTTCACTAATGTGGTTGGGTGGATGGCACCCCCTGGAACTGCTAGGTTTCAGTAAACTGCACCCATGCTATTTGGTGATTGGAGAACGGTTTCCTGCTGGGTCCCCTTAACTAGACTAGTGCCCAGTTTTGTGGACAGTTTGATCGCGGTCATCAAATTTGTAAGTTTGTCATTTGATTTCAGTTTGCCAGTAAACTCCAGATCATGGTAGGATGGGTTGGGTTATTAGTCAAGTGTGGTGGTCTTTGGAGGCAAGTCATGTGGGTGATGAGTATTGGGGGGGCTCTGACTACTTAGCTTTGTACTAAATTATATATAAATATATTTTTTTTAATTTTTTTTTTTTTGCGCCTTACAAATTAACAAACATGGGTACATGATACAGAGTTAGACAACTTAAATGATGCAGTGGATAACAAGGTGTTTGCCAGTGTCTATACGGTCTTCTCTGCTATCTCTGCCATAAAGCATCATAGAGTGTATGTACAGTCACATACCCACGCTGTAGTCCTTGTGTGCTCCCCCTCCACAACACAATAACGACAAATATAGATGGAAAAATACAAATTGGATAGAATGGTGAACTTGTACTGGATCCCCTATTGGGCTAAGGTCACCCACTGCTACGGCCCAATCTATTTACGAACCTCTTAGAGGAAGGTTAGTCTTACATACTTTGTAAAATAGTTTCTTAGTTTACTTCAAACTGATACCCTGCTAACTTCCTCTTAAGCCCAATCTACACGATACGATTCTTTGTGTGATTCGATTACGATTCTATTTACGATCCGATTAAATCCGACATGTCCGATCGGAATTAAATTCGATTTGCCATTGCAAAACAATGGCAAGTCGATTTGAATCGGACGCCGATCGGACATGTTGGATTTAATTGTATCGTAATTGAATTGCACAAAGAATCGTATCGTGTAGATGGGGCTTTAGGCTAGGTCCACACTGTGCCTGATGCACATTGGTGCATTCACAGCATATATTGAGTAGATACAATGTTCCCTGACACAGTTCTCATCGACTTATTCAATTACTCACAATTCCACTTTTGGTATTCTAACCCTATAAAGTTTGGCTCCACTGCACAGGATAAGCACCAGTATAGAAATCGAAGCTCTGGCAGAAGCATCGAGCTCCCATTGGATTGCAACACACAAAGACCAATGGGAACTCTCCCTCAAACCAGGAAGGTTTCTCATTGGTCCACCATTCAGTGAATCAGTAAGAACCCTTCCTAGTTTGAGGGAGGATTCCCATTGGTCTGTGGCAATCCAGTGGAAGCCTGATGCTTCGGCCAGGGCTCTGATCCGTAAATCGGAACGTCTCTCCTGTGGTGGATCTTCGTGACATCCGCAATGGAATTGAAGGCAGAAAGTGATTGAAGAGGGTAAAGTCTGGAAAATGTTATGTAGAAAACTGCCTAGTGAGAACGGGCACTGTCTGTTCCCCATAGGCTTTTATTAAAGCGGATCAGAGATGAAAAACTATATAACAAGTAACTTGTCTATGTATTTTATCTAAAGTTTAGTTACACAGCATATCTAGCTGCAAACACCTTCAACATTTTATGATTCTTTATTCCTGTGATACAATGAGGGCAGCCATGTTCTGTTTGTCACAGGCTGAGGGCTGGAGATGCTATCAGCTTGCCTGTGCATAAATGCAGTCCTCTCCCCTCTGCCTCTGAAATCAATGGCTAGTAACCTCCTCCTCCTGCCCAGACTAAGCTCCCATAAGCCCTTGCTACAGTGCCAAGGCACCGAAAAGCTGTGGGTGAGGCTTGTTTAGTTTATAGGGAATTAGAGTATTAAAACAAAATTGCGCTTGCTGGAAAATTTCAGGCTGAGGTTGGTTGGTCAGGTGCGCGGCGGTACGGCTGCCGATTTGCGAGCGACAAGACGACGAGACCCCCGCCGCTGCCGCCGCAATGTATAAATGTATGTAGTGTGTAGTGCATTTATACATTACCTGTCCGGTGTCAGCCTCCACTCTGGTTCCGTCCATCTCGCCGGGTTCCGCATACACGCCTGCGGCGCTCTGACGTCACAAAGGTGCATAGCGGCTGACATAAGACGCTATGCACTGCTAGCGTGTATGCGGCTTACCCGGCAAGATGGACAGATGGACCCGGCGAGCTGCTTCAGGACAGGTAATGTATAAATGCACTACATACATTAATACATTTTGGGGGCAGCGGCAGCTCAGCTGATTTTCGTGCTGAAATCGGACGGGAATCGGCCTGTAGTGTATGGGCAGATTGGATTAGAGACATATTTATCTCTAATCAGATTCGATTAGAGATAAATTTGTCTCTTGTTCGAATCTGCTTATATTCGTTCTAGTGTATGGGCACCTTTTAGGAGGTGAGTGTGTTCTGGCTTTATCCCTCCCTGCTCTGCTCTGTCACAGTGCGGGGAGGAGAAGGAATACCAAGGGGGCATGCAGGGGGAGAAAGATGCTGCTGGAGCGCGGACATGGCACACTGCAGGAAGGGGGCCGAGGACAGTGTCGGGACAGCTTCTGGCCCCCCTTCCTGCGCCCTGGCAGTGATGAGTGACAGAGACTTCAGCCAATCAAGGCTGAATTTGCATATGACATCACTTCTCTTATGTAGCTGCTACTCTGCGTACCACATTAGAGCCAGGGGGCATGAGGAATAAAAATCAGCAAAAAGGTGAGATTGATTTTAGACTTTTATATTGCCTCTTTAGCATCCATTTTACTTGTAGAACAGCTACTTATAGAGAATTGATTTTAGATTTTATGCTTAAGTTACACTTGAACTCCAATGACATGTACAGGATCTGCGGTATCCAGAAAAAACATGCGGGTTGGGAATTTGGTATTTTGCTCTGTCCTGGAAACCAGCATGCAAAGTGTGAATGGACCATATACCTAACACAGATCAATTTTCACAGCAATTACCGTATTTTTCGGACTATAGGACACACTTTTTCTCCCCCAAAAGTGGGGAGAAAAAGGGACTGCGTCTTATAGTCTGAATGTAACAAAATACCTGTCCAGGCACTTGTGCAGCGTGATCCAGCGGTGTTCCTGTGAGGTGTAGCTGGAGCCGCTGCAACGTTCTATAATGTCTGTCAGTGTGTCTCCCGAGCGGCAGCAGCAACACGAACGATCAGTGTTAACTCCCCGGGCGCATAGCAGCAGCCGCTACAACGATCAGTAATGCCCATCTTCCAGCTTGTCCCCCGGAGCCGTTGCAGCGTGATCACTGTTAACTCCCCGGGGAGGGCGGCATACGATCGCTAACATCCATCTTCCAGTTTGTCCCCCTCCAGCGGCTGCAGTGCGATCACTGTTAATTCCCCGGGGAGGGCTGCATACCATCGCTAACATCAATCTTCCAGCTTGTTGTCCCCCTCGAGCGGCTGCAGCACGATTACTTAACTCCCCGGGGAGGGCGGCATAGCAGCAGCTGCTGTAATATCAATGCGGGTCCGCTCTTGGTTATTGGTTAACCCTATGACCCCTGCGCAGCAGGTCATGAGAGGGTGCCAATATTCAAGGCAGTATGGTGGCCTCATGGACTTTGGAAGCATCGTGGCTGGAGATGTCCCGCTCTGCCCGGATTAGCTGACACGGGGCTAATGCAGGGATGAAAAGCCAATGAGAAGAGCGGACCTGCATTGATATTACAGCAGCTGCTGCTATGCCGCCTTCCCCGGGAAGTTAAGTGATCGTGCTGCAGCCGCTCGAGGGGGACAACTAGCTGGAAGATGGATGTTAGCGATCGTATACCGCCCTCCCCGGGGAGTTAACAGTGATCATGCTGCAACGGCTTGGGGGACAAGCTGGAAGATGGGCATTACTGATCGTTGTAGCGGCTGCTGCTATGCACCCGGGGAGTTAACACTGATCGTGCTGCTGCTGCTCTGGGCACACGCTTGAAGATTGCCTCACCAGGACACTCGTCATGATGGGTGAGACCTTAATTTAATTGCAGTGGTTAGTTAATGTAGGTAGGTTAGGGGGAGGGAAGCAGGGGTTTTTGTAGTGTAATGAAGCTGGGGGAGGGGGGGGGGGACATCAGGTGTTAGTGAAGTGTAGTGTAGCTGGGGGTGGGGGCATTAGGGGTTAGTGTAATTGGTGGGGGGCAGCAGAGGTAAGCGTAGTTGGGTAGTGTAACTTAGAGACATCTTGGGGGGGAATTTAAAGGTCTATTGGATACTCCTGGACCATGGATGCACCTAGATTTAGTTTTTTGTTTTTTTTTCTGTTTTTTGCCCTCTAAAACTAGGTGCGTCTTATAGTCCGGAGCGTCTTATAGTCCGAAAAATAGGTATGTACCGACCCTTACTGTAATCTGTTTTCAAAACGCTTTCTTGCGTCTCATCTTGAAATCAACCTGTTGCTTTCAGAGGCGATAAACGCCGGGAAACCAGTGTTGGGACCTGAACCACGAGCCTTGAAGCTTCCCAAAAGCCTTCAAATGCTTGTGTTTAACCAGCGTTTGAACATGGTGCCGAGCAGAAGCTCGGCAGATGTCCGTCTGGACCACTTCTTAACCACCAGTTGTAGTTAGTGGAAGGGACGCCTTGGAAGCAGTACACCAGGTATGTATGATCTGTACACTTTGCCGGTGCACAGTCTTGTCCGGATTGCCCAAGCGGTCGCTGGTTCACCATAAACAAGCGAAAAAGAGACAGCACACAATTGGCTGCAAAATTGTTGCTGTGTATTATGGAGCAAAGCAGCAAAGAAGTTTCGGCCAGCGGCCTTTATCAAGTGTTACACTTAAAAAAAGGCCGCTGGCCGAAACGTTGTGTGTTTTTTCTATTACTATGGTACAATAAACCAGCATTTTTGCACAAATCCAGGTGGAGACCCAGTCATTCTGTCTTTGCTGCTGTGAATGTCACACACCTAAGAGGGGATCCAGGTGTGGACTGGTTGACTCCCTGGTATATCTATTACTTTGCGGTAGAGCTGAGGGATCACTTTTCTTATTATGGAGCAAAGCACTGCATTACATGTTACGGATTTCCGTCCTTCCTCAGATGCATTACGTTATGCATCTGAGGAAGGACGGAAGTCCGTAACATGTAATGCAGTGCTTTTCTCCATAATACACAGCAACCGTTTTGCAGCCAACTGTGTGCCATCTCTTTTTTTCGTTTGTTTATGCTTAACCACCAGTTGCCTGGCATCCTGCTGATCTCTGTGGCTGCAGGAGTGTCTGAATCACACATCCTAAAGCAGACAAATCTGATCTGCATTTGGCTAAACGTATGAGAGGCAAAGGATCAGCAGGGCAGCCAGGCAATGTGCATTGTTTAAAAATAATTAAGATGTCAGCCTCCATATCCCTCTCAGTTCAGGCAAGCTCGAATTATCTATCTTTTCTCGATATGCAGACTCTGCCATTATGCAGTAGCATTGAAACTTAATGGGGGGGGGGGGGGTGTCATGGGGGGGTTGGGCTGTCTATTTTATTTCCCTGACGTGCTACTTGCTTTGCTCCTCTCCACCTTTCTTCTCTCTCTCTGTAGTAGTCTCTATGCAGTAGTAAAATGTGAACTTTGATTTTTTTTTTTTTTTTTTTTTTTCTGAAGTCACACATGAGATTTTGTAATACTGTCATCCTGTACATATGCTAGACATGTGTAGAAATCTTAGTCCTTGCGCAAACATGGTTTTAGGAATTGTCTCGACAAAGTCTTCAGATTCTTTAATTCACTATAGTACACTACTTTTGTTTGTGGGGAAAGTTGTATGAAGACTATACAGTCACGATGCAATGTGTGTCCCCAGCATTGCACTCGCCACCTATTTATAAAGCTGGTAATCTGCAGATTGCCAGTTGTCTGCAGAAATAACCACACTTTCCAGATCACCATACAGTAGAGTCCCGGTTATCCGGCACTTGAGGGTATTGCCTGATACTGGATGGGTGTATTTCTGGTTTCTTTAGAGACCAAGCAGCTGGGGCCTCAGTGTGATGTTGCTCTTCCCCACAGAGCTTTCTTTCCTACTATGCAAGGCAGTGTGCAGGAAAAGACATACCACACGTCAGGACCCATAAAGAGTTTGCTACAGCACAGCTGGCTGTGATGCTGGGTACACATGTTGCAATTTCCCGCTCCATCCGCGGGATTGATCGATTATTTCCGGCATGTTCAATTCGGTTTCGTTCGATACAGCCGTCGATTTTGCATACTTATCATGCAAAATTGACGGCTGTATCGAACGAAACCAAATCGAACATGCCAGAAATGATCGATCCTGCTCAATCCCGCGGATCGAGCAGGAAATCGCATCGTGTGTACCCAGCATAAGGAGAGAAGAGGTCAGACACTGAAAGATTGCCACTGCATGATGCTCTGTAGCGAAGGAGAGATGCACGGCTCCCAGGAAAAATGGCAATCAACTTAAAGTGTAACTGTCAGGCATAAAATCAATTCCTTATTTCCATCTAGAAAACAAGTAATAAGTATGCTAACCAGGCAATCCAAAAGTGAAAAATTACTCTTACTTTTCCATAAAACATTCCCCAGTTTCCCTGGCTCTTATTTGGAACATCTGCTGCACAAAGGAAGTTGCTGGGCATGCTGGGTTTTCTTTTTTTTTTTGTTTTTTTTTGTTTTGTTTTGTTTGCCGAGACAATGCACTTTCTACTGCAGAGCTGGGTGGGAGTGTCTGAAGACTGGGAGAAGGGCTGGCAATAAGGCGCATACAAACGACAAGTCTGTCACCCTCCCGCGAGGTGGTCGTTCTGCCGACAGTAGCACGTGAGGTATAGTCTGTCGGCAGACTGATAACTGTTTTTGACGAATACACTGAGAGGATTAGTCAAAAACAGTGGACAGTGTAATACATAAGTTATGTGAGTAGAGCAAGTATTTATTTACTTATATATGTGTTTTATTGTTTTTGTTTTTTTTGCTGAGATAGTGTGGCTGACAGCTCCTCTTTAAAATGAATCACAGGGGAGTTATATGTAGACTACCATATTTATTCCCTTTTAAGCAATACCAGTTGCTTGGCTGTCCTGCTGATCCTCCTACCTTTGGAGGCTGGTTCACGCTTTTCGATTTTTCAGCACTTTGCTGAAGGTGGCGATCAGCAAAGCACTGCTACTAATGTATCCATATGGACACTCACACTGCGGTGTTAGCGATTTTGATCGTTAATCACAAGCGCAAATGCCGCTGAATGGCGCGATTTTGCCCACAAACCACAGGCAAGCGGCGCTCCGAGCGGTGTGTGAACTAGCCCTCATACTTTTATCCATAGACCCTTTTATGCAGATTTGACAAGATTAGCTCCATACTTGTTTCTGGTGTGATTCAGACACAACTGCAGCCAAATAAATTAGGAGGGCTCCTAGGCAACTAGTATTGTTTAAATGGAAACAAATATGGCATCCTCCATATCACTCACTTCAGTTGGCTGAATCAATCCCATTTTGCCAAGTTGCCATATTTATGGCTCTATTGGAATCAGATATGCTGTTAAAAATAAATATCAATCAAAATACTGGCTATCGTTCCATGTATATAGCTTTTCCATTTATTCTCAATAGATATTGAAAGAATTGAAAAACTGATCAGAATTTGAAAACAAAATCTCATTCGTGTACACTAGCTTTTTTTTTTTCTATATTCGATTCATGCCAGATCTGAGTATGGATCGGACTCGCTGGAATAGGATCTGGCAGGAAAATTGCATAGTGTGTACCAGGCTTAAATGCATCTTTTAAAAGGTTATTTTTTTTTCTTTACACAATTACCCACTTTTCTGAGTTAGATACCTCAATTTGTTCTGTGATAAGGTAGGCTCTTCTGTATTGATGTGTGTGATAAGCCCTAAACAAATCATGACTAAGCACAGAACAGTGAGGAGATTAGTGATTGTACCCAGAAATGATGCTATAAGAAGGCACTGCTTATATGCAGCCTTCCTGCTTAAAAATGTCTGTTGCACAGTTCCTAACCAAAGCCAGGACATCTGTTCCTATTATTCTTCCAGTGAATCTGGGCATCTTTTGCAATTCATCCATTCGCACATGCTAAGTGTGCTAGGGTCTCCAGTTTGGGCGTAACACAGAATGCTTTTCAGCCTTCTATGAATTGTCTGAATAAATAAGGTGATGGGGACCGTAGGTAATACCCATATTTGAAAGGCTTTCTTTCTGAGACAGCTTCAACAAGCACCTCCTACTCCTAAACCTGTTTGAGTAGAACAGAAATTTTGCCTTCTTAAGACAGGTGCGATTTATTCAGGTTGGAGTGAGCATATGAGGTCTCCCACAATGCATCACTGAATATGCAAATAGGAGCTCTAGCTCACCATAAGCTTGCTGGGCAATCTGGCACTGTATGTTTGAGTAGCTAATAGTTCACTTTATTTTTGTTTGTAGTGTCACTAGACTTTCCATTCAAGAAATCTTTGCTGACATTTAAACTATTGAGCAACCAACATTGAGTGCCATTAGAGATGGGCAATTAAAGGGACCCTGAACAAGCATTAAAAATTAAATAGTGACTTA
Organism: Hyperolius riggenbachi; assembly: GCF_040937935.1. Lineage (NCBI taxonomy): Eukaryota > Metazoa > Chordata > Amphibia > Anura > Hyperoliidae > Hyperolius > Hyperolius riggenbachi. The sequence continues at coordinate 464,436,688 of NC_090646.1, forward strand.
CCTGGGGCTTCCTCCAGCCCACTGTACGGTGGTGGCTCCGTTATGGGATGGCTTCAACCTGAAGTTGTCAAGCTTGCTTCCCGCTTTGTCACTACGCGACGTGACGCCGGCCGGCTATGAGTCATGTGCAGTTCTCTAATGTATATTGCTCAGGGTCCCTTTAAATGTCAGTACTTGCGTAAAAGTCTGCTGCTTTGTATTTTCCCCATGCAGAAAAGTCTTATCAGATGGGATAGCAGCTGATTTGACCAATCAGACAGCTGATCTATTTCGTGGACAACAGGTCAGTGTTGCCTGAGGGTGCAGTAGCTCCTGAGGGGTGGTGAAGTGGCATCTTCTGGAGTAGTTTTTTTTCCTTTTAGTACAGGAGGGTAAGGTTGGCAGTTGTGCTGCATTTCCATGTGGGAATGCCAGACAGGTGAGTGATCTGCCTCCGGGCATTCTGCACCCTCAGGCAGTACCAAGCTGCTGTCCATGGAATAGATCAGCTTTCCGTTTCAGCTGCTATCCTATCTGATGGTAGACTTTTCTACGGGGAAAATGCAGAGCATCTGCTTTGTCAGCGGCCTAACGCGTAAACATGGACATTTTTCAATAATTCTGGCTTGCACACAGCCAGTAAAAGTTATCAAGAAAATCATTTGTCCCAATTGCAAGCTGCATACAGTTTATATTACATTGACATGTAAACCAGAATTAGCTTCTCATTGACCATTGTTTAGATTTTGATTAAATAAACTGTATGCTGTAGGGGTAGAAGTAACAGAACAGGCAGTAATATGTCATCTTGCCTGGCAGCAGATGAGACTAATAAGAGCCTGAGCAGCATTACATCATTAAGGTTTGAGTAACATTTGCAGTGTTGCAAACTTTCACCTTGGGCAAATCTGACTGTAGATGCTGCTATGGAAGAACCTTGCTTTTTGCTCTAGAGTCACATAATGAGACTATCGGCCACAGAGGGAGGCGAAGGTGGTAGGTTTGGCCTTCTGCAATGATTGTACCTCCTTTTTATAGATCTCTGCTGCAGTCTCTACGTTGCTCAGTCTGGATCCCACACTGCAAGTGGCAGAAAATAAGGTCCTGTAACCCTCTCCTTTGAAAACATTAAGTGTAGGAATTTGCAGTGGTTAGTGCCAATTAACATTGCCGTGCAGATCAGTTGTATTAAATATTTGCCCAAAAATGATCTTTTAAACATTTGAATAATAATCATCTGGCATTGATCAAGAATGCCTGCCTGTTTTTGTTTTTCAGTTTCAGCATTCATTTGCAATTAAACATAGGGTTTACATGATTTGCAAATGACATTACATTTTAAACTTATGTATGTCACATTTTATATTTGACCTCTAGCTAGTTTTTAAAATGCTTGCACCAGAAATGCTTAAAATATGCATATTAAAATAGACCTATGCTTAGAGATTAACAGCTCCATGGCTGACCTTACTTTGAAACATGCTATTTGTCTAGCTGATCTTTAACTTTTAGTTGTGAGTCACAACGTGCAATAAGCATTAGTGTTTTGAAACTGGACCTCAAATACTCTTGTAGCTATTGCTGGGTAGATTGTGTTCCGATTGACAGTGTAGGTGGATCCTGTCAATAACATGGGGTCTGTTAACTGATTGGAGAGAGATCTGTCAAGACAAATAAAGACAAGACAAATCACATATCACGCTTTTCTCCTGGCGGACCCAAAGCGCCATACACCACTGGCCGATTACCGATCAATTTCAGCATGAAATCTCTCAGGGATCGGTCTTGTAATGCTGCATCTGCCACCTCGCTGGTCTTGGCACGGTCTCCTCATGTAAGATGTTCCATGTACATTATACTTTACCACATTCCCCATGTGGTTGCCCGTTGTAACAGGACTCGTATCATGCGCCCGCGCATACACCCGCAACCACAGGGGGCGCATGTATGTGGATTAGGCGCAGAGCCAGCGGCAGACATTGACAGGTAAAGTATACTACATGGGGCACCAGAGGCACCTTTTTACCTGGGCTGTTGAGTCAGAGCAACTTTGGGTACCTGGAGTCGGTGGTTTTATAAATTGAAGAGTCGGATGATTTTTTTATGCCAAATCCACAGCCCTGGTAAGTATTATGCCTGGTACACACCATGCAATTTCCCATCAAATCGATGGGTCGATATCACTGATCGGACCTGTCGGAAATTATCTATTCAACCCATCTATCGGACGGGACATTGTATTGTGTGTATTAGGCTTTAGACTAAGCAGTCGGGAGCCATTTTGGGTACCTGGAGTCGATGGTTTCGTAAACAGAGTTGTCGGATGATTTTTGACCAGACTCCACAGCCCTGCATTTTACACTGGGGGAAGGCAGCGCTGGGGGTTCCGTGGCGCTTGTCCCCATATCGCATGTTGTTACTACCGCACACCAGATTGAGCATGCAGGCCCTAGATCTTGCAGTATGTCCGCTTGACACATGCGACAATTACATCTGAGAGCTCTGGTGAATCTTGTACAGAAGACATGCCAGGGAATTCAGGTTGGTAATGATGGGCTGAGGTCGTCGACAGGGTAGAGCGTCAGCTTCCTGGCCATTAGCTTTTTGTTACCAAAAGGTGATGTCATCCTAATATTGCTTTACAATTCTTAAGTATTGGCAGTGATTAAATGCCTTTTTTATTTTACATACTTTCAATTAACATGATATATGCAAATTAGATGAGTTGGAGACAGGACTGTGGAGTCGGGGGAATTTTGGGTGCCTGGAGTCGGGGAAAAAATGCTCCGACTCCTAATGAATTTAAGCTAATTAAAATAGAAAATATGATAAAATGTTTTATTTCTCAGATAATAGTCATAATTTATACATACAGTAATAGCTGTGCTTAGTCCACAAAAATGAAATAAACCAAACAAAATGAGTTACTTGTGATGCTTCAATAAAGCAGTCCCCGTATTTTTAAAGTCAGATATACACATCTGATTGTGACTGTATATATGATGTGTACACAGGAATCTCTATATACTAAATAATGTCTATGCTGTAAGAATAAAGCCTGATGTGTAGCTATGTCACTAATAGAGATGGTCAATGAGATGGAAATAATTCTGCGTTGATTCTGATTTATGCAAATGTACGCACTCTTTGCTCATGAAATCAAATAATTTGATATGTTAAAATTTGGTTTGGTGACTACGAATTAAATGGTACCTGAGAAGGATGAAAAAAAAAATTGTTATACGTACCTGGGGCTTCCTCTAGCCCCCTTAAGGCTAATCAGTCACTCGCTGTCCACCTCTACCACCTGGATCTTCTGCTATGAGTCCCGGTAATTCAGCCAGTGAGCGCTGTCTGGCCACGTGCCGCTCCTACAGCCAGGAACATTCTACACCTGCGCAATAGTGTTGCGCAGGTGTAGTACGCTCCCGGCGGCGGAGTGTGTGCATGCGCACTACAGCAGACTGGCTCAAGTACCTGGACTCATAGCAGAAGATCCAGGTGGCGAAGGAGGACAGCGAGGGACTGATTAGCCTGAAGGAGGCTGGAGGAAGCCCCAGGTATGTATAAAACTTTAATTTCATCTGTCTCAGGTTTACTTTGGTACACAGTAGTACTATACTCTACATATGTACTCCCCACAGAGCTGCAGGGAATCCACTAAGGGCTCTTTCACATCAGAGCTTGCGTTGGAGAACGCTCAAAGCATACGTTTTGTAGTATGCGTTTTAATGCGTTTTGATATGCGTTGCACTGCAGTGAGTGTGCGTTTTTAATCCGTTTTCAATGCGTTACAGGACATAGGAAAACGCAGGTAATTTTTTTTTTCTTTTAGTTTTCATCTTTCTACATTGTTCCTCTGTTGCATTCTGGGACTGATTGCCTGCATTAACGGATTAAAAACGCGCATAGTGTGCGTTTTACATTGACTAACATTGTAACGCATAAAGCTAGCGTTGGCCAAAAAAACTGCGTCTGGGTGCAGTGTAACGCAACGCACAAAAAGGCTGCGTTATATGTGAAAGCTAAAATGAAAGTCTATGGACTTTCATTTCACCTTGGGTAACGCAAACTTTATCCTTTGCGTTGAAACGCAGAAAATCTGCCCTAATGTGAAAGAGCCCTAAGAATGTAGTGCACATTGAACACAGAGGTGTTGTCTATCACCCATAAACCTGGTTCAGATTGTTCATGAAGAATGTGTAATAGAGGAAGAATCACTACACATCACTCTTACATGTACCCACAGTTACATTGCCTAGGGCCTGATACATGTTCTTTGTTCCGGTCTGTACCTTTTACAAGTACTCTTATCAAGAACTAGTTTTAGTCTGACTAAAGAGAATAAATATGGCAGTCTCCATATCCTTCTCACTTCAGTTGTCTTTTAAAACTCCTAAACGTTGGCAGTTAAGAGACGAATTTCATGTTACATACTTTCAATCAACAAGATTGTAATATGCAAATTAGAGGAGTCGAGGTCGGTGGAATCCTAAACTGAGGAGTCGGAGTCGGTGGATTTTTGTACCGACTCCACAGCCCTGGTTGGAGAGTTGGGTGGAGTCGTACATTGAGGAGTTGGATATTTTTTTTGTACTGATGCCACAGCCCTGAGGTATCACACTCAGTATCAAATATTTTTAACACTTATCTTCCCACTAGAGTTGCCCGTAATTTAAATTACGAGTAGTGCTTCCTGCCCATGGAGGGGGCTCGCCGCCGCCTTAGCCAATGCATTCCACTCACATTCCACATCACTCCCATGCTTCCTTCTTTAGGGTTGAAGAAGGAAGCATGTGGGAGTGACATGGAAAATGAGTCGAGCGGCATGCTTAAGTTAGCAACGCGGGCAGGAAGTGCTACTCTTTATTTCAATTAGGAGCATCCCTACTTTCCACGATTCGCAGTCCTGAAAATACTTAGCATACTGAGTGCAGCAAATTAAAGTACAATATTGGAGTTTGTGCCCACACGTGTGCTCTGAATCCATTCCAAACCCTCCATCAATGTGTGCCTCAAAACAAGTCAGTAAACAAGAAACCGGTTGTAACCCTGCTTCAACAGTTGATTTCACACCACCGTGCACCAATATGTCCCTAGAAAATAGACCAATGAAATCCGTTGACAAACACTGTCACCAGCAGACACCCAGGTATCACAGCCTCTCATCTTCTTGTAGTGCTGCCCAACTCACAGACAGCCCACAAACCTGTTACACTGTTTTCACCACCACATAGTGACCCAACTCCTCCACATGTAATGATGGCCTCTCACCCTTTGCTCTACTGTCCAGATTATAAGATCGGTAACACTCAATGGCCTCAATTCACTAAGCTTATCTCATGTCTTTAATAACGTTTCTATAGTTATCACCATGGTGATGAGGCATGTCGTATTCGGAAAACCGTTTACCTCAGGCAAACCTAAAGTTAACTCTTCTGTTTTTAAGTTAACTCTTCAATCCTTAAAATAACTCCATAATTCTGAAGTTAAAGACAGGCTGTTAATTAGGCTGTTAATTGTGGAAATAACTACAGAGGAGGTAACTTAAGAAATGAAGAGATAAGATAACTCTCTCACTGTGTGGAGGTAAGTTTTCTCTTGCCTTATCTCCAGCATGATCTTAGTGAATTGAGACCAATGTCTCCACCGTTCATATCCACCCCTCCAATCCTTAGTTTTTCAATCCTGTAATTGCTTTTGGGGGTTTCCTATTAAACTGAAGAGTTCGCCATAGTATAAAAATCCTTTATTCATAAGCCATAAAATATTGCCAAATACAAGCATTTAAGAACCGACGGGGTCCCAGTATGGCGACAGAGCCTCAAACCTATTTGTGCATGGAGGGTTTTTCCTATTTATTTTAAAAGCATATCCACTTTAGATCATGTTTCACAAGTGTCTAAAACTCTTGAACAGTGCTGTGAATCTAGCTATGTATTATGTATGACAAAATGCAGTTCCTTGTACCACACCTTCCAGTGATCCTGTGACTATACTTGTCAGTAGTAGGCCCACACCTGTAAAGTGCATGGTACAAGAATGTTGTGCTGTAATGTCAGCCAGGCTTGAGTCAGTTTTCGTTTGAACTACTGCTTGTGGGGAGAGGGGATAAGCTTTGTAGAGCGCCTACTGAATCCTGTATTGAAATGTCAGTGTTCTTTACCCTGTCTTTTTAATAGAATAATGCTAAATAATTTTTCCTCTAGTTATAACTTATGTTTCCATTGTGTAAGATAAATGCAGAAATCAATTGCTTGTAGTTTGTCACGTTAACTGTTTTATTAATGCCTGCTATGAATTCAGAGACATATAAGGCAGATATATACCATTCGTGTGAGTCATTGAGGATTCAAGGTTTCCTTTTCTGGATGTAGGAGGTACTTTGATGCAGTTCTGCTATTAACATTTCTCCAAAACAGGAGATAAGATTTTGGGCACCCAGTTGACCAGTCAGTCTATTGCTTGCTGCCAGTGATGTTGTTGTTAATTGGTATATGTGGTATGTGGCACCTGGACAGAGGGTCACTTGCTCCATCTGCTGTGTTTGGCTAATGTATGACTGCACTGCTTGCTTTGTTCAGTAATTAACACTGAACACTGGTACATGCAGTTTTATGTGTCTGTTGTGTTTTTTTTTTGGCCTGTGGCTTTACAGCATTTTTAGTCACTTCCCTATCTTTAGTTCATTTCCCCTCTGTTTCCAAGAGGAAGTTTATCAGGAGATTATTGTACAGCCTGTGATGCCTAGACAAAAATAGCTGATTCCTTTATGTATTGCTAGTGAATAGTGTTAATTTTTAAGTTGTTTTAATACTGGTTGTTTTTAAATTGACAGGAATTATAATCGGCAGGAATTTTTAATTGTTATGGCATGCTGCGTTTTTTTCCCTCCGTTTTTTCTGTTGATTGTATTTAGGGAAAATCTGAATCGGAAACGGAATTAGAATCACAAAACTGATTTGCAGGGAGCCTAAAGGTAGCCATACCTCAGGCGACTTGGCGGGCGATTGACCATCCGACTCGATTATTATCAAATATGCTGAAAATCATTGCCACCAAGTGTATGCCCGACCGACAATGCGACTAATTTCAGGACCGAAATTGGTCACATAGTCGATCGCACATGCTGAAAGATGTTGGGGCGACTTGCTCGATCGGGTGCGCAGCGGTAACAGCGTGCAATTTCGGGGCGATTGGTGTACATGACAGCCCCCCCCCCCCCCCGTTTCCCCCTAATGTTGGCGCAGAGTGCATCGGGAGCCTATGTATAACATGCAATGGGCACCGGGGGGCGGACTTAACATTAGAGGGAGAGCAGCAGGATATACAGATAAAGCACCATGCACAAGATAGCTGTGTAAAATATTTGGGGAGTGCAAATAGCCAAAACGTGTTGAAACCATTCCACTTGCAGAGAGAAAATGAGGCCTTGCACATCCCTATTAAAACTTCACTTTTAATTCAATTCAATTCCAGTAAAACAGGCATACTTTACATATCCATATCGTATAAAGAGAGGTACAGGCAGTTTAAGGGAGGTCGACAGCCGTTTCGCAATCGAAAAGTAAAGTTTTAATAGGGATGTGCAAGGCCTCCTTTTTCTCTCTGCAAGTAGAGGGAGAGCAGCACGGTGAAGAGGTGGTCAGATGGGGCGTCACAAGACTGTTTCCAGATCAATTTCAGTATGAAATTTGCCTTTCTCTCTATCTCTGCCCAACATCGCTAGATGTATGGCTACCTTAATGTTTTTAACAGACCTAGATAGCAATAGTTGTGTATCCATTATTTTTTTTTTTTAACAACCTTATGACCTCATTTCCTGTTGCTGATTTAACCATTACTAGAAGCAGTTATGTTGAGGCCCTATTTACACTTCATGCATTTAGTTGAGTTGTCGCTTCCCATTTTGGCAAATGGGATTCAGCTCAACACATGAAGTGTAAATATGGTCTCAATATGAAATCTAATCTATTGAAAGTGTCTAATAGTGTGTGGCAGGCTTAAGCCACCAGATGTGCACTCTGCACACCATAGTTTTTGATCTTTCTTCTGTGCAATATACTATAGGTTTAACTCCTTAGCTGGTTTCATACCAGGGCGTTGCGTTAGAGGGACGTTAAGGTCGCATAACGTGCCCCTAACGCAAAGCCTGGTGGTGTTGGAGCAGGACGCTACCAAGAGCCGCGTTACAAGCAGCTCTTGGTGCGCCTGCTCTGTCGGAGGCACTGCGGGGACCACGTGAGCGGAGCTCTCCGCATCACGTGGTCCCGCCAGGCAATCAGCGGCCGCTCCAAGAAGAAAACTCTGCAAGTGCAGTGAATATTAAGTAGCCATGTGCCTGGCTACGTAGCGGCCTGTCCCTGCCTCCTCTCCGCCCCCAAAATAAAAAAAACCCACCCGTACTGAGCATGTGCAAACAGTCTAACTCGTGTGTAAAGTACTGCATGCAGTACGTTATCTGGACGTGCTGCGTTACAACGTAACGCAACGTGGGCACTGTGAACAGCCCATTGATTTTTCGTTAGGGTGCGTTACAGGCTGCTTAACGTGCGCCTGTAACGTCCCACTGTGAAAGCAGCCTCAGTGTATGAAGTTTCCAAGGTTTTTTGCACAACTGTTCCCTTTTCCCCTACAGAAGTTACATAGTACATATTTTGCAGTAATGCCTAGCCACTGTTTTTCAGACTCAAATGCTGATCATGTGGTCTGTGTGCCAATGTCCAAAACGCCTTCAGATCATCTGACTGGAAGTGTCAGTGATTGCTTCCTGCAAGCCCCATTTACAATATAGTGTACTCTTCTGCATTATAATGCGGCGCACAACGGGTTGAAACATACAGCATAAAGTGCATATGCTTTCCTATAATCCCTTACACAAGTGTCCATTGCATTGTTGTCCACTGTTTTCTGCTATGAGAAGGTCCTGCAGCCTGCATTTTTTTCCAGACAGCGGATTGCATCCCATTTGTTTGATTGCCATGGTCCACAGTGGACCTTGCAATTGCAACAGCTAAAATTACAATTAGACAGAAGTGTTGAGGCACAGTCAGGGCTGTGGAGTCGGTACAATAATCTTCCGACTCCTCAGTTTATGAAACCACGACTCTGGGTACCCAAAAATGGCTCAGACTCCTTAGTCTAATACTTAACAGGGCTGGGGATTTTGTACAAAAATCATCTGACTCCCGACTCCTCAGTTTATGAAATCAACGACTCCAACTCCGGGTGCCCAAAATTGCCCCGACTTATCGAACTCCGACTCCACAGCCCTGGGCACAGTGATCAAATCTGCTGGGGAAAATAGACTAGAGTATGGGGTACCTTACTATAGATTAGCTCTAGGTTAGGATTTCTCAGAACTAATACATACCTAATTAGGAATAATCCATGAGGTGCAAAAAATTCAGCTTGATCTGGGCCAATCAGATGGTGCAGTAGCTGCATAAAGTTTTAAATCAATTTGGATTCTCTCTCTCTCTCTCTCTCTCTCTCTCTCTCTCTCTCTCTCTCTCTCTCTCTCTCTCTCTCTCTCTCTCTCTCTCTCTCTCTCTCTCTCTCTCTCTCTCTCTCTCTCTCTCTCTCTCTCTCTCTCTCTCTCTCTCTCTCTCTCTCTCTCTCTCTCTCTCTCTCTCTCTCTCTCTCTCTCTCTCTCTCTCTCTCTCTCTCTCTCTCTCTCTCTCTCTCTCTCTCATATTAACCATTCCAGTACCAGATATGTTCAGCACATCCATTTTTCAGTCTGTGATCTACACATCTGTAGTGGGAAGTTCTGTAATTCTCAACGCTGTTTGCCTCTGTATTTTGTAGAAACGATGAGACGTGTGGTGCGACAGAGCAAATTCCGGCATGTCTTTGGACAGGCCGTGAAGAATGACCAATGCTATGACGACATCAGAGTCTCCCGCGTTACTTGGGACAGCTCTTTCTGTGCTGTAAATCCCAAATTTGTTGCCATAATAATTGAAGCCAGCGGTGGAGGAGCCTTCCTGGTATTGCCATTACAGAAGGTAAGTTGATGTAAGCTGCTTCATTTGACCATGTCCTGTGCTAGATAGCAAGTGAAAGAGCAGATTTACTTCTCGGCTGAATCTTTGTCATTTTTTTTTTATGAGCAGTTTGGATGACATACACCATAAATATAATTATGTGGTACTTCAATTTTTTTAAATTTGTGCTTGTAAAAAATTTATAGTTCATAATCACACTGACTAAAGGTGTTTAGATGTCAATTACTAGTGTAATTAATACTTTTTACGGTACCACACTTGTGATTTTGTTTTACATCGTCTGCTGTAGAACTGCCGTGATTGGGCAAAGACACCCACAATTCAGTAAAAGGGGTGATTTTGGCTTTGCAGTGTCATAGCCTCAATTTTAGAACAGTACCCTGGGAAACAATGCTATAGACATAATTATATATTTTTCATAAATCTCTATTTCAAGAATTTTGCAAACAGTTTCTGTTATGTGTATAGTTATCATTATACATTTTAGTAAGTTAGCTTCACATTTTTCCAAAATTTTAGGAACACATTTATTTTTATGCATTCATATACTGTAACACTGACGAGTGATAGCTTGTTAGCCTCTATAGTCCAACAATATTTTAAGCTTTGGCCAGGGGTGATCTATCAAAAAGCCAAATGTGCACTGGATTTTTTTTTTTATACATTCTGTTGATTGGTAGGAAGTGTTTACAGTCCTGGGTTATTGCACTTATTTGCATACTTCCTCAGCGAGAATATATTTCTCATGAAAAAAAAATCAAGGATTGTGTACTTGCAGATGATTGTCATGTCAACGACAAAGTAGAAAGAATCTGGGCACCATCAAACTGCAGCTTCCAAACTTTATTTCATCCCCACATATAGACAGATACAAGTATGCAAGGCTGGTCTTGCATACTTGTATCTGTCTATATGTGGGGATGAAATAAAGTTTGGAAGCTGCAGTTTGATGGTGCCCGGATTCTTTCTACTTTGTTGTTGTGATTGGTTCCTACTGTCTGGAGGCACGTCCAACCTTCCATTACTGACCCCCATGGGTATTGCCAGCAGCAACTAGTGCCGTTTCGACCGCATCTCTCATCTACTGATGATTGTCATGACAGTTGCAAATTCACTGACATTTCAAAATTCCTCAGATATTGTTACTAGGACATTACTGTATTGACTGCTTTTTTGCTCTATTGTTTTTGCACTGTTAATATTTGCTGCATGTAGACATTGATGACCTAAATTTTGATGGTGTTTTTACCACATTGGAAGTCACTGAAATGCTCTCCTGAAAGCTACAGTATTTATCACTTTGGAGTAACTAATTGCACAGAAGAAAGATTGTCGCTAGGTTAGCTCTGCAAACCAGATACACATCTGACTATATTGCTTGAAGTTCACACATGTACAAGCCATATGCTCGTATATATTCACAACTCTGTATGCTAGTACAGATAAATTGCTATTTTTTTTCCCTGTCGCTAAATCTTGGTACTCTGGGAGATGTAGATATAATTGTTATGCCATGCTCAGATGTGTCTGAAGGCCTTATTCCTTGCGTGACATGCACAATCTTTGGTAGGTTAAAAGGAACCTTAACTGAGATGGATATGTATGTTTCCTTTTAAACACCAGTTGCTCGGCAGTCCTGCTGATCTTTGACTGCAGTAGTGGCTGAATCGCACACCTGAAACAAGCATGCAGCTAATCCAGTCATGCAGAGCACCTGATCTGCATGCTTGATGAGGGGCTGTGACTAAGGGCCCGTTTCCACTATAGCGTTGCGGAATCGCCGGCGAATCACCGCAGTCAAATCGCTTGCGGGTGCGATTCCGCATGCGTTTTTGCCACGATTTCGCATAGGTTAGGGTGATGCGATTTTAACCATGTCACTGCCTGTGTGAATTAACATGGGTACCTATGCGAAATCGCATGCAAATTCGCGGCAAAAACGCATGGGGAAAACGCTTGCCCTAGCGTGCAGATTTTTTCTGCACAGAAAAACGTTCAGGAAAACAGACAAGTAGAAACAGTCCCATCCACTTGTACTGGCTATGCGAATTCGCATGCGGGCAACGCATGCGAATTCGTGATAGTGGAAACGGGCCCTAAAAGTATTAGAGACACAGGATCAGCAGGAGAGTCAGGCAACTGGTATTATTTTAAAAGGAAAAATCCATATCCTTCTCAGTTTAGGATCCCTATAAAAAAGGTTGTAGTTGACCATACTCTGTATTTTAGAATATACTATATTTTTCGGACTATAAGATGCTCCTGACCATAAGACGCATCTAGGTTTAGAGGCCAAAAACAAGAGGAAAAATATATACTAACCTAGTGTATCCATGGTGAAGGGGCATCTTGTGGATTATGCCCCCTTTGTACCTCATGCCCCTTTGTGTCCTCCTCCTCCTCCTATGCCCGCTTTCTGTTCTCCCATGTCCTCTGTTTGTCCCCCAGTGTCCTCTGCATGGGCACAGTACAGGGAGTCCCCAACATTGCGGCAGGTTGGAGGTTCGTATTAGCAGGTGTTCACAAGTCAGGAACTCCCCGCATTTGGACTATAAGACAGTGACTTTCCCCCCCCCCCCACTTTTGGGGAGAAAAAGCGAGTCTAGTTGAAAAAATACAGTAGGTTTCATTCTTTGCTGCTGCACAAAAGTTCTAATTCTGTCAGTTTTAATTGTAGCATTCATTATGCACATACATTGATCAGCTTCTGTTTATATAACTCTGTCCTGTAAAATGAATAAGGGAAGCCAAAATGACTTTTTTTTTTTTTTTTTTTTTAATTCCAAATTGCGCAATTCAAGTGCTGGTCTTAAAAAGTTATGTCCATTCTCATATCGATGCTGTAAGCTGCATTTCATAGTTAATAGGTCAGCCCTGTTACAGCTCAACATTCCTGTTGCTTACGCCTGGTTATGGGACCTTTATTTATTTATTTATTTTTTTACAATCATTCTTATTGTATCTTAATCACACATAACAGACGATAATCTCACATGGGCATTGCTGCATTAAATGTAAATGTTATACCTCTTATATCGCATACATTCAATATTGACTAATTTATCATTTACATTTATGCCCGTTTTTGATTATTTCTGTATTCTTATCTAATTGATAAAAAAGTGTGCATCTCAGGAAAATGTATCAGCATATTAGAACAGTTTTCTAGACCAAGGCTGATTTTATCAAAGCCATGTGCAGGGTAAACTGTTACTCATGGATAGCCTTGAATTATTTGCCACTGTAAACTGTCCCACTTTCCTCTCCTATTTTATTTGTACCTGTCTTCATAAGTTTGGCTCTAAGCTGAATAAAAGCTCTACGCTGGGCACTAAATGACAACGGTGCATATGTTGGCTAAAGTAATTGTTTGTGATTGATCTTAAAAGTGTGATGTTTTCGCACCTGTCAAGACACGGGTGACAATTTGTGGTGGCTTTTCTTTTCCTTGTGAAGACATGAAATACAAAGGTGTGTGTTTTCATTAAAAAACAAAACTAAAAAAAAAACACAAAAAAAAACCTTCCAGGCACAGTTGCTTCCACCAGGTGGTAGCTTGAGATGGTCATGTACATGCTATTTTTTTCTGGTTTGCATGAAGAATCGGAATCTGGGCAGTCAAATATACTATTTTATTTTGATTGGCCCAATTCCAAGCTGCATACAGTGTGCATTACATAGGCATGCAAGACACATCGACCACTGCGCAGTGGCCACTCTGGTGCATACGTTTAAAACAGGCACCCGGTAATTTGGGCGCTGGTTCATGCTGATAGAATTATTGGTTACGTTATCGTTATTTTTCTGTCACCTTGCCGAACTCTCACTAATCCTACCCTACCTATGCTTTACACTAACCATTAATGGTGGCCATACTGCAGCTAATGTGGGGTTCAGCTACGCCACTATCTGTAGTTTGGTTACATGCCAGCCAAACTCCTTGCACTGCTTGCTTACCTCCAGTGCTGATATCTGGGGTTGGACTTCCTGATAGATAAACCCTGGGCACAGCTTACTGTCTCCCGCCACTGTCCGGAGTTCAACTGCATGATAGCAGAACTCTGGGTGCCGCTTACAAATCCCTGCTGCTGATATCTGGAGTTTCGCTTACATAATAACCAAACTCCGGGTGCTGCTAAGTGACCCATTCCAGTTCCTCTGTTGATTGATATAAAATATATTTAATTACTGCAGTATTGGGAAATGGACAAAATCTTACAGGTTCACAACCATAATACTACAGAGGTTGTTGGGATGTTAGACAGAGCAGTCAGAATCCTTGGTGCAAGGGTATCAGGGGTCCCCAACCTTTTTAAGCCCGGGGCCCACTATCCCGGCCAAACTTTTCTCTGGGGCCCCCCGGGGGGAGGGGGGCGTGGTTAGTGGCGGCGGCAGCCCCCCCTCTTTTCCCTGATTTTGAGTGTAGTATATAGGTAAGTAGGTATCTAGGTATAGTTGCCCCCAGTATAGGTAGCTAACACAGTTGCCCCTGTATAAGGACTATAGTTGCCTCAGTATAGTTAGTTAGGTAGTATAGTTACCCCAATATAGTTAGTATAGTTACCCCAGTGTAGCAAGTACAGTTACCCCAGTGTAGCAAGTACAGTTACCACAGTGTAGCAAGTACAGTTACCACAGTGTAGCAAGTACAGTTACCACAGTGTAGCAAGTACAGTTACCACAGTGTAGCAAGTACAGTTACCACAGTGTAGCAAGTACAGTTACCACAGTGTAGCAAGTACAGTTACCACAGTGTAGCAAGTACAGTTACCACAGTGTAGCAAGTACAGTTACCACAGTGTAGCAAGTACAGTTACCACAGTGTAGCAAGTACAGTTACCACAGTGTAGCAGCCTAGTGTAGCTAGCAGAGGTGCCCTCTCCCTGTCCCGGCTCCCTTGGCTCCTTACAGCAGCCGTGCAGGAAGCGCTGCTGTAATACGACATGCTGCGAAGAGGAGAGCCGCGGCTGAAGGAATATAAGGAAGGAAGCGGCCGCCCGCTCATAAGGTAACAGGAGCGGCGGCCACGGGGGGAGAGGGAGAAGCCGCGGCCCCCCAGAAATCTGCCCAAGGACCCCCAGGGGGCCACGGTCCCCAGGTTGGGGACCCATGAATTATAGCATAAGCCGATCAATTTAAATATTTTTGGCAGATTTCCGATAAGCACCTTTTTCTATAGGTTTGTGCTGAGATTAATAAAGCAAAATCATTCTGAACAAGTATGTGCTGAAAATGACTTGTTAATGGAAACATGTCTTCTCAAGTCTGGTGTTTATAGACCTAAATTACCAATCCAGGCATTGATGATCAAGCTGCATTTTACAAAAAGCTTATTTGCTGCTTTGGAGATTTTCTGTTGCTTGTCTGCGGTTATTGCATAGTACAGTATGTTAGCATGAATTCTGCTTGACAACCTGTAGATCACATTTTAGGGATAAGAATTTACAGTATAATCTTTGAAAGTGAGGAATGGCAGAAGGGTATTCTGCCTCCATAGCCGGACAGTATGTATTGGTGAATGTTGACGTAAAAGGCAGGTAAAGTGTGGGGTCTTAGTGGAGTAGTTCGTAAAGGGGACATGGGCAGGTTTCACAATTATTAAAATTTACACATGAATCAAACTTCTGCTAAAATTCATGAAAGTGCATTTGCGGTTTTGCACATGCAAAAAAAAAAAAAAAATTGCAGCATAAATTTGCACATTGACTTTCATTAGCTGCAGTAAAAACGTGTGAAATTAGGCATATGAATGAGAATGGCAATGCAAAGTAAGTTCAGCTTTTCACAGTAAGTTTGAACCTTGCTTTAGTCTTTTCTTTATCTACATTTACATCTACAGCTGAGACTTTAAACAGCTGAGACTGAAGCGAAAAAGAAATTATATTATGATTTGTATGTGTAGTACAGCTAAGAAATAAAACATTAAGAGATAATCAGATACATCAGTCTAATTGTTTCCAGTACAGGAAGAGTTGAGAAACTCCAGTTATCTCCATGCAAACAAGCCATTAAGCTCTCCTACCAAGTTAAGGTGGCCATACACTGGCTCGATTCCCGGCCGTTTCGACAGCAGATTCGATCCTGGGATCGAATCTGCTGCCAATTGTTCGTGGTAAACGCAGCTGCCGATCAGATTCCCTCCCGGAATCGGAACGGTCCGTCGATCGCGCCGTGCGGGAAATTGCCCTCGATCGCCTGCGGGTAAAGTGCGCGTCGCTAGCGGCGGCCGATCCGATCAGGTGTACATTACCTGAGGCTGGCTCCCGGGCGTCTTCTCCGTGCTGCACGGCTCTGTTCCGGCTCCATCCATCCCGGCGCTTCCTGTGTTACTCCGTGACCAGGAAGTTCAAATAGAGGGCGCTCTATTTGAACTTCCTGGTCACGGAGTAACACAGGAAGCGCCGTAATGGATCCGGAACAGAGCCGTGCAATGCGGAGAAGATGCCCGGGAGCCAGCGTCAGGTAATGTATACGGGGGGGGGGGGGGGGGGGGGACAGGCGGCAGGAGCAGCTCAGCAGATGGTGAATCGGTTTCAGGCTGAAATCGATTCACAATCTGTTTGCACTAAAGGCAGCCATACGATCCGATAGGGATCTGTCAGCTGGTCGATCTAATGGCACATCGACCAGTGTATGGCTACCTTTAGTCCTGGAGAGGGCTGTTATCTGACTTTTATTATCTCAACTGTAATTGAACTGTTTACTTTTCCTCTGCCAGAGGAGATGTCATTACTTCAGACTGCTCTGAAAGACTCATTTGAATGCTGAGTGTTGTGTAATCTGCACATATTATAGAATAATGCAATGTTAGAAAAAAACACTATATACCTGAAAATAAAAGTATGAGAATATTTTCTTTGCTGCTAATCTTCTAGTAATTATTCATAGTACACAACCAATTCATTATATCATATTTTTTTTCGCTTCAGTGTCTCTTTAAGAATTTGAAGCATAAGGTAGTACAGGTACACACACGTAAATTCTGATGTATGTGCACATGACAAAAAGACAGCTTACTTTTTTTTTTTTTTTTTTTTGTGGGTTTCCTTTCTCTTCAGGCTGTATTGCATTGACTGGTCATTCAACCTTTCAATGATTGAGTTTTTTGTTAACAATCCAGTACTCACAAAATACAAGGGAAGTTAACAGGAAGGAACAGGAAGGACCTTCAAAATGCATTCATAGTCTGAGATCTGCAGATCATCATACACACCTTGTTTAACAGGCAATCATTTGCAGATCAGATCCACCAGGATGGATTTTCAGATCTGCAGATGATTGCAAGATATGCAGATGAAGTCTGTTAAACAAGGTTGTGTATGATGATCTGCAGATCTCATAGACTATGAATGCATTTTGCAGGAATGGATCTATTGCAGGAAGAGATCTTTTGTAGATAATAATCTTTTGAATGTGTACGGGGCATCTTTGTGTGCAGCATCTTGCAAAGATTTTATCTGATGGGGAGTGCAGCTCCATAGAATAGACTGTGTAGAGTATGGCTCTCATACTACATGGAATGGGGTAAAATTGGTCTGTGATCTTGCCTTTTCCAAAGACTTTTATCTCAAGTGTGTATGCAGCATTAGGTTATAGCAAAGGATCCTGGACCAATGTCTTCACCACCTGTGATGTCATTTTTGCCCTTAAAGGATAACTGCAGTGAGAGTGATATGGAAACTGACATGTTTGTTTCCTTTTCAGCAGTACCAGTATGCCTGGCTATCCTGCTGACCCACTGCCTCAAAAACTTTTATCAGACACTGAACAAGCATGCAGCAAATCGGATGTTTCTGACATTATCAGATCTGACAAGATTAGCTGCATGCTTGTTTCTGGTGGTGGTCAGACTCTACTGCAGCCAGAAACAAAGAGAGGGACACAGAGTCCAATAGCGTGTAGTATGCACTGGTAAATGAAGGTGTGTGGAAAGAGTATCTGCAATATACTCACAAGTCAGGGTTACAGCATAGGCAACCACTGTAAAAGCAGGTGGGGAGATTAGACCTGTCCCCCACTCAGGATTAGAAGTCTCTCTCTCAATCAATCAAGGAAAAAAGGGGTAACACCCCTCCACCAAGGGAGGATATGTATAATGTAGTATGGATACAGAGGCGCATGGCATAGTACCAAGACTTGTTTTTGTATATGCTCCATCTTATTGCGTGAGGAATCAGGTCACTCCCGCGAAACGCATTGTATTTTACTGGAGTATGTGAAATAATTGTTTTGCTGAAAATTGATCGGCATATTTTCGTGTCTGCCCAGAGGAGGAAGTCCTCCACTGCCTCCTCGGAATCGTGTATCGAACTTGTCCTTATTAGACATCGCTTTTAAACATTTTAGATCTTTTTATCCGTCTGGTGCCTCTGTATCCATACTACAGAAAGATCAGCAGGGCTGCTAGCAACCGGTATTGTATAAAAGAGAGAGAGTAATAAGGCAGCCACCATAGTCCTTCACTTCAGTTTTCCTTTGCTTTATTCAGCTCTATGTTCTACTTGTGCTTTTGAATAATCCTACATACCTACGCATTCTAAATTTTTAAAACTCCAAGCATCTGAATATTGGGCACTGGTATTTCTCTACATTTATTTATCCTCTATAGAGTTCCACAAAATCAAGAACACTTAGATATAAAACTATTAACTCAAGTCAAGATCTCACCCACACTCCCACACCTCATTACTAATGGATAAGGGCAGGCCAGAGCTTGACGCCATATCTGAAATTGATACTTGCGTAACTGTGTACTTAAAGGAGATCATCAGGTGATATATCGTAAAATAAGTGGTACTTCCCGGGGGCTATTCTCTCCAGCTCCAAGCTCCCAGGACGTCCCTCGCCGCAGCCTGCACAGTCCGCTTTGGCCCACGTGGCGGTGATTGACAGAGCCGCTCGCACATGCGCAGTACAGAGCGACCTGGAGGTCGCTCTGACGTCATCGCCGGGGACCGGGATGGACCTGCAGCGAACGACTGCGGGCAGAGCTACGGCGAGGGACGTCCTTGGAGCTGGAGGAAGCCCCCGGTAAGTACCACTTATTTTATGATGTAGCAGTAGGGTATTGTACCGTGTTAGCCATCAGTAAAAGCAAGAAGTTTTAAATCAGGATGATGCCATTAATTGGCTAACTAAAAATGAATAAAAATGAGCAAGCTTTCGGCCTTGCAGCCTTCGTCGGCTATAAGCCCGACGAAGGCTGCAAGGCCAAAAGCTTGCTCATTTTTATTCATTTTTAGTTAGCCAATAAATGGTATCATCCTGATTCGTAACTTCTTCTTTTACGATATATCCCCTGATGACTCCTTTAACCACTTCGCCGCCAGGGTACAGTAGATCTACGCTCCTTTGGACTTCACTTCCCCGCCCGGAGCGTAGATATACGCACCCCCCGCCGCTGCCGCCGCTGTCCGCGCTCCCGCTCGCACTACCGCGATCGTGCACGCCGCTGCCCGCTCGCCCGGAGATCAATGAACGGGAAAATCCATTCCCGTTCGTTGATCTCTGCCCCCGCAATGATCAGCATGCTTCTACGAGAAGCAGCCGATCATTGTGAAAAAACTCAGTTTCCCAGCCTCCCTTCCTGCAAGCGTCCTTCCGACGCTTGCAGGACGCCTAAAAAAAAATGTGGCCATCTTGTGGCCAATAAGTAATACTACACCCAAACATTTTTTTCACATACAAATATAATATTTTTACTATTAATTTTAACTAATTAACTCCCACACTCCCCAATTGTTATCAATATTTTTTTTTTTGAAATATTAAAATTAAAAAAAAATTACAATTAAAAAAAAAAAACTTAAATAGTTAACTTGGGGATTAAAATCTTTAAATATTTATATCAAGAGGGTATAACACTGTTACTTTATAAATTATGGGCTTGTAATTAGGGATAGATGCAAAACAGAAAAAAATGCACCTTATTTGCAAATAAAATATTGGCGCCAAACATTGTGATAGGGACATAATTTAAATGGTGTAATAACTGGGACAAATTGGCATATAAGTTACATGGATTTTAATTATAGTAGCATGCATTATTTAAAAACTATAATGGCGGAAAACTGAAAAATGTTATTTCTTCCAAATGTTTTCCTATTTTCCCATTAAAACACATTTAGAATAAAATAATTCTTGGCATAATGTCCCACCTAAAGAAAGCCTAATTGGTGGTGAAAAAAACAAGATATAGTTCATTTCATTGTGATAAGTAATGATAAAGTTATAGGCGAATGAATGGATGGAGCGCTGAAAAGAGAAAATTGCTCTGGTGGTCAGGGGGTAAAACCCCTCAGTTGTGAAGAAGTGGTTAAGAAGCCTTATCCCCTCCTAGATGCCTACTTTATATGAAGTTTTTTTTTTATTTTTTTTTTTTTATTATTTTTTTTTTTTAGTATCAAGCATTTGGACATTGGGTAGTGGCTTCTTGTACGCAGAATCCTTGCACTAAGGTATCTGCTGAAAAATTCTGCTGCAGCTTATTGCTAGTCACCTCAAACAGTTCTGGTGCTTTTCTGCTGTGAAAAATGTATCTAGTGTGAACAAGGCCTTAAACCAGTAACGTTGGCCAGGAGTTTTTGGAATGCAGCCGTGCCGATTTTATATGAATGACTCTAAAATTACCTGTTGGCATCCACATGTAGAAAGTATTCCTGGCTTAGTTTATAGTTAGAAATGTTTGCCTGCTCCAGAGTTAAGGCAACAGCGTCTCTATTGGGGTGCTTTTCCGGTGTTATTTTTAAGAGGGCAGGAAATTTGCAGACAGGAAGATATACACAAGGATTTGCTTGCACAGCAAACTGGCTTTAGAAAGCGTGGTTAGTAGAGCAGGAAAGCAGAATGGACTTTAGGGGTTACTTCCTCATGTAGATAGGTTATAAATGCTTCACATTTCTTACATATTTTACGCCTGCTGTCATTTAAACGGGGCCTTTAAAGCGAAGCTGAAATTGGGTAAAGAAATGAACTCTGCTTATAGCAAAGTCACAGTAGTAATTTAACAAAGCCCTAATTTTTAAAATTATTTTTGAATGTATTTTTCATAGAAATGTATTGAAAACCATATTGTACCAATGAAGCCTATTTTTAGCTCTATGCGTCTCAGGAGGCTGTCTACACAATTTGGGAGCCAGTGAGACATTCTTAGGTACTGGTCCACTGACAATAAATGGTAGAAACTCCAAAGTTCATTGCTGATTGTAAGAAAAGGTTTGGTTCCCTCTAGCTGGTTTAATCCTGTAATGTCTTAAAGCAGTAGGATCAGCCATACTATTCCAGGGAAAAAAAACACACATATAAGTAGATAAATACTTAATCTATTTACATAACACATGTATTGTACTGTTCACGTTTTGATTTCAGTGAATGTTATATAGTAAATGACGAGAATTCTGTTCCTGGTGGGGGCCATGTATTTTGCCCACAGTAAAGGCCAACTTGTGATGTCATTTCTGCCCTTTACTTTTTTTCTTGTCTCCTCCAATCACTGAGTCACCTCAGCCTTGCTTGTAAACACAAGCGAGTAGGGGATCAGGTTTCAGATAAGCAGCAGACAGGGAAATAAAGGGAAGAGGATGAATATATTTTAGATAAAAAGAACCCCCAGCATGCAATTCTTTGGCACGACTACTAAAGAGCCAGTGCTCCTAAGGTATATGATAACTCCAAATCATAACAGCAGAAAACGTTTTGGATGCAGGATTAGCATCTTTATCACTTAATACACTCAGACCAGTTGCTGTTGAAATTTGATTTTATGGCGACTATACCGCTTTTAAAGAGTAACTGTCAGGCTGCAAAAGCTAATTTAAACCTCTCTTCTCCTGTGTTAAACAGTTTGGAAGGAAGCCAAAAAGGCAATACTGAAGTTAAAAAACTTACTTTTGATGTGTGCTGAACAGCAAGGCTGTTATTCCCAAGCTCTTACAAGGACGAGAGGCCGCATAACCTACTGCAAAGCATTCTGGGGCTACTTCTCCCCGCCTTGCATCCTCCCCTCTGCTGCTAGTGAGAAGTTAGGCCCGGTTCACATTAGCAGTGGCCGTCCGGAATCGCCGTGCCGGAGCCGGACCGCTTGCAGAACGGACGGAACGGACGCACGGCAATAGCAATGAAAGCCTATGCGTCCGTTCACATGCGTCCGTTCTGCCGGACCGGATCCGGTTCGGATCCGGACTCCGGCGTCCGTTCCAACATGCGCTATTTTTTGGTCCGGCTCCTCCGGCAGCCGTATCCGGGGCGGAGCCGGACTGCACCATCCGGCCAATACAAAGTAATGAGAACCGGAGAGCGCACAACACACTGGCTACAAAAACCGGACGTTCTACCCCACTTCCTATGCATTTTGGATGGGGACCACATGGAGTTCAGAGTGGGGCAGCAGCGATTTCATGCTGGAGCTCTAGGCAGCAACATGTCTGATATAAGTCTGATAACGAGGAGGCGAACAGAGAATTCCCAGGTATACGAAAAATGCCTGGATCCATGGTCCCAACTGCAGTCTCTGTATCCACGGATGGTCTCCACACGTCCACCTGTCTCCAACAATGACCCCAGACCCTTCTGCTGACCTCCCAGACCCCAGGTATTTACAGGTTGTTATCTCCTTAAGAAACCGGATCCGGACCGCAACCGTGTTCACACCGCACGGAAACCAGATGCAAACGGACCGGATCCGGACCGGATCCGGATAGGAACCGTACGGATCAGGTCCGGTCCGGATACGGTGCGGTCCGGACATCCGGTGCGGTTTTGACAAAACCGCAAGTGGGAACGGGGCCTAACAGGCTCATGTTACAGCAGCTTGTAATGCAGTCCAACTCACAGCACTGAAAAATCACAGGGCAGAGTATACTGCAGGAGCCTGCTATTGTTCCTAGCCACATGGCTAATTAATATTCACTGCGCTCCATTAGGATCTTTTTTGTGAGTCGAATCATCAGGAAGCAGGGAGGACATGACTACACAATTGGCTTCATAGGAGATAGACAAACATGGAACCTGCCATGAGCTGTCAGGAATCAGAATCGCTTTTATTTCGCCAAGCACGACTGGGTCGTACCCGGAATTGGGCTTGGCACAACAGATGCAGGGCGTATACATAGAACATAAGAGACATCAGGACATAGAACATAGTAGACAACATTCCATTGCACAAACCTAACCATAAACCACAAGCTTCCCTCACTTCATCGCCTAAAACATAACCATGAACCAGTGTTTTCCATAACCGGGTGAATTACATGCCTAAAGTCAGCATGGAGGAGCAGGGGCAGCCTAAGGGGGGAGAGCATGAGCAGAGTTTATCGCGTTCAGCAAATTTACCGCTGAGGGGAAGAAGCTGTTTTTGTGTCTCGTGGTCTTTGTAGCGATGGACCGATATCTCCGGTACCTCCGCCCCACGGGGAGCTGACTGAAAAACTGGTGGCCAGGGTGGGAGGGATCGTTTGCAATCTTCAGTGCTCTGGAGCGTAGTCTGGCCTTATAGAGGGAGTCCAGGGCAGGAAGTTGGTTCCCGATGATCCTTTCCGCTGACCTGATGACCCTCTGTAGTTTGCGTCTGTCGCTATCGGTGGAGCCAGCATACCAGACAAGGATGGAGGAGCAGAGGACAGATTCAATGGTTGCGGTATAGAAGTTCCTCAGGAGTTTTTGGGACATGCCGAACTTCCTCAGTTGGCGGAGGAAGTAGAGCCTCTGCTGGGCTTTTCTCTGGATGGAGACAGTGTTTGCCTTCCACTTCAGGGTATTGGAGATGGTGGTGCCCAGAAGGCGTACACAAGGCACTCTTTCCACCACCATCCCTTCAGTGTGCAGTGGAGGCGTGCTTCCTAAAGTCAATGATAGCCTCAACAGTTTTTGCATTGTTGAGGACCAGCTTGTTCTCCCTGCACCAGTGGCAAATCCTGTCCACCTGCTGGCGGTATTCCTGCTCGTCATTGTTGGAGATCAGGCCGGCTATGGTGGTGTCATCAGCAAATTTTATTACCTTGACAGAATTTGCCGAGGATCTGCAATTGTTCAGGTACAGGGAGAACAGGTATGGTGACAAGACGCAGCCTTGTGGGGCCCCTGTGTTGGTGATCTTTGGCTGCGAGGTGATGGAGCCCAGCTTGACAACCTGCGATCTGTTTGTGAGGAAGTCGTTGATCCACAGTTGAAGAGTGGGGTGGACCCCGAGCTCAGCCAGATTCTCTTGTATTATATGGGGGCATCATTCTCTGCAAATACTATATAAAAATTCTGTGAAATCCAAAGGTGGACAGTGAAATGCATATGTAATGTAAGTACAGCCAATATTTAGCTACTGTTGTTTTTTTTCTCTGAGACCTTATACCTAACAGCTCCTCTTTAGGGCAGCCCTTTCGGTCCATGCCTTGTGCTGAATAGGCCAAAACAGACAACTTCAAGGTGGATCACTTTTGTATGAGGCAATTCATATTTGCATTATCATTCACTGACTTGTAATTATCATTATGGGGTAACTTCTTGCTCATGTGACAATTGAAAATTGTACTGTGTATGTGTGCATACAACTGAAATGAGCTATATGGAGGCTGCCATATTTATTTCCTGTTAAACAATACCAGTTGCCTGGCTATCCCGCTGTTCCTCTTCTTCTAAATCTTTTATCCATAGACCCTGAACAAGCATATGCAGATCTCTGACAAGATTAGCCACATGCTTGCTTCTGGTGGTGGTCAAACACTACTGCAGCCAAATAGACCAGCAGGGCTGCCAGGCAACTGGTATTATTTAAAAGCAAATAAATATGGCAGTCTCCAGTTACCTCTTACTTTTAGTTGTCCTTGTTAATTTTTCTCTCTCATACCATTTCTCTCTGAGTAATTTGGGGTATGTTTAGGCCAGAAAATCGGCATACCTTCCAGGAATTTAGCTTTTTTTTTTTTTTCTGTGTTGGCAGGTCATATTTTCAGAAATTTCTTCTGTGGTTAACAGTAATCTAATGTGTGTACAAGGCTTAAGTGCTGGCAAGACTGGGTGACCGTGGCATGTAGCTACGGTGTTTTGTTTTTTCCTTCAGCCTATTGGTATGACATTTTGACTTGTGTTCAGCTGATGTAAGGATGCTCTTAGGTGCTGTCCCTCTGCCTCTGTCAGAAATTGAATGTGCTACTCAAGTAAAATCGTGATATTCGGTCATCTGTCTACAAAAGTCACTGCAGTTTTTAGCCTTTCACACACATGCAAGGACTGTCCCCCCCCCCCCCCCCCCCCAGCACAAATTGAGACTTGATCCTTCAGGCGGGCGTACTTTTCGTACGCGTTTTCTGCACAGAAAAACTGAGAACTCATGTTAATCAATGTGCTAGTACACACTCAGGCCTGGTGCACACCAGAGGAGTTTTTCTGAGCGTTTTGAGTTTTTAAATCTGCTGCTAATGTTATCCTATGTGTCTGTGCACACTGGAGCAATGAGGTTTTGTAAAAAACCCCATAGCATTACATTGGGAAGAGCTTTTGAAACCTCTAAAAGCTCTTCCCAGTGTAATGCTATGGTTTTTTTTTACAAAACCTCATTGCTCCAGTGTGCACAGACACATAGGATAACATTAGCAGCAGATTTAAAAACTCAAAACGCTCAGAAAAACTCCTCTGGTGTGCACCAGGCCTCACTGTGTTGTTCGTGCGCAGAAAAAAAACTGATATTCTGCATCCTGATTCTGCACATTTTGGCAGTTTTCTGTATCAATTACATCAGCTGTTAAAAAACGCGTGCATTTTCCTGCATGGAAACACACTTAGGCCTGGTGCACACCAAAACCCGCTAGCAGATCCGCAAAATGCTAGCAGATTTTGAAACGCTTTTTCTCTTTCTGTAGTGTTTCACCTAGCGTTTTGCGTTTTTGTGAAGCGTTTTTGGTGTAGTAGATTTCATGTATTGTTACAGTAAAGCTGTTACTGAACAGCTACTGTAACAAAAAACGCCTGCAAAACCGCTCTGAAGTGCAGTTTTTCAGAGCTTTTGTGTTTTTCCTATACTTAACATTGAGGCAGAAACGCATCCGCAATCCAAAATCTGCAGCAGCCCGGGAGTATGCGTTTCTGCAAAACGCCTCCCGCTCTGGTGTGCACCAGCCCATTGAAATACATTACCCAAGCGTATCCGCAGCCACAAGCGGATCGCAAAACGCTGCCGAACCGCTCTGGTGTGCACTAGGCCTTAGTGTGCAGAAAAAGTATGCAGAAAAACGCGAACGGAAAACAGTCAAGTGTGTTCCCTGCCTCAGGGTGACTGTTCAAGTCTGATGTCTTTTTCTCTTGGTCTGAGTGGGAGGGCTAACGGTGAACAATGCCTTGGCCTGTGCTTAGGTGATTTGATGGAAGTTGGTGGGGGCGGTCTGCAGAGAAACTAGTGTGTGTTCAGGCTTTCCAACCCTCTTTGATGTGTCAGGGAGAAATCAGCCTGGTAGATTGTCTTGGCCAGGAACTGGGAGTGTTCTTCTCCTATTTTCCCCCACTGGGCCTGTGTCACACTGTCATGCCTTTGCCATAGCTGCAGTACGTATTGCTAGCCTGAAGGTTAGTGAGGTGTCTGTACAGCAGTAGGCCTGGAATTGTCGCCTGTGGGATTGGACACCAATCCCTGCAGATGACCGTTCCCCTATGTGTCTGAGGCTTTAGTCCTGTTGTAACCTAGTCCCGATAGGCAGAAAAGAATAGTTCGGAAACAGAGCTGTGTTGTGGAGCTGCCCATAGCTACTAGGGAAGTCACGCACGCACAATTACTCTGCTCTAGGACATGTGTTCTAGCTGTCCATAAGCCAGAGTAGCTTCTATGTGTGCTACAAACAAAGGAAGGAGAGTAGTGGCTTAAAGTGGATCATCTCACTAATTGCATAATTGTGTTCCTTTCATATAGTTTATAGGGCAATCCTCAAGCCAAATCCCCCCCCCCCCCCCCCCCCTGTTCCTCTCTGGTTCCCTTTAAAGTCTGAAAATGCACACAGTGTGCTGGAAACTGCATATGGACAAACACATTGCAAGTGGAAACAAGACCTCATTTCATTGCACTAGAGTCCCATGTTCAACTGACAGCCCGAATGTTATTTCCATTGTGTCTACATGTTCTTGTGCTTTATGGAGGTCTTTTGAGTTTATTCGTTGTTCCCAAAACACTTCATTAGGTTAGCTGAATTCTGCAAATCTAAATAGGCATTAGATTGAGAGACAATTGCTGAGACCATTGGTCAAACCCTTAGGGAATTATTGTGGAGCCTTATGTATACTTGCAATAATGGTCATGTGAAACTATTAGGGGCTAGTTCAGTGCTCACTTGCATTTGCAGAATAATTCTGCATGTCCACTCGCTGCCCATACAATTCTGTTCGCCTGTTCACATTACTGCGTTGTAACGGATCGTCATGTTATGCTAACTCGCTGTAAGCAGTTTTTTTTTTTTTTTTTTTTTTTAAGTCAATGTCCAGCTTCCATTGCAGTTCACACACATTTTAACGCGTGCATTGTGCAAATGACCACTGTGAATGTAGCCTTTCTTGATCATTTGAACAAACCTGCATTTTGGCTTCTGGCACCGGAACATGGTTTTTCCAGCTTTCCTGGATGCTAATAGGTTGCTGATGGGTGTTAGTGGTACACGTGTACACACTAGTGATGAATAATGAGATGTAAATACTTCCAAAATGATGCAAATTTTTATGCGAATATATGCAGCTTGAAAAAAGACCAATTTAAACCTGGGTATAAACAAACCTTTGCATAAAAATTTGCATTAACTTGGAAAAATTTGCATATCTTTGGTTATCCCTAATACACACTTGTGAAAGGCAGCCAAAGTGTCCACAATTGTTTTGGCAACCTAAAGTTGCAAGCATGTTTTGGCCCTATGTTCAATTGCTTCCAGTTCTGGCTACTGAAAGTCTTGTATAACTAGTAACTTGCCGACGGGTGAGAGGAAGATTTAGTCTTGCCAGTCGTAACACTGAACCAGCATGTTAACATCCTTGCCGGTCTAATTCTCGCCGGCAAGGAGGCAGTGCGGCACTTTTTTAAAAAAAAATTTCAAATCATGTAGCGAGCCCATACATGATAGCCGCTGAGCGGCGGCATCCCCCCACCCACTCCGATCGCCTTCGGCGATCAGAGTAAGCAGGAAATCCCGTTCAGAACGGGATTTCCTGCAGGGCTTCCCCGGTCGCCATGGCGACGGGGCAGGATGACGTCATGGACGTCACAGGGAATCCCGATCCACCCCTCAGCGCTGCCTGGCACTGATTGGCCGGGAGGGGGGGCGCGGCGGGTAGCGGCGGCGATCGAATTTTACAAGCAGCTAGCAAAGTGCTAGCTGCATGTAACAAAAAAAAGCTGAGCTCAGGATAACCAGCAAGGAGGTTAATGGGGGTTCGGCTGTGGTAGGTTTACTTATATAGCCACCTCTCGCCTATGTGCTGCACGTGGCTCTCCATCTTCCTGACACTTCCGCTTTTACAGGTACAATTTCGGTATGTACAGGGAAGTGTCAGGAGGTTGAAGAACAGCGTGCAGCACATTGGCAAAAGGTTACATGGGTAGGCTAACCCTCTTTGCTGCAGCCTGTCCCCACTAATGCCTTGTACACACTATGCAAATTCTTGGCAGATTCATAGTCAAATTGATATCTTCTGAAAGGTCCGATCATTTTTTTTCTGTTTGGTAAAGCAGTGATCAGAAAAACAATTGGAATTCAAATTGGACCTGTGAAATTATCGACTCAACCGTCAATCTCATGGGAAATTGAATTGTGTGTACCAGGCGTTGTATTTTATTTCAAAATCTTGCTCTCGCCTCTTCAGCCCTGCTCCCTACTGCTCCGCTTAGCATTGTTGCCTGTTGCACGTTGTCTTTTGTTATTTGAATTGGATGAGTAAAATACAGGACCTTTTTGAAATGAATTGAAGTTATCTATATCCTTGTCTATTTGACTTCTGGTGGAATTAAAAGCTCTTCTATACTCTAGATCCCACTATGAGCTGTTTTTTATGAATGAAATCCCATAATGCAGTTGAATCCTTTATAGCCACGTTACATGTATTTGTATGTTTATATATTATAAAGGGTGTGTGCAAAGTTTTCCATTTTCTGTCTCTTACTATGTTTATGGAAAAAATAATTCGGAAGCTTACTTTTTTTACAAATCCAAGATTTCTAAGTGAATTGTGTTCTACCCAATGTCAGCCTGTCCCAATTTTTCACTGTACTGGATTACCTTTTTTATCTGTCTGTTTTGCCATCCTTCAGTTATTTCAAAGCACTGTTAGGTCTGTCTTTTTAACTTGTGAAAAACTACATATTTTCTGATCAGTTTCCATGATCACATATAATAGAAATTGTCTCCAGTAAGCTGAACTGCCTGGATGAAAATCCTTGTTTCAGGCGAGAATAGAAAATGAAGGGTTAACTGAACACGCTGCTGTCTCTATGTCGACAAAGCACACACCCAGTTGTTGTCATCACAGCATGGAGACAGTGTAGCCAATGAGCAGACAGAACAGGAAACAGGGATTGTATGCCTGTCAGGGTTCAAATCATCCATGGCCTTATATGGTAAAATTTACTGTCTGGGCTGTGGCAGTGCTGGTGTGAGGACCGGAGGGGAGGGAGGTGATAGGAATGAATGCTCTGACAAGATCTGTGAAATGATTGCTTGCAAATGGATATTATCGATCTTCTTAATAGAGCTTCCCATAATTTTCATTGCTATTAGGGAGGGAGTGCATTGCCTGAATCCCACAGCGGTGGCTTTGACTGTATGAGCAACACTCCACTCCAAATAGGAAGGCAGACAACGCTGACATGTTTCTATTGATGCTATTGTTTTTCGTAATAGGTGGTTGTTATATAGATACTATTACAATAGATCAACTGTCTTTTTATTGTGAAACACTTTTTTTTTTTTTTTTAATTGTTCAGCAGATAATATGGGCTAAGAATTGGCCAGAATTTTTTTTTTAGTGTGTTGAGATTTTGTTGCAGAGTTTGTACCTTTTTTAAAGTGAATGGGAGCCGCATTTAAAAAAATGAGATTGATACTTACCCAAGGAGAGGGAAGGCGCTGGGTCCTATAGAGCCTACCCGCTCCTTCCTGGTCCCCTCGTTCCAGTGCTGGCTTGCCCGGTAGCAGTATTTAACTAAATTAGTCAAATACTGCTTTACCCGGCCGAAGGAGGCTTCAGAAGTCTTCAGGGAGCCCGAGTGCTCCTGATGAAGGGCGGCCCTGTACTGCGCCTGCGCAAGCACGCTCTCTTGCACGCTCAGGCCTGTGCAGTATGGAGCCGCACGTCTTTGGGAGGACACGGCTCCCGAAGACTTCCAAATACCATTTCGGCGGGGGATTCAAACGGGGGGGGGGGGGGGGGGGGTGGTGGGAGCCAGCACAGGATAGAGAGCACCGAGAGAGGAGACGGAAGGCTCTATACAACCCAGAGCCTTCCCTCTCCTTAGGTAAGTATTTGCTTCATTTTTTTTTTTTTTTTTTTTTTAAATGCGGTTCCCATTCACTTTAAGTGGAGCTGCAGGCATTATTTTGGAAATTGACCCCGAGTATTGCTGTGTTGGTATGTACAAAAGATATAAGTAAGAAGAAATAAAAAGCATACAGCCATGCGTTGTGGTCTGCAAAATGTATTTCTCAAAGTATGCAAATGTTTTCAGTGTGTTCAAGCCTAGAACTGGTATATCAGATGGTACTGCCTGTAAAGCTAGCCATACACTTTTTAGGCTGGTTGCACATCGATTAATTGGGATGCAGTGAATCCATGCTTCATGTGACCCTGCGTCATGGTGTGGTTATAGCGGCATATGCATAGCTCGGCCCCCCTGCTAGTGACTTACTCCCTGCTGGCCAGGAAGTATGTCGCTGGGATCCCTCTCAGTCCACGCATGCGCATCACGCTCCTGTCCTGCACGCTTACTGCGTTGCACTTTGACTTGCATTACTGACTAATTTGTGCAGTAGGCACGGATCATGCGGTAACGTGATGCAACCTTTGCCTGCGGCAATTTAGATACTTCCGGCGCACAGCATTGCATTGCGTGAAGTGTGCAAGGCTTCGTAGACTTGCATATGGCCCGTGTGTTGGGGAAGAGTAATGTGGTGTGACACAGAGTGCAAGGGGCCTAATGGATTCCTCCTGATGTGGCCAAACGATCCATCCTGCTAGATTTGAATCTGATGAGTGAAATTGATCTGTACCACACACTATGTATATGTATAAGGTTTCCCGCTAGGTACCCCAGACCAGTCTAGCAGGTAGATAGATTTTAAAAATTTTTTACCCAAACTTTGGAACTGAGGACTTTTATTAAATATATCAAGATGTACGGTAAATTGTCATAAATGTTACGCTCTTTGGGCACAGATCAGCTGCAGAGATTGCTTCTGGATACTGTGTAAAAACATTAGTGGTCTACATCCCCACCTGCAGTGAACTGGGTTACTGTAATAAGCTTGTGGGGGTGACGTTTGCATAATACAAGCTGCACAGCACATGTTACACGCCGGGTCAGTTTCAAAGCTACAGTTTCCAGAACAAGAACTTAAAAATGCAGCATCTGATACGGAGATAAACAGTATTTCTGCCAGGAAAATCCTGTGCACGGGGATGCTCTTGCAAACCATATTTTTGCAGCAAAGTTACTAGCTGCTTTAGCAATATAGCATGCTTGTGTTTTGAGTAATTGAGTGGAACTCAAATATTTTCTCCAGTATTTCTGACCATACTATGGATGTGTGCTTTTTGTGATGTGGTCCAGCAATACAGTAATGGCTTGTGGCTTCTCAGCATGAATGGTGTGCTAGGGCAGTGTTTCTCAACATTTCATTTTTTGTGTACCCATTTTAATACGCTGTACACACCGAGTACCCCCTAGCATAGTAAACATTATCACAAGTACCCCTTGACAAATATATATTTAATTGTAGTACATAATTGGTTCTACACAATTTCCAAGCATTTACCATTGCTTTTAATTAGCCAAAACACCAATTTGGTGTTTAAATAAGATTTTATCATTTTCTAAGACTCTTAATTTGTTGTTCTTGGTTAAGTAGATCAAGCCAGAGTACCCCCTGGCACCATCAGAAGTACCCCCTGGGGTACGCATACCACACGTTGAGAACCTAGGTGCTAGGGTATACTTATACTTTTGACAGTTTTATTCTTGTTGTGGTATAACAAACCTCTTCAATAGAAAATGGTTTGTTCTACTACTGTTTCCCCTAAAGTAAGACATCCCCTGAGAATAAGCCCTAACAGGAATTTCAAGAATGTTTGCAATGTAAGACATCCCCCGAATTTAAGCCCTAGCTAGCAGCCCACATGACACCAGCAAGTCACTCTGAATACAAAGCCTGGATACAGGAGAGCATCAGTATAATGTGAGTTCTACAGTCCTGTATGTGTCAGGCAATTTTGTGTTTTTGTTGGAGCCAGCCCTCCTGGTCTTCTGTGATAAGCATCAGCAGCACTTCACCTCTTCCCAGGACAAACACACAGCTTAAGGGGCCCATACACCTAACGATTTTCCCACCGATATACAGCAGATTCGATCACTGTGATGGAATCTGCTGTGAAATCGCTGTGGAAACGCTGACAGAACGATCGATTTCCGTCCTACATCAGTCGTTCCCGTCGATCCATCCGTGCTGAACATTTTGCTCGATCGCCAGCGGGTCGGAAGTGAGTCAATAGCGGCGTTTGAATGACAGACGCTAGTGGCAATACATTACCTGCTCCGGCTGGCGCCTGTCCTCTGGTCTCCGCTGTCCCTTCTCCTTGCTTGGCTCCTCAGCCTTCACTGAACTTCCTGTCCCGGCAGAAAGTTTAAACAGTAGAGCGCCCTCTACTGTTTAACCTTCCTGGCGGTAAACCCGAGCTGAGCTCGGGCTATGCCGCGCAGGAGGATATCTCAGCCCCTGGTGGGGCGATTCGCCCCATTTAAAGTGCTGTACGCGCAGCTAGCACTTTGCTAGCCGCGCGTACAGCTTGATCGCAGCTGCTCTGCGGCGATCGCACGCAGCGGCGGAAGAGGGCCACCCCCCGCCAGAGCCCTGCGCTGCCCGGACCAATGAGTTCCAGGCAGCGCTATGGGCTGGATCGGAGGCGTCTGACGTCCATGACGTCATTCCGATCACCATGGCGACAGGAGAAGCCAAACAGGGGAACGCGTTATATACATGTTCCCCTGTTTGCTATTGATGCCGGCGACGATCGCACTAGAGGGACACATGCGCCCTCTAGTGGTGGTTCATGTAGCTACCACTCAGGTAGCTTTACATGAAACAAAATGTTTTTTTTTATTTTTTAAATGATTTCTGCCTATTTGGCAGAATAAATGAACCGCCAGGAGGGTTAACTTCCCCGGCAGGAAGTTCCGTGAAGTTGGAGGAGCAGAGCACGGAGAAGACAGCGGAGACCAGGGGACACGTGTCGGCCGGAGCAGGTAATGTATGCGGGGGAAGGGGGCAGCGGCAGCTTCATGCTGAAATCGATTCACAATCTGTTTGCAGTAAAGGCAGCCATACGATCCCTCTATGATCAGTTTCGATCAGAGAAGGCTCTATCTGTTCGGATCTGATGGCAAATCGACCAGTGTATGGCTACCTTTATCCTATCATAGCTCTGGGGAGCCTGACAGTTCTCTGCCTGCAAGAAATGGACTCTTACCCACATGATTATCAGAATCAATTTCTTGTGAGAGCCAATATCTGCAAACCACAGGCTCTGTGCATGCTGCTTGTGTTTCAGCATGGCATACAGTATATACATTTTTGTATAGGAAAACTACCAGTGTTTGCCCAAAAATAAGACGTCCTCTAAAAATAAGCCCTAGCACATATTTTAGAGCAAAAATTAATATAACGGTCTTGTTTTCGGGGAAACACGGTATAGGCATATGCAGGCAGGTCCTGCTTAGGTTTTATTGCATCTGTTGATCATAATTTTGCAGAGTCCTATATCTGCACGTCTCTGGTTTTTTGTTTTTAGAAGGGATTGAACATCAGCAGAACTACAATAGACGTGCTCTGTGTTAAATGCATGCATGCATGCATGCATGCATGCATGCATGCATGCATGCATGCATACATACATACATACATACATACATACATACATACATACATACATACATACATACATACATACATACATACATACATACATACATACATACATACATACATACATACATACATACATACATACATACATATCCATCTCGGCCAGCGATCTATCCTGGCAGGTAAAGCGATGGTCGATATCATTGTTCTCCCCACTTCTCCACAGTATGTCACTCCTGTGCCATGCTCTATATTTGGCACAGAGGGTGTATCAGTTTGGTGCAGCGCGACCAATCCATAGAAAGTATCAACAAACCTGAAGAAGCATTTTACGTTACATAAAAGCATAAGGGAATGTTTGGAAAATATTCATATGCACTTACCAAGCACTTCTAACAAAACCAGGTATGTCAGAAAGTACTTGAAATGTTGCCTACAGTAGGGGGTACTTGAAACACGTTGTCTTTCATAAAATGTACATGCTGTAATAATCAGGGCTGTGGAGTCGGAGTCGTGGAGTCGGGCAATTTTGGGTGCCCGGAGTCGGGAAAAAATGCACCGACTCCGACTCCTAATGAATTTGTAACTGTAATTAAAATAGAAAATATGATAAAATGTTTTATTTCTCAGATAATAGTCATTAAAAATAATGTATATATACAGTAATAGCTGTGCTTAGTTCACAAAAATGAAATAAACCAATCAAAATTAGTTAAAGCAGTCCCCGTATTTTTAAGGTCAGATATACATATCTGATTGTGACTGTATATATGATGTGTACACAAGAATCTCTTATATATACTAAATAACATCTATGCTGTAAGAATAAAGCCTGACTTGTAGCCGTGTCACTAATAGAGATGGTCAATGAGATGGAAATAATTCTGCATTGATGCTGATTTATGCAAATGTCTGCACTCCCTTTGCTGATGAAATCAAATAATTTGATATGTTGTTAAAATTTGGTTTGGTGACTACAAATTAAAGGGTACCTGAGACGGATGAAAAGTAAAGTTTTTTTTATACATACCTGGGACTTCCTCCAGCCCCCTTCAGGCTAATCAGTCCCTCGCTGTCCTCCACCACCCGGATCTTCTGATATGAGTCCTGGTAATTCAGCCAGTCAGCGCTGTCCGGCCGCATGCCGCTCCCACAGCCAGGAACATTCTGCACCTGCGCAATAGTGCAGCACAGGTGTAGTATGCTCCTGGCGGCGGAGTGTGTGCATGCGCACTACACCCGACTGGCTCAAGTACCTGGACTCATAGCAGAAGATCCAGGTGGTGGAGGAGGACAACGAGGGACTGATTATCCTGAAGGTGGCTGGAGGAAGCCCCAGGTATGTATAAAACTTTAATTTCATCTATCTCAGGTTTACTTTGTTACACAGTAGTACTATACACTACATATGCACTCCCCACAGAGCTGCAGGGAATCCACTGAGAATGTTGTGCACATTGAACACAGAGGTGTTGTCTATCACCCATAAACCTGGTTCAGATTGTGCATGAAGAATGTGTAATAGAGGAAGAATCTCCTATTCCCCTGCAGAGCACCTGCACATCATTCTTACATGTACCCACACTTACATTGCCTAGGGACTGATAGATGTTCTTTGTTCCGGTCCGTACCTTTTACAAGTACTCTTACCAAGGACTAGTTTTAGTCTAAAGGGAATAAATATAGTAGTCTACATATCCTTCTCACTTCAGTTGTCTTGTAAAATTCCTAAGCGTTGGCAGTTAAGAGACGAATTTCATGTTACATACTTTTAATCAACAAAATTGTAATATGCAAATTAGAGGAGTCTGAGTCGGTGGAATCCTAAACTGAGGAGTCGGAGTCGGTGGATTTTTGGACCGACTCCACAGCCCTGGTAATAATCTTTGGAATCTCTGGGTGAGTGAACGCAGTTTTGAGTTTAGGTCCCTTTCTAACTCAATATAAGCTCAAAGTGTAGAAGTTTGGAGTACATCTGGAAATACTGAGCAAATCACTTCAAACTGCTGTTGACCAGCATTGAAACTGTGAAAATGACTGCTGAACTGAAATTAAGCTGAAGGTCCATCTACACACAATGTTCAGAACTACACACAATGTTCAGAATGGAATTAAATACAAGATCAGGGATAAGCGAGTCGGAGCAATTTTGGGTACCGGAGTTGCGAGTTGGTGGCTTCATATACTTTGGAGTTGGATGATTTTTGTACCGACTCCACAGCCCTAGTTCTGGTGAAATGGCAACCCTTAACGATGTTTAGAGGAACAGTTTAGGAAAGCGTGCTGTACAGGCACACTGCTCCCACTCCAGCAGTTACTTCTATTTTATGGACTTGGAGAAGATGCAGAGCAAGTGGAGTCCTCTGGTGTGAAATACCATAGAATAGCACCAGCTTCCAGCCATTTAAGGGGAGGCCTCTATTACATAGTTATTTGGGTTGAAAAAAAT
Source organism: Hyperolius riggenbachi (assembly GCF_040937935.1). NCBI lineage: Eukaryota > Metazoa > Chordata > Amphibia > Anura > Hyperoliidae > Hyperolius > Hyperolius riggenbachi. The sequence continues at coordinate 464,473,212 of NC_090646.1, forward strand.
ACCTACGTCCAAGTTCAACCAGGAAGGCTTTCTAAGTTTTTGGTTGTGGTAAATCTAAAATGGGTATATAGCTTTTGTGTTGGGGTTTTATTAATGGACTGAAAATGTGTAGGCTCTTGTATTGAGGGTTTTTATAGTATTTCTGCTTTTTATTGTCCAGCATCATAAATAAAGCTAGGCATACTTGGGTTGATTTTGGACCAATATGGCAGGCTGATTTATCCCTCAACCAGAAATCGATGGATAATGATCAATATTTTTTACTCCACACTGCACACTCAAGTTCAATACATTTTCAGCAGAAATCTTCCATGCATTAATCGAACACAAATGGACAAGCAGCCAGTACAGAATCCAAAAAGATATACCCTATATTTTACCAAATTACGATATAACGTTTGTGTATATATTAAAATGGACAGCTTGAGCTGTATACACTATTGCATACAGTATGTCAATAGTTTAGTGGTCAAACTAAATAACTCCAGAACACCAGTTTGTACCAATCGCACATTCCTTATATATTGGACTTTCATACATCCAAGTTGATCTAAAGCTAAGTACACATGGACCAACCTGCAGCCTGGTTATCATCTGATTTAAGTCGGTTGGTTGATAATCAGGCATGTGTATGCGTACAAATACCTTGAAGAGCAACTGATAACAGGTGGTTTGATCAATCTAACTGAGTCTATGTTGGTCTGATATCATGCAGTTGGTGCGTGTGTACACGTTTGAAATACTTGTTTTGAATGTATAGACAGTCGGTCCTCTTGCATGTGCAATATGTTAATGGAGTTGGTTCTTTTAGCAGTCTAGGTGTGTATACGTACAGGTCATGTGATTTGTCATGTTGGTTATAAGATTGTGTGCACGTTCGATGTGTGCATGAGCCTTAAAGAAAAACAGTTACCAAGAATTGAACTTCATCCCAATCAGTAGCTGATGCCCCCTTTTACATAAGAAATCTATTCCTTTTTACAAATGGATCATCAGGGGGCGCTGTATGGCTGATAGTGTGGTGAAACCCCTCCCACAAGAAACTCTGAGGACCATGGTACTCCTGGCAGTTTCCTGTCTGTGAACCTTGTTGCATTGTGGTAAATAGCGGTTTACAGCAGTTTCCAACTGCCAAAAAGCAAGCCACAGCTACATCACCTGCCAGCAGTAAAAATGTCACCATGTGATAAATGTCAGAATGTAAATCAGGGATTTAAAAGATTTTACAATGGGCAAACGCTGACTTAATCATGTATACATAATTATTGTAAAAAAATGAAGCATGTTTCAGTGCTGCTCCAGATTATATAGCAAATACACCTTTAAAAAAAAAAAAAGTGGTCATTGTGGAATCTGCATTCCTATTGGGCCACCAATTTACAACCACATGTGCAATTATGCTCTGACACTGAGTGGCCGATGAGTAGGTCACTACAGTACAGGCACCATAGACAGGATCTCCTCTCCGTTCTGATCACATCCACTTCAATCTAAAAATAGAGCACACTTTGCATAGTGTAGCACTGTCAGATGCTCATATCCTCCACCACAACCATCGGTCTTGTAAGTGCACCCTTAGGCCTCTTTTTCCACAGACAGTTGAACTATGTGCTCCTCAAGCAGTTGCAAGGCAGCAGTGAGCAGTTGCAAGAGTTTGATAGGCATTTCACTGTCTATCAACAGTCCGTGGAAAAGAGACCTTGCACAAGTGGTCTCTACAATCTCCTCTTGATTAATGGGATCTCCCCCTCCATTATTCTCAGGACTGTGGGGTCAGTCAGAGCAATTTTTGGCTACCTGAAGTTGGCAGTTTTATAAACTGAGCTGGATTATTTTTGTGCCGACTCCACAGCCCTTGTTGTTTCACCCCCAGAGCCAGCTTCACTGCAATGCTTCCAAACACTGGTCCCCTCACTCTGGTTGGCACTCCCGAGGAAGGTAAGGTCCTTACTAGTATCTACAGGAAGTCGTGTCCAGGTAATTCCGTTCTGCTAGCCTCTAGCTGCCATCCTAAGCATACCATTAGAGGAATCCCCTATGGAGAATATACTGGGGCAAGGAGAAACTGCTCTATGAAACAGTCCACTGTGCACTAGTTCTCCTCTTTAGACAGCGAGGGTACTCCAGAGAAGTAATATCAAGGGCACAATGTAGGGCTATGGCCAATGACGGAGTCTTTAATCACCCCCCCTAACCCAGTCGTCGACCCCCCCCCCCCCCCACAGTCAATTTTATTACTACATAGTATACAGTAAACAGTATAATAAGGTTGTAGATATAATTATGAGGTGCATTCCTATTCTGTACACCGTATAGGCGAGCACAGACAGAATTTAGCATCCTCCCTGTCTCCTAGTTTGTTTTGCTCCCAATCTTTTTCTGCGCATCCCGCATGGCTAAATACTGTGTGACACTTTAGATGCAGCATCTCTACTTGCAATTATTGTGCATGTCACCGCCCTATCCGTCGTGTTGTCTCGACACATGATGGTAAAACGTTCCCTTTTCATCAGTTCATCAATTGCGGTACCCGTATGGTTATGTATGTAATTACATGTACATTTTGTAATGTATAATATGTTGGCTGTACCACTTGACGTTTGCAACAAAGAATCTCATAACATTATAGAGGGGCCTCTTGGAACATGGATAAGATTTCGACAGTCGCCAAACATTTTCGTAGCATACACGGCAGTGACATGCACAGTTTTGTATATCAAGGCATAGAGAGAGAAGGGGGGTGGGTGGGTTAGAGATGTCTATCACAAATTGCTCCTCAGGGAGGCGTTTTGGATTATGCAGTTGGAGTCTTGCATTCCTGATGGTTTGAATGCGAGGTGGGATCTAATCCTGATCTTGTGATTTACAGGCTTATCTGTATCTCTTTAATAAATTTGTTTTTATTATTGTATATATTTTTTTCATCTTTTGTATCCATATCAGTACTGATACAATTCTGGATCTGTCACTTTAAAATGTTACAAGATGTATAGGGCACACCTCTAGTGGGTGTGTCTAAGAATACTTAGAGCAGGGCTTTTCAACCTGTGGTATGCGTACCACCAGTGGTACTTTGCTGTTGGCCAGGTGGTACACTTCAAGCTTGTCTGCCACTTAATTGCCTGCCTACTGCTTGTCCTGGTCCCGGCCTGCCCCCACAAAGTTTAGCTACCCCTTGCTCACTCCTTGCTGTGCTGCCCTGCGGCATAATTCAGACCTCAGATCAGCAGTGAGGAGACAGCCAGTTGAATGATGGACAGTGACGGCGGGTATACTTCAAATACAGGAAGTGACATCACTACTTACGTCCTGTAATTGAAGTATACTTGCCATCACTGCATTATTCCCCTGGCTATCTCTTCACTTTGGCCAGGTTACTATGGATATGAAGTCTGAACTATTCTGCAGGGCAGCACAGCAAGGCGCGAGCAAGAGGGAACTGAACTTTGTGATGAGTTACTGCCCATCTTTCTTGGGCTCCGGTGGAAACAGCCGAGCCTGATCCGGTCAGATCTGCGCAGGCACATTGGTGGTACTTCACATTTTTCAGGCGATAAAAGTGGTACAATTAATGAAAAGGTTAAAAAGCCCTGACTTAGAGAACCTGAACTGAAAATAAAAAGTCAAAATAACCATACACAGGTCATATTTACCTCCTTTGTAGTCTACTCCTCAATCTTTCTCCTTTCCGGTGTCGTCTTTGTCCACTGTGATCATTGGAATTTTCCATCCTCCATTTTAAAAATGGCCATTACCCCGTAACCGCTTCCTCGTCAGCACACTGTTAAACTGTAATATCACCCACTTGAGCCATAGGGAAACATGGACATTACCTTGCACATTCAGTTGTAACTGACAGCTGCTGATATATAACTGACAGCAACTGGTATATTTCAAAACAAAATATTGTCAGAACTGGAAGGGATCACTGTAAGAAGAAAATGTGGAGCTTCTGAGAGGAATGGACAGTGAGGTTAGTATGCAATATTCATTTGCAGCTACATCATGTTTGTTTTAAAGAGATGTTAGGTATAGGGTCTAAAAAAAACACATATATCAGTAGCTAAATATTGGCTGTACTTACATTACATATGCATTTCACTGTCCACGTTTGGATTTCACAGAATTTTTATATAGTATTTGCAGAGAATGATGTTCCTGACAGCTCATGGCAGGTTCCATGTTTGTCTTGTATGAAGCCAATGGTGATGTAATATCCTCCCTTACCTTGCTTCCTGATGATTTAACTTACAAAAAAAGATCAGGATCAAAGATCCTAATGGTTCATGATCCGGACAACACTACTGTGCAGTGAATATTAGCCATGTGGCTAGGAACAATAGCGGACTCATGCAGTATACTCTAACGGAACATGTTCCCTGTGAACAGCACATTGGTTTTAGCTGGGCTGCAAGTTGCAAGCTGCTGTAACATGAGCCTGTAACTTCTCACTGTGAAAGCAGCCTTAGGACGGGATAGGGAAATGAAGGGGAGGGCCAAGGTAGTGCAGTGGGGAGAAGCAGCCCCAGAATGCTTTGCAGTATCTGTTATGCGTCCTGCCGGCCTCCTTAGGAGCTTGGGAATAACAAGCCTTGCTGTTCAGCAAAAATCAAAGTAAGAGAGATTTTTAACTTCAGTATTGCCTTTTTGGCTTCCAGTTCCTTCTAAACTGTTTAACACAGGAGAATAGAGGTTTAAATTAGCTTTTGCAGCCTGACAGTTACTCTTTAAATAATTTTACTCGCTTCACGTTCCCTTTAAGGTGTGAGCAAATGTTGTTACGTTGGGCTATGAAGAGGGACACCTGGTCCGAAACATGTCAGCCTTTTTATCTGTCTTGTCTATTAAATATAAACACTTACATGCCATCCATTGGAGAGTGCGGATACTTTCTTTCCTAATGCTTCCAATCGCGCTACAACTAAAATCTTATGGAGACAAAATTCTAAAATGGCGCTTTCTATTTATTCAAATATAAAAGTAATAGGAATTCCATGCACAAAGTTTGAAAGTATAGACTTGGCTGCTCTGTTCATACAGCCCCCCCCATTTATTCCTTAACCACCGCAGACCGTATGGCTGCACTCATGAGGATGTCCTGTAATACCATACTACCCGATCTAGTACACTTCATTTGCATAGCCAGCTCCAACACTGGTGTTTCACTGTAACATCCACCACCAGTAAGCACTTGAGGTCAGTTCACGCGCAGCATACACTGTATACAACAGTGTAAATGGCTACATTCATCTATTTTTTTTAATACATGCACAATAAAGGTTATAGTTTTGTTACAAATGGGTCATATCAGGGTGGTCAATTAGCCATCCTCAGTTTTAAATAGAAGAGGACGAACCCATTCAGCCCCTCGTGTGTTTATCTATGTCTTTTTTTTTTTTTTGCAATGTTGCTTAGGACTTTAATTCCCTACTGTAATTACCCTAAACGTGGGTTTGTGGCTCCATCCATTTGAATGGAGTGAAGGTGGCCAAACAATGATCAATTTGGGTTTTCGACCAAAAATTCAATTCAAATTTTTGCAGGTTTGAGCAATGCAAACCAATATCTGCCAGATGAAAAAAACATTTATGGTGGAAGCAAGATCATTTCAGTGTTCCAGAACAAGTGCATCAGTTTGGAGGGGAAATAAAGGTTGGCATTAGGACATTTAGTTTGACAGCACATATCTCAAGACACACAAGTAGATGTACCATCAGATGTAGCAGTACCAGAAAACTAGTTGGTCCACTTATATCCATAATCTCCAAATATTAGGAGGGGCACAAGTGAAGACAATATCATGTGGAACACTGAGTGATTTTCTTTCAATCAGCAAACCTTTTCCTGATTTAAAAAAAATAAATAATAATGATCAGAACATCTATTGGACATGGTTCAATCAGTGTATGGCCACCTCAACGTGTCACCAACTGTGAAAGTAGTGTTTGTTATAACTTAAGTAGGCCTCAGTTATTTGGACTGAGTTGGTCAAAAAGGCTTGATGAGCAGACCTGCCCTTTAAGGGGATTTTCTATTGGAGAGAAAATCTGCAGTTCTGTCAGCAGAACTAGAACATACCAAGAAGCTGTTCTCTGAACAAGGCCGCAGGTCTCCCTGACCTGGGCATGGAACAATAAACATCAGCCATGTTTTGTAAATATCCACATTCCTGCATGTATGTCAAATGTCTCATTGATTATTAATCGAGTAGGTGTGTATGATGACACCACAAGTGGGGCCACCAATAGACGGATCTAGGGGATGGCGAAGATGTCATATTTAACTCTTTCCTAGTCTGTATTAAACCCGGAGTGTGCGATGGAGAGGGCACTCTGCTCTTTACTTTCGCACTAGCTAGCAAGGCTGACTGGGACCTCTAAGCATGTTCTTCCTTTCTGTAATCTGATATAATGTATGCTGTACATAGGTAGTTTAGTGTAACGTAGTTAGGAAGAAGGTACCTGATTGACTTCAGCAGGGAGTCTAATCAAGAGCTTGTAACACAACATGAAGATTGGCATGGCTAGGATATGATGAATGTATCTATCTGTATTCCTGTTTCCTGAATAAATAACGTAAACATTGAAGAAGCCTGAGAAAGTCTATCTCCTGCTTGCTGTGTGGAGAGTCAAGTAATCTCACAATCTGTGAGACGGTGGTGTCGAAGCAAGGTGATATAGAACAGTTTATAACAGTGTTTACACGGCCCTGGGCCCATGTAGCTCTATTTCTTGAAGCAAGTATCTGCATAAAGCTGTGGTATATCTTGTTTGACTCAAACACAGTTTTCCTTGTAGCCCATATCATTTGCCGCTGTGATAGTGTTAAACACTCTCTGGTGATAGTTAAATCACACCCCTGGTGTACATAAACAATTGCCGGGGTCGCTTTGGGCAAGGGGGTGGAGCTACATGCCAGAACCTGGCAGATTTGGGACTCCAGTAAAGAATACATGGATGGTGTGCCATGTAAGGATACATTTTTAAGCATCAGCGTACCTATTTGCCTGCCTGTGCTTTTTATGTGTCCCAGAGGTGTACTTTAAAGTAGTAAATGGGATGGTTTGCTAGATTAATAATAAGTGGCAATGGAACCTTTATAAATGGGCTGTTATTTGTATTTTGATAGGTTACTTATATTTGATTAGCTAAATTGGAATGATATGAATTGTTAAACTAAACGTTGGACAAGCTAGAAGATGTCGATCAGTTTTTATAAGTATTTGATGGGGATTTTTTTTCAATACCTGGTGGATGGCATTTAAAAGCATGCAGACCTATTTCCTGCAATGTACTTTTCTGTTAGATGGAACTTGGGAGCATGCAGGCATACCAAGAGAAAGCACACTGCAGGAAGTGTATGTATACACGATCCTACATGCCCTACACCACGAGAAAGCACACTGCAGGAAGTGTATGTGTGCTTGAGCCTACATGCCCGTCACCAAGAGAAAGCACACTGCAGGAAGTGTGACGGGCATGTAGGCTCAAGCACACATACACTTCCTGCAGTGTGCTTTCTCGTGTTGTAGGGCATGTAGGATCATGTACACATACACTTCCTGCAGTGTGCTTTCTCTTAGTGAAGGGCATGTAGGCTCAAGCACACATACACTTCCTGCAGTGTGCTTTCTCGTGGTGAAGGGCATTAAGGAGCATGCACACATACACTTCCTGCAGTGTGCTTTCTCGTGGTGAATGGCATTTAGGAGCATGCACACATACACTTCCTGCAGTGTGCTTTCTCGTGGAGAAGGGCTTGTAGGATCATGCACACATACACTTCCTGCAGTGTGCTTTCTCGTGGAGAAGGGCTTGTAGGATCATGCACACATACACTTCCTGCAGTGTTCTTTCTCATGGTGAATGGCATTTAGGAGCGTGCACACATACACTTCCTGCAGTGTGCCTTCTCGTGGTGAATGACATTTAGGAGCGTGCACACATACACTTTCTGCAGTGTGCTTTCTCTTGGTGAAGGGCTTGTAAGATCATGCACACATACATTTTCTGCAGTGTGTTTTCTCTTAATGAAGGGCATTAAGGAGCATGCACACATACACTTCCTGCAGTGTGCTTGCTCAAGGTGAATGGCATTTAGGAGCGTGCACACATACACTTCCTGCAGTGTGCTTTCTCGTGGTGAATGGCATTTAGGATCATGCACACATACACTTCCTGCAGTGTGCTTTCTCATGGTGAATGGCATTTAGGAGCGTGCACACATACACTTCCTGCAGTGTGCTTTCTCTTGGTGAATGGCATTTAGGAGCATGCACACATACACTTCCTCCAATGTGCTTTCTCTTGGTGAATGGCATTTAGGAGCATGCACACATACACTTCCTGAAATGTGCTACTCTCCTGTTAGATCTTCCTTCACTATCAACCATACATAGATTGAACTGCTATCGATATAGTAGCTTTAGCTGCAAGATGCACTTACACGCAGTTTGAATTTTAACCAGTAAATAATTCTGAAAGGCGATGTAATGTATTGAAATATGCAGTGTAGAGACTTGTTAGATTACATAGTTATCTGTATGCCAGTCCAAGTTTGACTAGGCTTGTTTTTCCTTGTGTTGCTATGAATAGAATGTGTGATCTGTACTCTACTGCCTGCGCCAACATGTTTCCAGAAACACTTTATTTATTTTTTTTAGCCTTGACTGTGCAGGAGCACAAACCTAGTGTATATAATACCTATTTTAAAGTTGAAACTCCACAGGAATTTCTGACAATGCTCATTCCTTTTGACAGCTGGTACAAAAGTGGCTGCCCTTCCTTGTGAAAGGCACGGCTGGCCATGTTCTTCCTTTTTTGGATGCGCTTGCAGAATACACAGCGGTATCTTAGAAACCTACATTTTATTCTGTAACACTGATGAAGCCAGCCAACCACAGCAGAGAGGCAGCTTCTGAGCTTTCATTCCATCCGCCACCCCTTCTTCCCTCTGCTATTAAATTCGTGACATCTACGTCTGTTCTATGGCACTTTTCCCAAGTAATCAATAAGATTTATTTTCTTTGTAATGAGTTGACTTTCTAATGCTGTTCTGTAAAACCAACTGTAATATCTGCTAAATACTTCAATTGAGATCACATTTTTCTTTCTTGTCTTAAAAATGCAGAATGTGTCATTCAATCAACATTTGGTTAATTTGGCTATACAACAGTTTTAGATCACCAACTAGTGGTCATTTAGTAGAAGTAAAGTTAATGCAGTTTATCTCATTCTTACTGTTTATTATAGAGATCTACTTCTGCTATTGCATTTTGAGATTAGGTCAAAATGTATATTTTTAAGCTTGTTAAGGAGAAATCGTATGGATAAGGTGGGTGAGCTAGCTGAAATTCAGTACAGACTTCTCAGGGTAGTAGAAACAAGGCTGTTTTCATTTATATGCTATGTAAAGCAAACTGACAAGTCGCCTTTGTTAAGCTAGCCATACATCTAGTGATGTATGGGCAGAAACGACCGAGACGAATCTCTGTCTAATCTAATCTGATGAGAGAGATCTGTTAACTGCCAATACACCACAGGCCGATTCCCTATCAATTTCAGCATGGAATCAATCGGGAATCGGCCTTGTGTGCCGCATCCACTATCCCAACACTTTCTCCCTAATGAAAAATGTCTCTCTGCTCTCCACCACCTGGTGCCCAGTGTAAAATATACATTACCTGTCTGCGACCTCCGTTTGTCCACCGCTGCGACCTCAGTTTCTCCTACAGTCATGCACGCCCCACGTGGTTTCCTAGTGTGGCGTCAGACGCTTGCCCTTACTAGAACCAGGTGGGATGTGCATGTATGTACAGTGGGATGCACCCGGAGCAGCGGGGGACAAGCAGAGGCCACAGACAGGTAATGTATACCTTGCACTGGGCATCGGGGGGGGGGGGGGGGGCACATTTTCATTAGGGGAGGGTATGGGGTTTTGTTGCGCTCGTCTATCGCTGCGAAATTGCATGCTGTTTCCACCGCGCACCCAATTGAGCAAGTTGGCCCAACATCTTGCAGCATGCGTGATCGACAATGCGACCAATTTTCCTCCTGAAATTGGTCGCATAGTCTGGCATGCACTTGGCAGCACAGATTTTCATCCAATGCGATGATAATAATCGAATCTGATGGTTGATCGGCTGCCAAGTCGCCTGATGTATGGCCACCTTTAGGAAATCTTTCTGATTACTGTGTCTCATAGCAGAGTCACATAAGTAGAGCAGCCATTGGAAACATTGAGTAGGGAAAATGGCCAGACCTGGACATCAGAAAGCAGTTGGTTGCTTAGTGCTTTTCAGAAATGTATTGATTAGCTACCAGTCAGCTACACTATGTCTGCGCACTGGTTGCTAAAAGCACCCCTACCCTATACTATGTCGTAAGTATGCTGTAGGTTTACTGAGAGGAAGGACTAGCATGGAATCAGATGGGCTTTAGGGCATTACTGAGAGCTGTTAATCTAAAGCCCCGTGCACACGCTAGATAAAACTCTTCACGGTTTTATTGAATGTGATGCCAGGCTGTAATTTTACTTTTTAATTGTAGTGGAGGAAAAAATTAGGTAATAAGCTGCCAATTGGTAATGGTCAATTAGATGCAAGTAATTTCTTTATGCAAATATTGTGCTAATTTTACACTTATGCAGCATGATTTTTGCATCTAATTTGCATCTCATTGACTTTCCATAGTTGGATACATTGGTAAGTCATATAGTTTGTACAGTACTTTAAGCCATCTCGATTTGGCTGTTACTTATATTTCAACTTTAACTGTCTGGTCAAGTGTATCTGCTGGCACATAGTTTATGGATCACATAACCGAATCCCTATATGTTACATAGTGCTGGTGGTGTATTTCAGTGACAGATCTAATGTATAGTCTGTATGGATTTGTTATTGCATTACTTTAAAATCTGAACATGTTTGTTTTCTATTCTAGAGTGGAAGGATTGACAAATCTTACCCTACCGTGTGTGGCCACACAGGACCAGTGCTGGACATTGACTGGTGTCCACATAATGACAATGTTCTTGCCAGTGGCTCAGAGGACTGCACAGTAATGGTAAGAACAATTTCTTGCTCCTCTTACCTCCCTTTGACACTGCCTCACTTACTATACTGTGCAGACCCCTACAACTCGCTGTACTCCTAGACCAGAGAACAAACCTAGTTGGATTTGGTATCCTTTCCAAGCACTGTTCTGTTGGTCCAGTTACTCCTGCTTCTGCCTTTTAACTTTTGCCATTTTGTATTTTCCTCAGCCTGTGTGTATTCCTTCCAATCCCTGCTGTGATTGATCTCATCCCAGGACTGTCTGCCTTCCATGACTGCCCCAGTTCTGGTCTACTCACATACTCCTAATTATCTTTCCCCCATTAACACTACCGTAGCAGCCAGAATGCTACCAAACTTCTCTTGCTCGTTGCTTCTCTCTCACTAAGGCCCCGCTCACACTGCACACGTTGCTGTTCTCTCACTAAGGCCCCGTTCACACTGCACACGTTTCCAGCCGCGTTTTGGAAACCCGTGCAGGAGGCCGACACGCACGACATCAGACAGTGCATAGAGTGCACCGTCTGATGTTCACACTGCATGCATTCTGGACCTGTGCGGTCTGGGAACGCATGCTGCACGCATTTTTTGTAAAAACGCGTGGCTGTCCCATTCACTTTTCAGTGATGGGATCAACCACGCAACGCACACAAACGCGGATGGCGTGCGTTCGCATGCGTTGCGTTCTACACGCATGGTCATCCGCGTTTGTGATGTGAAAGGGGCCTAAGCTTCGGCTGAGACTCGCAGCTATGACTTCAAACATCCCTGTCCAACTTCTCTAGCTTTCCTTTTCCATTCTGACCACAGTGCCCTTAAAGTGAACCCAAGGTGAGAGTGATATGGAGGCTGACCTTTCCTTTTTTAAACTGGCACTTTCATACCTACTGTTTTAACTTTTGACCCTTCAGCACTCAAGCCGCTCTCTTCCTTTTTCATCCAGACTTGTTTAAATAAGTTCACTTAAAGGAAACAACAAGACAAAATACAAACAAACTCCATGTACCTGGGGCTTCCTCCAGCCCCTGGCAGTCGTTCTGTGCCCTCGCCACAGCGCCTCTCACTCCTGGCTGACCTCGCCAGGTCGGCTTTATGTGCGCTCCACGGCTGGGGTCACGTGGTGTATGCGACGCCATCGGGTCTCTACTGCGCAGTAGAGACCCGATGACGTCACGTGACCCGCTTTTTCAGCGCAGGACACCGGGATTGAGAGGAGCTGCGGCGAGGGCACAGAACGACTGCCAGGGGCTGGAGGAAGCCCCAGGTAACTGGAGTTTGTTTGTTTTTTGTCAGCTCGGACCTTCCCTTTCTACATGCTTGACTATCCCTCAGTTAACTTCTTCCTAAATTAACTTCAGTCTAGTTTCCGCCTAACCATTCTACTGATGCTGCCCCCTCCATTGTACTGCTCACGTTGACCATTGACTTTACTTACTGCCAAATCGAAAAGACTACTGTTCTATGATCATTCTTCTTGATCTGTCTTCAGCTTTTGCTACTGTGCTACTCGAGTTTCCCCAACATGCCGTGCAGTTGCTCCACACAGTACCATTCCATATATTTCAAATGGATCCATTATGATAATTTCCCATTTGGTATAATAGAATATTGTAAATAGCCTTTTAGTATATTCACTTTTGTGTGCCAAAGTCATACATTTTTACTTTCAAAGAGGAATCTCAATTTACTTTTTATTTTCTTTACTTCTCCAATTCTGGGTGTCGCGGGGAAAATCCACCTGTTAAAAATCACTTTTCTAACAGCTATAAGCGCCGTGTGTACCAATATATGCTCGGCACGTCCTTGGGATCAGCATTTTCCACAGGTTTGCTGTAGTTCAACAGGAAAAGATGTAGGTCTTTCGAAATCTTCTTCCCGCACATTTTCTGGATCAGTATACATGTTACGGCCAGAACCCGAAGTTTGGCCACTTCTAGTTCTGGCCGGCCACTTCGGGTTCTGGCCGGCCAATGTGCGAAGTGGCTGCTGCGCTGCGGCCAATGTGAGAAATGGAATGAATCGTGTAACATTCATGTATATTCTGGCCGCAGCGCAGCGTCCAAATGTATCGCAACTTAGTTATTTTTAATGAAATTAAGCCGGCGGCGATGAAGCCACCGGCTTTTGCTCTGCCTCTCTCTCCTCCCCCCGCCTCTCTCTCCTTCTCTTATTATGGGCAGCACTCGTGTCCCCTCCAGAGTCGTTCGTTGCACCAGGGAAGCAGAGCGGGGAGGCTGCAGACATTGCTTCTGCCAGCACCCGCTCTGCAAGAACGGCAGGATTCGCTGCCGCGACGAACGACTCTGGAGGGGACACGCGTCCCCATAAAGAGGAGAGAGTGGCGGGGGGGAGGAGAGAGAGGCAGAGAAAAAGCCGGCGGCTTCATCTGCTACATTGCCGCCGGCTTAATTTCATTAAAATAACTAAGTTGCGATACATTTGGCCACTGCGCTGGGGCCAGCAGATACATGAATGTTACATAATTCATTCCATTTCTCACATTGGCCGCAGCGCAGCGGCCACTTCGCACATTGGCCGGCCAGAACCCGAAATGGCCGGCCAGGACTAGAAGTGGCCAAAGTTCGTGTTCTGGCCGTAACATACATATCAAATCCCAAAAAAGAAAAGATCCTAGGGCATTCCCATACACAGTGAAACGGTGAACCTGGCATTTTGGACATTTAGGTTCGTATTTATTTCTCAAGAATTTTTGAATCAGGATGATGCCATTTATTGGCTTATTAGCCAAAAGCTTACTTTTTATTTATCTCCGTTAATAAATGGTATCATCCTGATTCAAAACTTCTTGCTTTTACCAATTGCTAATCACTCTACTGGTTTCCCAACAAAGGGAATCGTTAAAACTTCCAACTTTTACTATCAAAGATCCCTCCAATCTGATGCTTCCATACATCACTCCTCATTTACAGATAACCTCTTTCACAACCTCAGCTCTCCTAATATCCTCTACTCCTGTGATCTCTTTCCCTAGCTGCATACTGGACTTCTTACATTCTCCCAACCCTAGTTTGAATTCTTCCCTTTTTTATCAATATTCAACAGCAATCTAGAAATCAATTTTTTTTTCACCAAGTAACTTTATAATGGGCCTATGGACATTTTGTGTCCACCCACTTTCCCTTTTAGACTTTATGCTCATGGGCAGAGCGCTCTCCTGTTGTATTTTGGTATGGTATATTGATTGAGCCAGTTAGAACTACGTGGTAGAGAATGGTTTTGTTCCATATTCACTGTTGGTCAAATATTTTTTTTTTTTTACATGTTCTACCTAAACTGAGTATCACTTTCTTTGTTCATATAATTGAACTTTTTGCATTTTTTTCCCCTCCAGGTTTGGCAGATCCCAGAGAATGGCTTAACCCAGCCACTTACAGATCCTGTAGTAGTCTTGGAGGGTCATTCTAAGCGGGTTGGCATTATTACATGGCATCCTACAGCTAGGAATGTGTTGATGAGTGCAGGTATCGTATTGTGGACTTCATTTTGTCATTTTATGGGATGTTACAGTTAGAACTAAACAGTGATCTGCAAGTTTTATGAGAAACCTATTCCTTAGATATGATTTCAGATTGCTTCGGGTACTGCATTGCAAAATAAAACCTTTTACCTTTTCTTGCTTTCTAACCTGTTGTCCATTAACTCATAAACCTCCAGGGCATTCTTTTGCTGTATTGCCTACCCTAGAAATGATTGGAAAAAGTCATAAAGTCTACACACAAATAGTGAAATTATAAGAGTAGACTGACATGATTGCTAGCAGTCCTGAAGGCACAGGGGGGAGACACATTAACAGGCAGATAGTTTATGTATAGAGTGGTCAGAAGCTATAACATACTGTCATGATCTTAGGTCTGCTTTAATCAAGATGTCTCAAAGGGGAAAAAAAAGCAGTTTCCAAAATGTTTGTATCCATTTTTTTTCTTTGGGACACTGGAGCACAGGTGTCAACCTCCACAACCACTGGCCGAATCTGGCCTTAAAGAGAATCTGTATTGTTAAAATCGCACAAAAGTAAACATACCAGTGTGTTAGGGGACATCTCCTATTACCTTCTGTCACAATTTCGCCGCTCCCCGCCGCATTAAAAGTAGTCAAAAACAGTTTTTAAAAGTTTGTTTATAAACAAACAAAATAGCCACCAAAACAGGAAGTAGATTGATGTACAATATGTCCACACATAGAAAATACATCCATGCACAAGCAGGCTGTATACAGCTTTCCTTTTGAATCTCAAAAGATCAATTGTGTGTTTACCTTCTGTCCCCAGCTTCTCTCATGCACTGAACATTACAGGCTTGCTGCAGACAGCTCTGCCTGTGTTTGTAATTCTTCAGTATGTGTCAGCCAGCTACTTTCACAGCCTACAGAGGAGGATTTTTATCCAGCTGTCTTCTATCACTGATAAGATAGCAGAGACGCTGCTGGCTTATGTAAATAAAACACACACTGGAGTGTGCATAGAGGGGCCTGGAGACTGTGCATAGAGGAACAGACCAGCACGGAAGAGTTGGCAGCCTTCCAGACACAGGCCGACAAGTCTGACAGGGGAAAGATACATTGATTTATTACAGAGACCGTGATAGTACAAAGTGCTGCAGTGAGCCAGAACAGATAAGAATAGGTTTAGGAACTTGTAGGATGGTAGAAAAAAAGTTGTAATTTTTGTTACAGAGTCACTTTAAGATTTTATGTGGCCCTCGAGTTTCAATTCAAATGTGCTTTATTCTTAGCGGTTCAAAAGGAGTATGCATCCTCCCCATCTCCCATTGGGATCGGTCGTATACAAGTCTTCGGTCTAAAATTTTTGTATGTTTTAACTGCATCTTTATCCTTCTTGTCCATGCCGCAATCTGCAAGCATTCTTGTGAGCTATAGGTGATAGGAGTGGCAGCGCTAAACAGCTTACAACTGTTTCAAGTAAAAAGAATGCTTGCAGCTTTCATTTTACATGAATCGGGCGTGAGCTGTTAAGAGCTGCCACTCCTATCACCTAGCTTTCTGGACATCCTACAATACAAGCATAATTTCCACTTTGCTGTGGAAACATTTGTGGCATAAAGTATACAACACACGTTTTGTGCTTTCCATTTTGACCCATTATGTGATTGAGTTTGACATCCATGCTCTAGAGGGGGAAAACTCAAGGAGCTCAAACATGAAAGTAGCGGTTTTCTGAAAACAGGAATGTGGCCTCAACACCTCTTTCCTCCTGAACACCCAGTGTTGGCCCCTAAATCTCCAGCTGCATGCCCATGCACAATTTCTGTCGCCTACAGGGATCATGATTGTCTTCAGAGTCCCTCCCATCTAGAAGAAAGTGACCAGCACAAGATGCTGTGCACAAGAGCTTTCTCTCACTGTCCACAGTCAGTTCAGAATCGCTCGCTGCTGGGGTGAACACCCAGGACACTGTAGCTTGAAACGGTTATGGCAGTTATTACGTTGCCTTTTTTTTTTTCTTTTTTTGTATTAGGAAATTAGCCATTATTGGAAATAAATATGGCAAAATTAAAACACCCTGGTTTTCTGTTAAATCAGCTTTTTGTTGCTTTTTGCTCACTTTAATACTTTTATCTTTCACAGGGTGTGATAATGTTATCATAATCTGGAATGTTGGCACAGGAGATGCACTAATCACCTTAGAAGATATGCACAGCGATATGATCTACAGTGCCAGCTGGAACCGTAATGGCAGTCTCATTTGCACTGCCTCCAAAGACAAGAAACTGCGTGTAATTGACCCACGCAAAATGGAGCTAGTAGCGGTAAGTAATCATTATGCCATGCTAGCAATGGAAAGTAGAGTGAGAATGAAGCATTTATCAGCAAGTCTGAGGGCCAGTTTCCACTATTGCGGTGCAAGTTCGCATGCAAATTTCCTATTAAATTTATTACAGGCGAATCGCACGCGGTGTGTGCGGCAAGCGAATTCTGATGGCTCTGTTGTGCAGATTTTTTTCTGCACAGCAAAATGCTCAGATTTCCTGACAAGTAAAAACAGGCCCATTTACTTGTATTGGCTATGCGAATCTGCATGCAGATTCGCTGTAGTCGAAACAGGCCCTAAATATAAATGGAAACAAAGTGAAGATATTGTTGTTTAACTACTTTGTGTAATTTTCATGGCTTAGTCTGCACAATCTTTCAAATCAGTAGGCAGAAATCAAATGATGTAACGTGACGTCAACTATAACTGGATTTTTTTGCCAGATCAGACTATAAGGGCCTATTCACACTTGCTGATCGCAAAACACTAGCGCTTTTGGTAGCGTTTTGCTATGGCGATTTTGCGCGATTAACACGGAAAATCCCCTTTCACACTTGGCGATATATTTCGCAATCGTGTTCAGCACTTCTATATACTGAAACTCGATCGCCGGGAAATCGCCTGAAAATGGTGCAGGCGACGCGTTTGCGTTTCATGATTTTGGGCGATTTGCGGCGATTAACGCAAAGGTTAAGATTAAAACGCTGCTGTGAGAAAACCTTTGTAAAGTGACGCTGCACTTTGCTGATGGCTGGCATCAGCCCTCGTGAACCAGCCCTAATAGATGGCCAAGACCATTCTGCGTGTAGTTACCATAATATCTTTCAAAAAATCAAAAATTAAGCACCTCATTCCAGCCCTATCCAGTGCCTGCTGGGAGATGTACTCCGTGAATGTGAGTACATTCTCTATACATCTCTCAACATGCATTGCAGCACGTGCCCATTTGCCAGGAGATGCAAAATGCGGTCTGAGAAGAAGATGGGGACCAGAGGAGCAACACCCTGTAGGTAAGTAATAGTGCTTCTTCACCCCCCCCCCCCTTCCCCAAAGGCACACCTAGTCAAGAACCTCCCCTATGAAGAGGTTGTGGTGGTGTTTGGTTACTTTAAGGGTGAGGCTCTATTCACACCTGCGTTTTCAAAAGTTTTGCAGGAGTGATTTTTTCCGCGATTTCACACGGAAAAATTACTGAACAGTGCGGCGATTTTGGCGCGATCACGCTTTGCCCTTCGATAGGACTAAAACACGATCCACTGGAAATCGCCTAAAAATGGTGCAGGCTACGCGTTTGGCGGTTTTGCCCGGTTTTAGGCGATTTGCGGCGATTAGCGCAAATCGCCCAAGTAAGAACAGTCCCATAGTGTTTCATTACAGGCCTATTTCTACTTGTTCTGCATCAGTTTTTCTGGATCAAGATTTCTGCACGTGTGATAAAAGTAGTGTATGTCGGTGGACCTTATCTCCAAGTGGTTGTATTGTTACCAGACTTTTACAGATGGTAAGAAAGGCAAACATTAAAATTGCCTTTTGTAGTTTGCTTTGTTTAAACTAAAATAATTTAAAATTTCAACACAAACACATTGTACTTCATGCTTTCCACTCGAATATGTTGAGATGTAATTTGGGTAGTAATTGTTGTATTTTCTTCTAGGAGAAGGATAAAGCTCACGAGGGAGCACGGCCCATGAGAGCTATCTTTTTAGCTGATGGCAGCGTTTTTACTACAGGTTTCAGTCGCATGAGTGAGCGCCAGCTAGCGCTATGGAATCCGGTATGTCTACAATTGGGTGTCTTTAAATAGGATTGGATTAGTATTAAGAAGGGATATGGAAGGGACTATGAAAGTATTTCTTAGGGCTGTTTACTTCTTCATTGGAAATTGGATTACAAGGATATATTATAATTTCACTGCTCATGCCTCTTAAACTTGTACTGTGAACAATTTTAACTATATTTTAAATATATTAAATATATTTTAAGTCCTAATGGAATAAGCTATGTAATGGGACTTTTCCCCTTTAAAACTTAACTTTTTTTGTAATACACTATAATTTTATATAGTATAGCTGATCAATGTCAATTCATTTTCCACTCAGCTAAATATTGGTTTGATATCTGTCACAATTGGCGCTAGACAATCCAACTCCTAAGCTGCACGTTATATGAGGGAATCCCTCCACCCTCAAACAAAAATTTAATAAATTATAAAAACATCAATAACATGCGCTAATCGGGAAAAATACCATGTCACAATTTATTCAAAATCTGTTAAAATCACAATGTACCAGGTGCCAATAATTGTGCAAATACGCAAATAGATCACCCTTTCATACGCTCACACATACAATAGAAGGGCCCTTCTATTCAAATTCCCCTATTGAGATCCGATCAGTTTCTGACATTAAATCCCTTCCTAGAGGATTAATGCTCCTATATAGTTCTTCAGTTGCGGCATATATGGTTGTAGCTACTTAAAGTTCCTTTTTGGGGAAAGCGCTGTGGTGTAAACCTCCAAGTTCAAGTATAAGTATAAGTATAAATTTCAACTCATTCGATATATCTTAGAGAGTGTCCACATAAACTCACGTGACCAGTATTCTGGATAATCTGCAGTGGTTTCTCACAAAGATTTGCTCGTAAGCATGAACATCTTTTTGCTGGGACTTTCCTCACTCATATGAGCTTCTTCTGCCCGCTGCCTTCCTAAGCGTTTCTCGGCGTCCTGTTGCGGCATACGTAGGTTCCGTTTGTTAGACTCAGAACCCCGCTCGCCGCACTTCCGCTCAGCTGATCCGGCTTGCGTGTCAGGTTGGGTGACGTCACCTCGTAAGCCTCTGGACCTTTGTTCACGAGCGGCTGCTGCGCGCTTACACAGCCTGCTCTGTCCTGGGGCTCCTTAGCAGACTACTTTTGCATTAGAACGACCTCTACGCGTTTCAGCCAATAGCGTTGGCCCTCATCAGGAGGATTTGGTAATGCTAGAGTGGTTGGTCACCTCGTCTCTGTTTATGCTGCAATATCTCCGTTTGGCTCCACCCTTATGCAAATATTCCATGGAATCCTCAATTCTTAAGGGGAAACACTCCAATTACACATTCTTCTTTTTCTTTGGGTCCACTGCTGCCACCACTGCCGCTTGGATCCACTGCAGGGGACAAGTGTTACTCTACAGATCAGAGCCCTGGCAGAAGCATGCCTCTCCTTTGGATTGCAACAGACCAAACAGGACGCCGAGAAACGCTTAGGAAGGCAGCGGGCAGAAGAAGCTCATATGAGTGAGGAAGGTCCCAGCAAAAAGATGTTCATGCTTACGAGCAAATCTTTGTGAGAAACCACTGCAGATTATCCAGAATACTGGTCACGTGAGTTTATGTGGACACTCTCTAAGATATATCGAATGAGTTGAAATTTATACTTATACTTATACTTGAACTGGGAGGTTTACACCACAGCGCTTTCCCCAAAAAGGAACTTTAAGTAGCTACAACCATATATGCCGCAACTGAAGAACTATATAGGAGCATTAATCCTCTAGGAAGGGATTTAATGTCAGAAACTGATCGGATCTCAATAGGGGAATTTGAATAGAAGGGCCCTTCTATTGTATGTGTGAGCGTATGAAAGGGTGATCTATTTGCGTATTTGCACAATTATTGGCACCTGGTACATTGTGATTTTAACAGATTTTGAATAAATTGTGACATGGTATTTTTCCCGATTAGCGCATGTTATTGATGTTTTTATAATTTATTAAATATTGGTTTGCATTAATGCAATGGTAGATCTGTATTGCTTAGTAATTTTTTTTGTTCTGTTTGCAGAAAAGTATAGATGAGCCAATTGCACTACATGAAATGGACACCAGCAATGGAGTCTTGCTACCCTTCTATGATCCAGACACCAGTATCATTTACTTATGTGGAAAGGTAATAACGATAACTTTTGATAACCTTTAAAGAGAACCAGAGACGTTGGGAAAAAGATTTTATACATACCCGGAGCTTCCTCCAGCCCCATAAGCTTGGATCGCTCCCATGCCGCCGTCCTCTGCTGCCTCTATCCGCCGGTACCGGGTCCCGCACTTTCGGCCAGTCGACGCAAGCGCAGTGCATCATTGCCGGCGGACTCGGCCAATTTTCCGCATGCACAGGGGCTCCCTCCATATTCTTACGCATGTGCCTCCATCCTACGCAGGCGCATGCGTAAGGATATGAAGGGAGCCCCTGTGCATGCGGAAAATTGACCACGTCCGCCAGAAGTGACGGGACCCGGTAGCGGCGATAGAGGCAGCGGAGGACGGCAGCGTGGGATCGATCCAGACTTATGGGGCTGGAGGAAGCCCCAGGTATGTATAAAAGCTTTTTCATTTTTTTTTTCTTCCATTAGCTTCGTCTCTGGTTCCCTTTTAAGAACTGTAGTAGCGAACATTGACAGTTTAGGTGCGTACACTCCTGTCTGATCGGGATCCGGTCCCCTCGGGTAACATTGCTGGGCTATGTAGAAGAGGCAAAGTCAGCTGTGTATTCAACGACGCGGTCTGTTGCTATGCGGTTGGGCGTAGGGATGAAATAATGACGTGTGACATCATGCGATGGACGGGAGAGCGGCGTCTTCAAAGCAGTTGGCCGATGCTAGGGTGAGTTGATCTGCCGGGCACATCACTTTTGTCTGAGGCCACTGTACACCCAATTGATCATCAGCTGAGGCGGTGATTATTGGCCACCTCAGACTACTTTTAATAAAGTGTGTGTACGAGGCTCAACCCATGATGCCCACCCCCTCTCAACAAACACCCCTGGCTGGGCCTGTATACTGTTAGACAGGTCTGTAGTTTGACACAGTTGTTATGGATGGGCAAAATCAGGGAAATACAGAAGTTGCAGAGAGTACAGGTCTGGCTTTTTAATATGCATGACCATTTTACAAACTTCTTTCCATAGCTGATGTGGCTTTATGCCATAAAACAGCTGTAAGGTAGGGAGAAGGACCCCAGTGCTGTAGGTCTCGACTGTCATTCTGAAATACATCCGTAGTAGTTATTACCCTGTGCAACCCTGTCGCTATAACAAACTGTTTGCAACTGTATATGCATAAAATGTGTGCCTGTCATGTTTCACTATCCTGGAAACCGCTGAGGAGGCAAGGCTGCACTATAATGGACACATGACAACTACCAGTATTTTGTGTCATTTAGAATGTGATTAATAATTCTCATGTCGACTTCCACAGGGAGACAGCAGTATTCGATATTTTGAGATCACGGACGAGTCACCATATGTTCACTACCTCAGCACATTCAGCAGTAAGGAACCACAGCGAGGGATGGGATACATGCCAAAGAGGGGACTGGATGTCAACAAGTGCGAGATTGCCAGGTGTGAATCTTTACATATAACATATGCTAAGTTACACTAATCTGCTTTGTATGTTTTGGTTTGCCGAGATGTGTGTATATCTTCAGAAACCTATATAAAATGGATTACATAGAGCTTTTACACTTGGAAATATCCCTTCCTTTACATGGAGATATCTACTCTGAATACTTTGTCTTAGTCCATTTTTCATTCCCGTTGCTTTTAAAGTGTAGCGCCAAAAGTACCGTAATTTTAAACTGAACAATAAAACCTACCTTATTCATGTTGAATCTTACTTTGGAATCCCATGTTCAGCTTAAAAAGCTTCAATTGATGTTACTAGTGGAACTCTGATAAAATGAGGAAAATGTGCCTGCCTACTTTTCATAAGCTGTGCATTGTATTTGATGCTTTGCTTTGTAATTATGGTCTTAAATAAGTTTGGTTTCTCTTGGTACCACATAAAGTTTACTAACGCTTGCTGAATTTCCTGGGTCTGGCATCATTGAAAATGTTATGTTGTGCAGCACCATTTCTCTTGTGGTGGTAAGCTTTATATGCATGAATATGTGGTGTAAAAAAAATCCCATGTATGAGAAGACATTGCTCTGCTGTAAAAGGCGGTCTTATCGGACAGTCTGTTCTGTGCATCCTGATTCAGCACATCACCCAGCAGTCAGTATTAGATGTTTGGGACTGTATTGTAAAGAGAGTATGAGGCTTTTTTTATTCAGCCTAATGTAGCAGACTGAGAGGTTAGATTCTTGCAGCACGCCAGTAGTTTTTGTTATGACTCCTAGGCACTGAATGCAAACTTTTACAAAGGCATTCTGATGCACAGCTGCAATCAGATCGTCCTTGTGTCTCTATGGGTTATTACCTGCCTATGTGTAAGTTTTTAGAGTGGTAAAATGTATGCGTGAGTTAATTGTATGGTTTTTTTTTTTTTTTTTTTTCCTCCCCCAAGGTTCTACAAACTTCATGAGAGGAAATGTGAACCAATTATCATGACTGTACCCCGAAAGGTGAGTGTAGCTAATATACTGTTAGAACAGGAGTATAATATTAGCCATAGCCCATGGGAGGTGATGTTTGACTCTTACAACTGTAAGACTGCTTTATGTGATACTGTGTGACAATATACAAGTTGCCTGCACAGTGTACCATGTACCTATTTAGATGTAAGCAAAAGTGACTGTCAATCAGGAAGTTTTTAAGCCTTGAGAAATGTTGATTGTTGAAATTTCTTCTGTCTGCTAGTCTGATCTGTTTCAAGATGATTTGTACCCTGATACTGCTGGACCCGAAGCCCCAATAGAAGCAGAAGAATGGTTTGAAGGCAAAAATGCAGACCCCATTTTGATTTCTCTGAAGCATGGGTACATGCCAACCAAGAACAGGGACCTGAATGTGGTGAAGAAGAATATTTTGGGAAGCAAGCCAGTTGCACAAAAGAAGGCTGAATCATCCAGCACTGCTAAAAAGACCCCAGAGGGCTCCACTCCTGTAAGTAAATCACGCATTGATCACAGCAGTGTGATATGTGCACATGCTCCAAAGATCATAAAGCTGAAGCAGGCAAACTTATTCTACCTGTCAAATTTCTTGTAAGCAGACTTTCTATCGATGTCAGCAGAGAGGAAAGGAAGGTAGACTGCTCTCTGCTGCCCTCTCTGCAGTTTTAGCAATGGGAAGGGGGCGTTCCATTCAACACTTTGCATTGTTCTACTATAAATATATCCAGAGATGTTCTATATAGCTTTTTTTTTTTTCTGCCAAGAAAGGAAAACTTTCTATATATATATATATATATATATATATATATATATATATATATATATATATATATATATATATATATATATATATATATATATATATATATATATATATATATATATATATTCGCTATATAATTCCAGGCTTTCATTAAACAATTTTTAATGAAAAACAAAAACACATAAATCCAGGCACATCACCTCTAGTTAGGACATTTAAATACGTAATTTAAGGAAAGGGAGGTGCTAAGGGGGTGTGGCAAGAAAAATAGCAAAAATCAGTAACCCTTTGCATGAAATGTTCAAACAAATGCATTCACAGATTCACTCATCCAGGCACCACTGTTATCCCCACAGCTAAATTAAAAGCCGGGGTCTTAGTTCACAGAAGAATGCATTCTTATGCTTAGTCACCTACACTGCACATAAGTACCCAGGTAAACACAGGTTCCTTTGTGAACGAAGACCCCTGCTTTTAATTTAGCTGTGGGGATAACAGTGGTGCCTGGATGAGTGAATTTGTGAATGCATTTGTTTGAACATTTGCATGCGAGAGTGCAAAGGGTTACTGATCTTTGCAATTTTTAATAAGGGGCTACTGAATTTCAGCCATGGTCAGATTGTCTTGCTTCAGTCACTGGATTTACATTTAAAAGCTGTTCATATAAAATAGCTTTCCATCGACTTTCCCAAGCTAAGCTTTTACTATTGTGCAGAATGAGGGTAGGAGCTGTGGCTCTTATTACTGAGTAGCAGAGCATAGCTGCTGATTTACAGAGCACATCCTGCACTTCATATTATGAGCCACCTCTCAGGGTAGCTCACATTGTGATTTCTGCAGTGTAGGCCCAGCTAGGAGGAAACAGTTAGGGCCCATGTCTACACAATATACCAAAAAATTGTAGGAAGTGACATATGGATATTGACTAGTGCGATATAAATAACATATAACATCAACAGATTGAAACATTCGAAAAAGTTTGATACAATTATCACCTGAATAAATTAAAAACACATGGGATGGCCACCCCACCATGCAACCATCTAAAACCACGTACACCAGGTGCACCACTCACACTAGCCACTGATAAGGGTCTTGGGATAAGGACAGGGAACACCAGCAAAAAATCCGAGTACAAAGTTCAAATAAGCTGTATGCAAAGCTTGATCAATGATGCAAAGCTGGCAACCGGATGTACTGCCACATACAGTAGAACAGTCACATATCCTTGTAGACTTGTAGCAATATAGTTAGCAGAAGCAGCATCAGTGTTAGTCAAGCAAGCAGACTGAGTAAATGACAAGCAGCAAGTGTATTGGCTGGATCTCACCGGTTCATCGCTGTAGAGTCCTGATGATCATGTTCAGCATCAACAAACCTCGCAAGGTGGTGTGACGATCAGCAAGGACCCATCTCTATCCAGTGGTATATAGCTGTGGTAGTGCCTAGCCAGTGTGGCAGCCCTTGGATAGACCCTGACAGCCCGATGCGCAGCGGGCGGACAGGCAGGCCGATGTTGAGGGCCTAGAGTATCCGGGAGTGTTGCAGGATGGCGTGGCGTCCCATGCAGCGAGATGCGTGCCGTTCCCAACAGTTTCGCCGGCTTCTTCAGGGGGGTGTGGCTACAACTACGCTTCCTTCAGCTGTCCCTGGAGACTGAGATTCCTGATGAAGCCGGCTTGGTCTGCACTACTTGTAAAGTCTTCACTCTGCTCTGCTCCCACACAGCTCCTAGCACTTGGAGGGCATCTCTGAAAGCCCTGTCAGGACTATCTCTCCATTAGGTGTCCCAGGAAAGTCTACACAATGTTGGCATGCGTCTTATGAGAAACCTCAAAATCCTCGGCTATAGGGATTCGGATGCAAAAAATGCAGCATGCTGTCCAAATTTTCCCTGCATATGATTTGGAAGGCAGCCTATAGATTTTTTAATAGGCTGTTTCCCCCATCTGCATTGAAACGCTTGTAATTTGCAGAAAGTGAAACGAGCCCTTAACCTTCTAGGAGGTGGGAGGAAAGCGGAGCTCCTTGGGTAAACTCATGCAAGTACAGATAGGATACAGACTACATGCAGGTAGCACCCTAGCAGGAACTGTGGACTTGGACAACTGAAGTGAGAAACATATGGAGGCTGCCATATTTATTTCCTTTTATACAATACCAGTTGCCTGGCAGTCCTGCTGGTCTATTAGAATGCAGTAGTGTCTGAATGATGCCAGAAACAAGCATGCAGCTAATCTTTCAGATCTGACAATGTCAAACACTTGATCTGCTGCATGCTTGTTCAGGGTTTATGG
The DNA here is from genome assembly GCF_040937935.1 of Hyperolius riggenbachi. NCBI lineage: Eukaryota > Metazoa > Chordata > Amphibia > Anura > Hyperoliidae > Hyperolius > Hyperolius riggenbachi. Next base: position 464,499,486 of record NC_090646.1, read on the forward strand.
CTTTAACTACTTTAAGACCGGCTCATGCCAATGGGCGTGACCGCGGCGGCAGCCCCAGGACTGCCTAACGCCAATTGCCATCAAGTCCTGGACCTGCAGTTTGGCATGGAACGGCCGTGCTTGATCGTTCCCTACCAGTTCACGGAGTGGATATCCGTGATTAGCCTGCTAGCCGCTACTGGCAGGCTAATCAAGGAGGTCCACTCCGTAAACTGATCGTGCACTGCTAGTAAACAAAAGGGGAAAGAAATCACCTTTGTTTACAACTGTACAGCGCTGCGGTCTCCGACAGCGCTGTACAAGATCGGCGATCCCTGGCCTCTGATTGGCCGGGGATCGCCGTTTTGCCTATTAGAGGCGGAACAGGACGGATCGCCGTCCTGTTCAAATGGAGGGAGGGTGAAACAGCCTATTCAGGCTGGGGAAAAACCACTGCTGCCACGGCGATCGGACCCCTCCGGCAGCATGTCCCCTTAGGGTAAAAAAAAAGAGGTAAATCCGATCGCTGGGCTTCATAGCTGGTCTGCGCAGGAGGCTGAAGAAACTGCACTGCCCAGCAAAGCAAACTAGAGCCTGGTCGTTAGGGGGTGTTAACACTGTGGGCGTCAAGTGGTTAAGTATTAGAGGTAGAGTATTAGCAGGATAGCCAGGCAATCGGTATTGCTTAAAAGGAAATAAATATGGCAGCCTCTATATCCCTCTTGCTTCAGTTTCCCTTTATCCTAGGATTCTAGTGCTGTAAGGCAAAACTGCCTTACCACTTGGCCCCAGTGGCATATAAGGTACGGTGTTCTTGTTGCATAGTGTCATTAGTCTAGCCATTTTTAGTTACTTGTCCCTAATCTTTGTTAGAATCGCTACCATTTGCAACAGAGTAACTAGGATACCAAAGCCCTTATCCTGTAGCCTACCCATTTTTTATTTTAATGTAATAAACGGTTCAGCAACACATTATGACATTTTATGACTTTTTATTTATTTTTTTACAATTACATTTTTTTAATTCAATTTGTTTATAGGTCAACGATGGCAAGCTGGATGAGGTCATGAAGGAGCTGCGGTCAATGAAAGATCTCATAAAGTCCCAGGATGCAAGGATCCGCAAATTGGAGGACCTAATCGCCAATCTGACCAACAATGATGAATCAGAAGACTAAGCAGAGCAAGATATTAGCTGAGCTGGAGGTGCCCACTGCCAGATCACATTCCACCAAACACTATCCTCCAGGCCCAAGCAGCGAACAGCATTCCAGCACAGACTGTAACCACCATTTCCAGTTTAACCAAGACATTCCACCTACCCATTCCACAGGTGCCTCCACTCAAGTCACTTGTGTCATTTCAGGTGTTTAGTTAGGCATCTCTAACCAAACTTCTGAAGTGCCACAACATAACCCCAACTTTTTAGACTGGCCCCATTTCAAAGGCGGGAGGGAAGGAATTATAAAAGCCTCTGGTTATAACAACTTTTTTGTTAATTAAAAGCCAAGATTTTTATCCACATTTTTCAAGTGTTACATGACCTTTTCCTGTTCCTGAGATCAGTATAATATCATTTTTATTTAAATTCTGGCTTAGATCTGATTTTTCTGAGTGAGGGAGCGAATATGAAATGAGATGGACCAATGCCACGTATTGTTTTTTTCCTCTTTGATTTTATCTTGCCAAAAGACCTTGTCAAATATCTCGGGACCATGCATCGTATAGTATTTTTTATTTTTAATGTAAAAGAGGAAACACTGTGTTACTTGTCTGGAATTGCAAGAAAAAAAATACCCATAAAAGCTTCATGAGTTTTATATAAATCCCTTGCTGTTGTGTGTAGAGAGGTTTCTTTTGTCTCGGTGACTCAGTAAGTAGCGGTTACATGTTTGATGTCAGAAAGGGTGTATGCCTGCTTTGTAGCTAAAACTTACAAAGCTTGTTCTTGTGTGGGGTGACAACATAGGAAATGGAAAACTGCATGGTGAACCAAAGCAAAATCAACCCACAGACAATAGTTGTCTTACTAATGTGGGTGAACACAGCAGATTGTAAGTGATCCAACAGACCTGGATTCTAAAAAAAAAAAAAAAATTCTGATGGCAAAAGTTGGCGAAACCTCACTCTAGTGCATTGGAGGGCTGCTGTACCTTTAGCCAGCCTTCCAATAGTGTGCTGGTTAAGGGCTTTGACGCAGGCGACCTGGGTTGAATCTGTTCTTCCTGTTCGGTAAGCAAGCAGCTATTCAGTGAGAAGTTCTTGGGCTAGACTCTAACAATGCTACTGCCTACCGAGTGTGCCCTAGTGGCTGCAACTCAAGCTCTTTGAGTCCGCCAGGAGCAAAAAGTAATCTAAATGTTTTGCCTTGACTATAGCTTGATATGACATAGGAGGTGAGGGCTGCAAACTATTACCAACTAATTGCAGATAGTTTGTTGGATAGTTTGTTTTCAATTATTCACCAGCCTTTGTAAAGTAGCCTGTAAAAATGTTTTTGAAATCTGTACGAATTTAAGACAGTCATCCTTTCTCTAATTGACTAAAGGTAGCCACGATTGCAATGTGGCTATGAAGGCCAGCAAGCACTTTACAGCTGACCTAACAATCTGCTGATATCCACCGCAAAGCATGACTTGCTGAAATGGGCTTATGGCAGTGTGCTGATGCAGTGGTAAATGGACTTTCTCTGTTCACTGCCAGGTAAGTTGAAATGATGCAATGCTCTCTTGCTGCTCAGTGGAAGATAATTTGTCCAAAGGGGGGGGGGGGGATTGGAGATTTGTCCAGGAAATGATCTTGGGTCTTGCAGCAGCAGATCAGCTGTTTTAGCTGATAAAACGATCGTGTCTGTGGAGTATAATGCTATCATTTGTGTCCATGTGGCAATAATGTAAATGTGCAGACTCCATTCCATGCTTAATGCTGAACGCCAGGATATTTCATAGGAGTTTTAAAAATCCATACAATTTGTAGCCAACCACTTTTTATTAAATCTTCCATAAACCTATAAATGCTTTAACCTATAAAAGATTTAAGAAAATTGAAGCTTACAAAAACTTTCCAGTACTGATGCACAAAACAAAACTTCAACACGCATAGGTGTATTCCTCTTTAGTAGGAATTTCTAGCCATGGTTACTGTGTGCTTAGGCCACAATGCTAGCTTGTTTCAACCCTTGATTGGCTCTTCCTTGGGCCTCAATTATCAATAGAAATCAATCTGGGCAAATCCTCAGATATTCTCCATAAATTCAAGTAACCATCAATGGGGATATCCTAACACCTGGCTACAACACAAGCATCCAAATGCACAGATACGGGAGAAACAGCAACTATATCGTTAATGGTTGTTTGAATTTGATATCTGTGCATTTGCCAGGATTACTTTTTATGATTGAACCATGTATCGTGTAAAAGGCTTAAGATGCGATGGACAGAAATCTCTTAACTTGATGATACACTGTATATACTCAAGTATAAACTGACCCCCAAAACCTTCTTGAAAAGCGTCTCTGTAGCTGATATACTAATGTCTTTATGTAGCCAAGCCAGACCTAATCACAAAGTGAATGCTGTTAATTTGTGCAAGCAAGCACTCATACAAAGCAGCAGAGTACAGTGTTGAATCACTGTTTGGCAACTTTTTTTTTCCTCTGTGCCCAACCCCCCCCAGCTTACCAGTTCACCTCTGTAGCCAAAGTCAGTAGCAGTCTCATCTCTATGATCCCTGTAGTGGCACACATGATGTGAGGTATAGCTAGAGGACGTCTTAGCAATGAGACTGCTACTGACTGTCTGCAGAGGCGTCCGGGTGGCAAACTGGTAATAAAAGACAACACAACATTTTATATTGCACTTTTCTCCTGGCAGACTTGCTTGAGCTGCAGCCACTAGGGCAGGCTCAGTAGGAAGTAGCAGTGTTGGGAAGTGTACCCCAAGGACTCCTTGCTGAATAGATGCTGACTTAACAGGAAGAGCCGAGAGTTGAACCCAGGTCTGCTGTGTCAGAGGCTGAGCCTTTAAAGGAGAACTGTAGTAAGAGGTATATGGAGGCTGCCATATTGATTTCATTTTGAGCAAGACTAGTTGCCTGGCAGCCCTGCTAAGCAATCTGCCTGCAGTAGAGTGATCACACCAGAAACAAGCATGCAGCTAATCTTGTCAGATCTGACAAAATGACAAACATCTGATCTGCTGCATGCTTGTTCAGGGTCTAGGGCTAAAAGTATTAGCGGCAGAGGATCAGCAGGATAACCAGGCAACTGGTATTGATTACAAGGAAAGCCATATGACAGCCTCCATATATCTCTCACTACAGTTCTCCTTTAACCATCACACTATCCAGCCTAAACTAGTGCATATGGCGCTGCATATCCTGATGGGGACACTCGGGGGAGATAGGACACCTCAAAAGCTGCCACACTTTCTGGTCTGGCAGTGTGTGTGGTGGGGGGGGGGGGGTGTAACACGGCAGTACTTTGCACATGGTGGAGGGGGGGGCACTCCGCAGTCAGCATGTAGGGGTTTTTTTCATATTGCAGTGGGGGTTGCATGGATGATTTGAGTATAAGCAGAGACCCCACTTTTGGGCCACTTTTGTCTTGAAAAACTCTGCTTATATACTGTATATACAGCATGAATTGTTATTCTGTAGACAGCACATTAGGATAACAGAATTCATTGTAATGCAGAGGTATGAAGATGCCCATTATGTTACAAGCTCAGTGTGTGCACCTGCATGAACGGGTTGCACTATTGTGCAGTATGAATTATGATGCTTAAGAGGGTGTTCAAACATCAGCTTTTAACTCTAAATTGACTGTATGAACTGTCTTTAAAATGCAGTTTTACCTGCCTCCTGTGCATATTTTTAGCATACTTAAGAATGATTAAGAATGTTACTTGGAGTTGCTGCTTTAATGGTACTGCCCTTTTTTGTGCACATCATTCCCTTCACTTGTATGTGTAATGTGTCCGCATATATGTTCCATAGGTGCGTTTGCAAGGGAATTCAGTATAGCATGATGGGTAAAAACAAAAGGTCTGATTAATATGTTTGACTTACTTTGATGAACTATTCAGAGGTTTAAATTAAATGAATAGCCGGGAGGTAGTTTTGCCATTTAGCGGCTGAAACTCTCTATTTCAGAGTTCATAATTGGAATAATCAGGCAGTTTCCTTTTAGCAATGTATTTCAGTAGATGATGGGTGAAGGTGAAGTTGATCTCCACATGTCATATATTCAGAGTGCACAATCCTTCTGCAGTTTTGCAGTATCTGTGTAATGTAAGGGCCTATGTAAATAATCTGTCCAAATAAGCGCATCAATATCCTATCTACTTATGTGGGCCCTACATTTGAGTATAATGAGGTATACACTAGTCTTGATAAACATACCACTTTTTTTTTTTTACCATCATCAAAGAATTAAGCCTGGGACACACATCCAATTTTGGTTAGTCAATCACTAACCAATTTCACCCACTCAATGTAGTATGAGAATTCAGATTTCAAATAGAGTGAACAGATTGTGTAGGTAAGCTCTTACACTATATAGGAGTGGTTACATTGGATTTGTAACTGTGTAGCTTTATTCACTAAAGGTACATTTATATTTACAGTATTAATATCTAAGGTGTGTGTGTGTGTGTGTGACGTTGATGAGCTGTCTGCTTAAAGGGAATGTCCAAGCAAAATAAAAAATGAGTTTCTTACCTGGGGCTTCTACCAGCCCCATGCAGCCATCCTGTGCCCTCGTAGTCACTCACTGCTGCTCCAGTCCCCTGCTGGCAGCTTGCCGACCTCGGAGGTCGGCAGGCCGCATTGCGTACATTTTTACGCATTCCCGCTAGTGCAGGAACATTAACACATACATTTTACGCATTACTGGTTCAATGCGTAAAAATGTACGCATTGAACCAGTAACGCGTAAAAATGTATGTGTTAATGTTCCTGCACTAGCGGGAATGCGTAAAAATGTACGCATTGCGTCCCGCCGACCTCCGAGGTCGGCAAGCTGCCAGCAGGGGACTGGAGCAGCAGTGAGTGACTATGAGGGCACAGTATAGCTGCATGGGGCTGGTAGAAGCCCCAGGTAAGTGAAACTCATTTTTTTGTATTTTGCTTGAACCTTCCCTTTAAACAAGAGATTACTTTTGTTTCAAATCAGTGAAGTAGCTGGTGTTACTAGATGGAATTCTGTCTTAAAAAAGACACAATACTTTATCGGGGTCCATGCTGTAAGTTTTGAAATTACAAATAAGATGTTTGGGTTTTTTTATTTAAACTGCATGGTATGAAAATTATTTTGGAATGTTAAAGTATAAGGATAGCATTATGAACCATAAATTTGGAGTTGAGATGTCTACCTGCATGTATTCATTCCTAGAGCTGTCACAGCTAAAGATAAACAGTTAAAAATGGAACTGTAAGGTGGAAATGAATTCGCCGTCAGGGTTAGGGCCCTTTTCCATGAGCAGTTGATGGGCACTGAGACTGTCACACTCACATCTGCTTGCTGCATTTTGGTAACTGCTCACTGAGTGCGCAGTTCAGCCGACTGTGTAAAAGGGCCCTGAAGCTGAATGCAGGTTTGTCAGAGAAAACTTAGTTCTCAGAGGGGAAAAAGTCCTGCAACCAATGAAAGTGCAATCCCTCCTACTCCGTAACATTAGTGCTTAGACTAATTTTATATTTAGCCTTTGATGCAATGACATAACATGCACCTACTTCCTGATTTGCATAATGCTGATAGGCTGTGTAGTCAGTACAAAATCATCTGACTCCTCCGTTTGTGAATCCTCTGACTCCACGTACCCAAAATGACTCGACTCCGACTCCTTAGTCTAATACTTACCAGGGCTGTGGATTTTGTACAAAAATCATCTGACTACTCAGTTTATGAAACCACCAATGCTGACTCGAGGTTCCCAAAATTATTTGACTGACTCCACAGCCCTGTATTCAAGTGGTCTGAAACTCTGACATAACATTCAATAAACATGTGTTTTCCTATTTTTTTTTATTACTCATACAGTTATTATTACTTGTGTACAAAAGCAAATATGTCTGTCTACAAATTACAAGTTTCCAAAGTGTAGTGTAGTTTATCTTGCCCTGAAAGCTGACATTGCATTTTATTCTTTTTCTATTATAACTGCTTTTAATTCTATATGAAAATCTTCTAATGAGCTATTCTGAACTCTATGCCTGAAGCAGAGACAGCTTTTCAGAGAGTGTTTACATTCCAGTTTTTTTTACAAGTAAAAATACTGTTATCTCCAGTTTGGATGCAGATTTGAAGATATATAGCAGAAGAAAGTGCTTTGTTTAACCATTTCAGCAATGTTCTGCTAGAATTTTTTTCTGGGATAGTGGCTCTAAAAGATTCCTCCCAGCTTTAAAGCGAAGTAGAAATGCTGACTTTCATACCAGTTTAAAGTCCCAATATCTCCCCACTCGTACCTCCAAATTTTGATGGTAGGGAGGAGACGCCTCTAACGACCTCTGGTAGGGGAACCCCCTCAAACCATCTCTGTGCCATATTGCAGCCCCCACATCCCCACTAGTTAACGAGATGTGTCAGTATACCATATCTCAGGAACAAGCAGGACTGGGAGGTTGCAATTCCTACTCAAAAATTTGGAGTGTGTAGATGGTATGAGTGTTGAGATATTGGGCCTTAAAGTGACTCTGTAACAAAAATTACAACGTTTTTTTCTACCATCCTACAAGTTCCTAAACTTATTCTAATGTGATCTGGCTTGCTGCAGCTCTTTCTACTATAACCATCTCTGTAATAAATCAATGTATCTTTCCCCTGTCAGACTTGTCGGCCTGTGTCTGGAAGGCTGCCAAGTTCTTCAGTGTTGAACTGTTCCTCTATGCACACTCCAGTGTGTGTTTTATTTACATAAGCCAGCAGCTTCTCTGCTATCTTATCAGTGATAGAAGAGAGCTGGATAAAAATCCTCCTCTGGAGGCTGTGAAAGGAGCTGGTCTGTCACATACTAAGGAATTAACGACATAGGCAGAGCTGTCTGCAGGAAGCCTGTAATGTTCAGTGCATGAGAGAAGCTGGGGACAGAAGGTAAACACACACAAGTGATCTCTTGAGATTCAGAAGTAAGGCTGTATACAGCCTGCTTGTGTATGGATGTATTTTCTATGTGTGAACATGCTGTACATCAACCTACTTCCTGTTTTGGTGGCCATTTTGTTTGTTTATAAACAAACTTTTTAAAACAGTTTTTGACTACTTTTAATGCGGCGGGGAGCGGTGAAATTGTGACAGAGGGTAATAGATGTCCCCTAACGCACTGGTATGTTTACTTTTGTGAGATTTTAACAATACAGATTCTCTTTAAAGGGAGCCCAAGGTGGGTTTGACAAACCCTATTAGGACACAGAGGCACACTCTGTATACAATGCCCAGCCTCTGTGTCCTTCCAGCATTCCTCCAGACCCCCTCCCCCCCCCCCCGATGTTGTCCCCATTAAAAAAAGCGACAGGCTAGTGACACGCAGATTGTCAAATTCACGTGTCCCTTCCCTCCCTCTGCTTCCAATTGGAGGAAGCTTACTGAGGCAGGGAGGGAAAAGACACACAGGCGGGTAGCCGAGCTATACAGGAGATGGAGGAGCAGTGCTAAAAGACAGGGCAGAGGTAAATATCAGGCTAGCGACAATCTGCGTGTCACTAGCATGGCTTTTCTTTTTTTTTTATGGAGGACGGCAAAGCCCGAGAGGGGGGGGGGGGGTTGGTGGTTCTGGAGGAATGCTGGAAGGACACAGACTGGTCATTGTATACAGAATGTGCCTCTGTGTCATAATAGGATTTGTCAAACCCACCTCGGGTACTCTTTAACTATCAATAGCATAATAGAATACTGTGCATCATTTCATCGGACATGGCATCGTAGTAGAAAGCAGAAATGGCAGAAGATGAGTGTAAAAACCAGTCTGTTTATGCTAAAAATGTGGCAAAATTTTGGCACGCTTGTGTTTGCAATTCTTGAACTAGAATTGCAGCAAAATAGTGGATATTTTGCTGCAAATTTTTGAGTGAAATTGGTCCCAAAGTAAACCTGGATAAACTTGGGTATCTATACAAGAAAATAAAACACGAAGTAAACCGGATTCTGCCTGAGGCACTTTTTCTATACCACACTGACAGGGTAAGAGGATTTTCTTTTTTTGCTCATCTTTTTATAACGCAATCTTTTTTGAGGTTTTGTAAAAAAAAAAAAAAAAAACCTTTCCATATGGTTCCTCTTTAAATAATAAAATATTCCAAGGGCAATTACTGAACATAAACAACCTTTGTTGGTCTACCCAATATCTGCAGCGAAAGGGAGTGCCTTACAAAGATGTGTCATCAGCAGAGCAGTACGTCAAACAGTGCTATTTTTATATGCTTTCTGGATGGCCAATTATCGGGCGCAGCATTTCAATACGTGACTCAAGACTAATTCTAGTATCATGGCTCACCTCAGCTGTAACAGTTTAACTGCAGCTTTGCTTTGTGCGAGATAAGCTAAGAATGGCTGCAAAAGGCTGTAGCTGCTGGTAATGGTAAGTGCAGAAAACCGTTTGTGCAGCACATGTCGGTACATAACATTATCCAACGCAGTTACTTTATGGCAAGGTATGCTCTGAGCAGGAGTGGCCTGATAACAGTATTGTTAATGGGTATATACTTATGCCTTGTACACACTGAGATTTTTTTTTGGTAGACTTATGCTACATACACACATGAAAGAGCACAGACCAATTTTACCCCCTTCCATGTAGTATGAGAGCCATACTCTACACAGTCTATTCTATTGAGCTGAACTCCCCATCAGACAGAAATCTTTGCAAGATGCTGCACACAAAGATGCTGTACACATTCAAAAGATCAGTATCTGCAAAAGATCTGTTCCTGCAAAAGATCCGTCCCTGCAAAATGCATTCATAGTCTATGAGATCTGCAGATCCTCATACACACCTTGTTTAACAGACTTCATCTGCAGATCAGATCCACCAGGATGGATTTTCAGATCTGCAGATGATTGTCAGATATGCAGATTATTGTCTGTTAAACAAGGTGTGTATGAGGATCTGCAGATCATAGACTATGAATGCATTTTGCAGGGACGGATCTTTTGCATGTGTACAGCATCTGTGTGTGCAGCATCTTGCAAAGCTTTATCTGATGGGGAGTTCAGCTCAATAGAATAGACTATGTAGAGTATGGCTCTCATACTACATGGAAGGGGGTAAAATTATTTTAAGATATTTCATTTATTTTATAGGTGTGTACACACCCTTACTGTCAGATCAATTATTGCTAACATGTCCAATCTCATTTCCTATTGATTTTCTGATAAATTTTTCCATTATGTCCTATGTAAAATCAATTGGAAATCAAATTGATCATGTTGGAAATCTATTTAACAGTAAATCTTATCGTGTGTACTAGGCATAATGTCTGTTGAAGTGGTTTCCTTCTCTGTATCTGCTTGTAGGGATGGGATCTTTCGGGACTCTTTTATAATTGGGGGCATAGGGCACACATCAATCACCGGGAGGGAATGTGTGCTTGTCCTGCCACTAACTGTTCTGCGCTGGTGCCCTGTTGAGCCTCTGCCCCATGTCTGAGAAGTGGTATATGCTGGTTAACACAAACTGGCACCTCCAAAATCTTATTCCTCGTAAATAAACTAACCCAGCTCATACTCAGTACACTAAGTGTACCAGAGATTAAAGTCATCTCAGGTGCCATACTTGCCTTAAGCCCTCTTGAGGACTCTGTCACTTGTCGCCTACAAGCCTGGCCGAGTCGCACTTTGTGACGCATGGCTGGCCCACACCCCCATTGCGCTCCTGTGGCTGGGAGCATCCTGTGCTTGCGCAGAATGCTCTTAAGGATGTGGCCGTGCACCTGGCCGGGCATGCAAGCTGAAGCGTGGCTGTGGATGACAGGAGCCACCCGGGAACACAGCAAGGGACTGGGAGGGAAGTGTAACTGTCAGGCATAAAATCCAAAATCCATTCTCTATTTGTAGCTGTTAAATAAGAAAAAAGAATGCTAATCAGGCAATTCAAAAGTTTAAAATCAAACGTAATTTTTTTTTTTCCAATAGAATATTTCCCATCTCTCACCTTATTTTATACGGCTGTGGCAGAAGGGAAGTTGAAGTGCATACTAATTCTGCCTTATTGACTGAAGCCTCTCCCACACCTCTGAGATTGGCCGCCCTGGAGTTCCGTTTCTCCACTATTCCGGTGGTTGCAGGCTGCTAGTGCCTGGGAGGGGGGGTGACGGGGGTGGAGGCGGAGGCACTTGTTCTCTGTCACTCTCCTTGGCCCCCCTCCTGGAATCTGCCACTGTCTGCCCCCTCTCCACACACTTGCTGCTTCTCCTCTCCGCAGCATTTCAGAGTGCAGTGGGGAGGAATAAAGGCAGCGCGCACACTCACCTCATCATGGTTCCATGCACTGGAGTTCCTGTCTATACTCTGCACTATTGCCGTCGGTAGTGCAGCAAGGAACTCCAGCACCTGAAGCCATGAGTAGGTGAGTTTGTGTACTGCCAATATTCCTCCCTGCTGCGCTCTGTGATGCGGGTGGAGGGGGGAGTTAGGGAGAAATTTACATCATAATTGGCCTCATCCTATGGGGCCTTAAAGTGGTTTAAAACTCTGACAATTTTCAACAAAAATGTGTATTCCTACTTTTTATAACCCATACAATTATCATATTTGCTTTTGTGCAGAAGTATTAATATTCATTTAGATATAACTTCCCAAAGTTCAGTTAATTTACTTTGAAAGCTGCTGGTGCATTTTATTTATAACTGTTGTCATTCTGTTGTAAATGCTGCCAGCAGTTATTTCTGATCTGTTTTTCACTTCAGCACTCATCAGCTGAAGTCTTTCACAGCCAGGGAATGTTGCCATAAATGTATCAAAGAAAAAGTGTACACAAGATAAGCTTATAAGCAGTTTGGATGTGGGTTCTCCCTGCAGAAGAAAGTCAGCCCTGTGATGTAACCCTTTAAATGCTGTTTTACTTACAAAAAAAAAAACTGTGTTAGTATATTATATGCTGTAAATAATCTTTTAGAACAAAGAAGAAATTCAGGGTTATATTCTGCTTTAAGATGGCCCCTGCCAGGAACAGAATTTTTTTTATTTTACTATATAAAATTCACTGAAATCAAAACATGGGACAGTGCAATACATCTGTTATGAAAGTAGGGCAAGTATCTACTTGTTTTTTTTTCCTGCCATAGTATGGTTAATAGTTCCTCTTTAAGGAAGTCCCAGGTAAGTATGAAACTTGAGATGGATTTCATTTCAGGTTCTCTTTATAGCTGTGTTTCTCAAACCTGTCCTCGTGACTCCCCAATGGTGCATGTTCTGCAGGCAACGTCACCTATGCACAGGTGGGGTAATTAGTGTCTCAGCTACATGGAATTTATCTAGCTGAGACCCTAATTACCCCACCTTTGCATAGGTGAGGTTGCCACCTGCAAAACATGCACTGCTAGGGAGTCATGAGGAGAGGTTTAAGAAACGCTGACTTAAAAGATATTTGAAGCAATAAGATTGTAAGGCCATAGTCTTTGGAAAATGAAAGATCACAGACCAATTTTACCCCCTTCCATGTAATATGAGAGCCATACCTTCAGTCTTTTCTATGGAGCTGAACACCCCATCAGAAAAAAAAAATCTTTGCAAGATGCTGCACACACAGATGCTGTACAGACACAAAAGATCTGTTCCTGCAAAAGATCCATTCCTGAAAATGCATTCATAGTCTATATCTGCAGATCATCATACACATCTTGTTTAACAGACATTCATCTGCAGATCAGATCCACCAGGATGGATTTTCAGACCTGCAGATGATTGTCTGATCTGCAGATGGATGTCAGTTAAACAAGGTGTGTATGATGATCTGCAGATCTCATAGACTATGAATGCAATTTGCAGGGTCTATGAGATCTGCAGATCATCATACATACCTTGTTTAACTGACATCCATCTGCAGGTCAGACAATCATCTGCAGATCTGAAAATCCATCCTGGTGGATCTGATCTACAGATGAATGTCTGTTAAACAAGGTGTGTATGATGATCTGCAGATATCATAGACTATGAATGCATTTTGCAGATACTGATCTTTTGCATGTCTACAGCATCTTGCAAAGATTTCTGTCTGATGGGGAGTTCAGCTCCATAGAATAGACTGTGTAGAGTATGGCTCTCATACTACATGGAAGGGGGTAAAATTGGTCTGTGATCTTTCATTTTCAAAAGATTATGGTCTGATGTGTGTATGAGCCTTTAGAATGCTCCCCTATTCCTACAATCTTATTCACCTCTGATATCCTCAAAGGTGACTAAGTGTCTTATCAGTACTGTGGTGCCCACAATCTAACCAACCCCCAAAGTATGTATTTGCAGGTGGTGGTGTAGATTAAGGGCACCGTGCAGTACTGAGGCAGGCTTGTTTAACAATTGGGGGGGGGGGGGGGGGTGTTGTGTCAGCCTGCGGTGCTAGCCTGCCCTGTAGCTCGCATACATTGGCCAGCTATCACAAGGCAGTTTAATGCAGATCTCCTCTCCTGGCCTGCATACTTTTATGTTAAGCATACAGGGTCACACTGCACACGTGTTCACCCCAATGGGGCTCATTCCCTGCTACCTGGACACCTAGTCCCTTTCCTCAGGTAGTCAAAAGTCACTGACTGTCTGTATGTGGGGTGTGAGGATTCATGGGGCAGAACTGAAAGTCACGCAGGTGACAAAAAAGGCTATTATAATATGAGAGTGTAGGTGACTGGTGACAACTCTTTTCACACTAATAAATTAGGGAGAGAAGAGAGCTTGTCACCAGCACTCTGATTCTCCTCCGTGAATGACCTTTCTCTGTTGGTGAAAGTTCTCTGACCACAGCTTTTCTGCCCTCAGCCAGGACCTGTAAAGTGGTGGTGTGTCTCCTCTCCTGGAATGCAGGCAGCCCAGAAGCAGCAAAGATTCCTTCTGATAGCAGTATCCCTGCCAGCTCCACACAGCCAGGTTCCAGGCACCAGACCGCTGCAATGGCTCCTACACATGGAGGGGCATGTTAACTAAGCGCAAAGGTGGCAGCAAAAAGAGTGCTCCACGCAATTGCTATTTTTTTTTTTTTTCCTGGCTGACAGCCTCACAAAGGTGGTGGAAGCTTGGGCATGCAGAAGTCCACTATATTTGGTTGCCTAGACCTACAGTGGGAATTTACCACGTTACTTTTGTTTTGTATATATGTTACGGTCACTTCCCGTTCTGGCCGGCCAATGTGCGAACTGGCTGCTGCGCTGCGGCCAATGTTAGAAATGGAATGCTTCCTTCTGAAGTTTAATGTGTTTTCTGGCCGTCTCTGGCCAAATGTATCAAAAGTTACTTAATTTAATGAAATTAAGCCGGCGGCAAATAACGGATGAAGCTGCCGGCTTCAGCTATCTCTCCTCCCCCTGCCTCCCTCTCTATCTCCCTCCCTCCCCTATGGGCGCTGCGGAGGGTGTGTCCCCCCAGAGTCGGTCGTGGCTGCAGGGAAGCAGAGCGGGGAGGCTGCAGACCACTTCTGCCAGCACCTGCTCTGCAGGAACGGCAGGATTGCCTGCCGCGACAAACTACTCTGGGGGACATGCCCCCCCCCTGCTGCTAGGATTGGGGAGGAGAGGAGGCAGGGGGGAGGAGAGAGAACGGAAGCCGCCGGCTTCATTTCATTAAATTAAGTAACTTTTGCTACATTTGGCCAGAGACGGCCAGAAAACACATTAAACTTCAGAAGGAAACATTCCATTTCTAACATTGGCGGCAGCGCAGTGACCAGTTCGCACATTGGCCTGCCAGAACCCCAAGTGGCCGGCCAGAATGGGAAGTGGCCACACTTCGGGTTCTGGCTGTAACATATACACTGCTTAAAAAAATTAAGGAACATGTAACACAATGTAACTCCAAGTCAATCTCACTTCGGTAAAATCACCGTCCCTTAAGGTCCGTACACACGCCGGACTGGAGGCAACGACGGGTCCGTCATCGCCTCCCGGCGTGTGTACGGACCTTTATGCTGGAAATATATACATGGCTTGATAGATCATGTCCGATCTCCCGCCTGATTGTTTTGCTGCTCGATTCCGCATTGAAGAGCATGCAAAAAGATAAGAAAAACAAGCGGAAGATAAGATAATCGCCCGCGTAATCGAGCGGGGAATTAAGAGTGGGAGTATCGAGCGGCAAAATTGAGCCGTGTATGCCCAGCATTAGGTAGCAACACCGATTTACAATCCAATTCACATGCTGTTGTGCAGATAGAATAGATAACAGGTGGAAATTATAGGCAATTAGCAAGACATTCCCAATAAAGGAGTGGTTCTGCAGGTGGTGACCACAGACCACTTCTCAGTTCCTGTGATTTCTGGCTGATGTTTTGGTCACTTAAATGCTGGTTGTGCTTTCACTCTAGTGGTAGCATGAGACGGAGTCTACAACCTACACAAGTGGCTCAGGTAGTGCAGCTCATCCAGGATGGCCCATCAATGCTAGCTGTAACAAGGTTTGCTTTGTCTGTCAGAGTAGTGGCCAGAGCATTGAGGTGCTACCAGGAGACATGGAGGAGGGCAACAACCCAGCAGCAGGACCACTACCTTCGCCTTTGCAAGGAGGAGCACTGCCAGAGCCCTTCAACGGGCTACAAATGTGCAAGTGTCTGTTCAAATGGTCAGAAACAGACTCTGAGGGCTGGTGCACACCAGAGCGGGAGGTGTTTTGCAGAAACGCATACTCCCGGGCTGCTGCAGATTTTGGATTGCGGCAGCGGCGTTTCTGCCTCCAATGTAAAGTATAGGAAAACCGCAAACCACTCTGGAAAACGTTAGTTCAGAGCTGTTTTGCAGGTGTTTTTGTTACAGAAGCTGTTCAGTAACAGCTTTACTGTAACAATATCTGAAATCTACTACACCAAAAACGCTACCCAAAACCACAAAATGCTAGGTAAAACGCTACAGAAAAATAAGAAAAAGCGTTTCAAAATCTGCTAGCATTTTGCGGGTTTTGGTGTGCACCAGGCCTACGGGTGGAAAGAGGGCCTGATGTCCACAGGTGGAGGTTGTGCTTACAGCCAACACTATGCAGGACGTTTGGCATTTGCCATAGAATAAGATGCTTGACAAATTTGACACTGGCACCCTGTGCTCTTCACAGATGAAAGCAGGTTCACTCTGAGCACGTGATACTGGAGATTCTGTGGAAAATGTTCTGCTGCCTGCAACATCCTACAACATGAGCGGTTTGGCAGTGGGTCAGTAATGGTGTGGGGTGGCATTTCTTTGTGGGGCTGCACAGCCCTCCATGTGCTTGCCAGAGATAGCCTGACTGACATAAGGTACTCAGATAAATTCTCAGACCCTTTGTGAGACCATATGCTGGTGTGGTTGGCCCTGGGTTTCTCCTAATGCAAGACCTTGTGGCTGGAATTTGTCAGCTGTTCCTGCATGACGAAGGCATTGATGCTATGGACTGGCTCGCCCTTTCTCCAGACCTGAATCCAAATGAGCACATCTGGGACATCATGTCTCACTCCATCCACCGATGCCACGTTGCACCACAGATTGTGCAGGAGTTGGTGGATGCTTTAGTCCAGGTCTGAGAGGAAATCCCTCGAGGCCATCCACAACCTCATGAGGAGCATGCCCAGGCATTGTAGAGAGAGAGGTCATATAGGCACGTGGAGGCCACACACACTACTGAGCCTCATTTTGTCTTGTTTTAAGTTGGATCAGCCTGTAGTGTTTTTTTCCATTTTAATTTTGAGTGCGACTCCAAATCCAGAACTCCATGGGTTGATAAATTTCATTTCCATTGATCATTTCTGTATGATTTTGTTGTCCGCACATTCAACCATGTAAAAAACGAATAACAAAAATATTTCATTTATTCATATCTAGGGTGTCTTATTTTGGTGTTCCCTTTTTTGAGCAGTGTAGAATGGTCATGGGGAATTGTCAAAAGTTCATTTACTTTTTAAAGCAGCTGGATTCCAGCTGTTTCTAACACAGGATTACAAAACAATAGTATAAAGGATAGTATACAATAGGACAACAAAACAATATTACAAAACATAGATAAAATCTAAATGCTTATAATAAATGCTTTAGTTCTCCGAAAAATTGTTTAAATACCCATTTTAATTTACATAGGTTAAGATCTGCTAAATTATGGTCCTGAAGATGAAGTTTTTCCTACAACCAATAGATGGCAGCATCCTGATAGGTTGCGTTTTTTTATAAAATGTGTGATCTAAATAAAGGAAGTGGCGCTTGCTGCTAATGTTCTAAAATTGTTGCATTAAGTCTGTTTTACATTTTTTGTGGCACAGTATTGAGAATGATGGATTAGACAGTGACCTATCACTGTTTGTGATAAATCTTCACCATTCTGTAGCATACACAGTCATGTTCTCTTCTGTAGTGCTATCACCTGAAGTGAGAGGGATATTGAGGCTGCCTGGCTCTCCTTCTAATCCTCTGCCTCTTTGCTTTTTTTGCATAGCTTGTTCAGGGGTTCTGACTGAAGTCTGACCAGAGTAGCTGCATGCTTTTTTTTCCAGGTGTAATTCAGACACTACTGCAGCCAAAGAGATCAGCAGGACAGCCTGGTAACTGGCATTATTTTTAAGGAAATAAATATGGCAGCCTCCATATGACTCTCGTTTCAGATATCCTTTAAAACAAATCTGAAGTGGAAAGAAAAAAGTTAGGTACTCACTACTGTAGTGGGAAGCCTCAGGTTGCTCCAGAAGCTTCTCAAATCCGCATTGAGCCCTCTGCAGGACCCTCTTATTTGCAATGGCTATTTACTCTGTGCATGAGCGCAGGTGCCAGTAGGGTTCACACCTGCCCAGTAGCATGGAGCAAAAAGATGTACTAGCGGCTCTGTGCAGGAACGGAGGGGCATATTAAGATTGGGGAAGCCTCTTAAACCTCCAGAGGCTTTCCTATACTGAGGTATCTAACTTATTTTTTTCTCGCCTTAGGTGCCCTTTAAGGATGCTCAATGAGATGTAAATATTTGTTGTTGGGCCAGTCGACAGAAATGCCATTTTATTAGTCCAATCCCAAACTGAATACAATTTTCATAAAAGCTGGAATTAATAGCAACAAGTTGACGATCTAGGCTCTATCGGACTCCTAGGTTTCAGTGCTGATTTATTTAATGTGGACCTGAACTCTTGCACTGGACAGAAGGAAAACCTATAGAAATGCACCCTGCATGTATTTAGAGAGTTTAGCCTATCTAATCCCCCCTCATCTGTGACTAATCTCCAGTGTAATTTGATCTCTTAGCTGTGCCAGCTTGTTTCCTCGGCAGAACAGCTAATTTGTAAACACAGGATGTTAACCCTATAATACTAAATACGGTACTTTAATAAATTTGCAGTGTCTACTTCCTGTTTTCACAGAAGCAGACACTGCAAATTTCTTAAAGTACTTGTATCAGTTGTAACAAAGAAATGTCTTTCTTTAACCACATCACCCCCAAGGGTTTTTACCCTAACGAACCACAGCAATTTTCACCTGTTAGTGCTCTTCCCTTTCATTTGCCAATAACTTTTTCAATACTTATCACAACTGATCTATACCTTGTTTTTTTCACCACAAATTAGGCTTTTTGAGGGTGATATTTGTTTTCAGTAATTTACTTTATATGCATTTTAAAGGAAAAAACAAGAAAAATAATGAAAAAATACACTTTATCCAATTCCATCCCCTATAGTTTTAAAATAAACAATGCTACCATACATAAAATGCACACGTTTTATCTGCCTATACGTCCTGGTTATCACAAGGTTTGAATGATGTGCCTAGTACAAAGTATTTGTAATTTAGGCTACTTACACACCAAGACGTTGCGTTTTAGGGGACGTTGTGGTCGCATAACGTGCCCCTAACGCAACGTATGGTGGTGTTGAAGTTGGACGTCAGATCGAGCTGCATTATGCAGCTCTCAAAGCAGCTGCTCCAGGTTAGTGATAGGAAGTCCGCATCTTTTTAAGGATTCGGATCATTTGAATCGGATCATTGAAAAGATCCGGATCTTTGAACCGAATCATTTGAATCATTTTACTAGGGAAGCAGACTGGGGGTGAAATGACTAGACAGACATCCACTGTGAACCGAATCTTTCATTGTGATGATCCAGTTGAATCGACTCACAAAAAAAATCCGGATCAAATGAACGATTAGTTCATGATCCGGACAACACTACAGTCCTACCACGAGTCTCTGCAGTGCAGTGAATATTAATTAGCCAAGTGGCTGGTTGCAGAGGAGGAGGGGAGACCTTCTCCTCCAACATTACTGAGCATGTGCAAGCAGTCTAACGCTGCTTAGCCCAGTATAACGTACAGCATGCAGCACTTTGTTTAAACGTGCTGCGTTACTATGTAACGCAACGTGGGCACTGTGAACAGCACAATTGATTTTACAGTGCTGTGAGTTAGGCTGCGGTACTGGCTGCTGTAACGTGGGACTTTAACGTCCCACTGTGAAACCAGCCTTAGGGCCTTTTTCCACTAGCTTGCGATTTGCGATTTGCTTCTGACTGCAAATCGCAAGGTACATTAAACTAATGGAAACTGCAGCAGCAATTTCCATTAGTGCGATCCGATTGCGATGCGATTTTGGTCAAAGCGCAATCGTCGTCCTGCCGCGTTTTGTATGCGATTGAGCTGTACTATAATGAGTATAGTAGCTCAATCGCAATCGCAATCGCATGGTGGAAATTGAAACGCGATTGCGATCGCGATCGGAATCGCGATCGCAATCGCGATCGCATTTCATAGTGGAAAAGAGCCTTAGGGCCTTTTTCCACTAGCCTACGATTTGCGATTTGCTTCTGACTGCAAATCGCAAGGTACATTAAACTAATGGAAACTGCAGCAGCAATTTCCATTAGTGCGATCCGATTGCGATGCGATTTTGGTCAAAGCGCAATCGTCGTCCTGCTGCGTTTTGTATGCGATTGAGCTAGACTATAATGAGTATAGTAGCTCAATCGCAATCGCATGGTGGAAATTGAAATGCGATTGCGATCACGATCGTAATCGCAATCGCAATCGCGATCGCATTTCATAGTGGAAAAGAGCCCTAAGGGCTCGTTTCCACTGTTGCGACGCGATTTCTAAGCATTCCGACGCTTGTAAAAACGCATGCGGATGCGTTTCCGCATGCGTTTTTACCCGCGATTTCGCGTGCGATTTCGCATGGCAGGGTGCCATGCGAAATTAACCATGACACTGCCAGGGCAAAATAACATTAAAAAGGAGCGAAATCGCGGGTAAAAACGCATGTAAAAAACGCATGCGTTTTTACTATTAAATACGTTGTGTGCGATTCTCCTGCATTCCACTCGCAGGCGAATTCGTTGGCTCTTTTGTGCGTTTTTTCACCGCTTGAAAAAACGCACATCCCCAACACGAGTGGAAACAGGCCCATCCACTTACATTACATGTGCGAATCCGCATGCGTTGGATGCATGCGGATTCGCGATAGTGGAAACGAGCCCTAAAGGTGTATTTTTTCTATGTTGTGGTTTTTGTTATTCATTGCACACTACCAATGATTACAAGCCCTTCTTAGCAAAAATAAAAGTAATACACCCTAGTGGCATACATATTTAAAAAACCGAGGCCCTAGTAACTATCTATGTTTTCTCTTTTCTGTTTTAAGAAGGCAAATACACCAAGTTTTTTTTTTTTTTTTTTTAATAGTGGGAGGGCTTTTTGGTCCCTTTTATCCCTCTATACATTCCTAATTACGGAAAATTGTATACTCACCTTCGGTAATTTTCCTTTCCTTCCAATGACCATGTCAGCATACTACGGGGTTAGTCCCGCCCTGTAACCCCTCCAGGACCTGTCTCTATAAATTTCAGACACTCCCACTAGTAGTTGCTTTTTTTATTAGTCCTACAATATGACCTAAGTAATGGGTGGGCCCTCCGTATGCTGACATGGTCATTGGAAGGAAAGGAAAATTACCGAAGGTGAGTATACAATTTTCCGTATTCCTTCCATGCCAATGTCAGCATACTACGGGGATTTAACTATACACAAACTTAAGGGAGGGAGTACTTTTGCTGCATAAGGTAATTTATTCAACTCCTAGTCACAGAAAATAATATTGCAGTAGTCATAACGTATGGTTTTACCAACATTTTTTGAAAAAAAACAAGTTAATTAGGCTATAGTTGTCTTCACTGCAGACAACACTTCCTTTCCAAATTGAACTGTGGATAATAATCCTGGATCAACTTTATAATGAGTAATGAATGTGTTGAGTGATGACCAATTGGCAGCCCGGCATATCGTCTCTGGTGAAACCTTCACTAGTGCTGCCCATGATGCTGAGATCGACCTTGTGGAATGAGCTGAGATCTCCTGAGGCGGTGATCTGCCCATTATTCCGTAGGCCATCCTGATAGTCCTCACCAGCCATGTTGCTATCGTTTTTGTTGTGGCCGCCTGGCCTCTCCTGTATCCAGCAGGGATTACGAATAGTCTCCTTGTCTTGCGAAAGCCCTTAGTTTCTTGAATGTATCTTTCCAGTATTTCTGGTATATTAAGACTGTTTGGTAAATCTGAGGTGTCGTCAGTGAAAGCTGGTAGATTCCATTCTTGATTAAAGTGGTACGTTCTTGCTACCTTAGGAATAAACTCATCTACTGGACGGAGTGAGACCCTGTCTGGAAAAAATTGAACGAACGGATGATCACAGCTGAGAGCCTGTAATTCTGACACACGTCTAGCGGAGGTGACTGCTGTCAGGAATACAATTTTTAATGTTAGGTTAACTATAGAACATTCTCCCACTGGTTCAAAAGGAGCTCTTGTAAGAGCTTGGAGGACTAAAGGTAAGTCCCATTGTGAGTACCAGTTTCTTCTTGGAGGTCTTATCTTAGTTACTGCTTGTATGTATTGGACTACTAATGGTTCCATGGCCCATTTCTTAAAAGTAAGAGCTGATAAAGCAGATATCTGTGTCTTGATGGTACTTAAACTAAGTCCCAGCTCCACTCCTTTTTGTAGAAAAGCTAAGATAGTGGTTACTTGGACCTCCTCCATCTGTATTCTTCTCTCCTCAATGAAGTTAATAAACTTATTCCATGTTCTGTGGTAGGATGAGTTAGTCGTACCCTTTCTTGCCTTGAGTAAGGTTTCTATCACCTCCGTACAGCATCCCAAATCTGTTAATTTCCTCCTCTCAGTCTCCATGCCATCAAACTGAGGAGCTCTGGATGTGGATGGAAGATCTTGTTCTGTGAGAGCAGATCTGGTCGATTGGGTAATGGGATGGGAGGGGCTGACATTAATTTCTGCAGCAGGGGAAACCATGGCCTCCGAGGCCAGTATGGAAGAATCGCCAAGACTATGGCTGCTTCTTGCTGGATCTTCCTTAGTACTCTGTAGATCATCGGGATTGGAGGGAAGATATATGCAACTTCGAAGTTCCATGGGAGTGACATTGCGTCCCAACCCTCCGCCTGCTGGTACTTGTACCTCGAAAAGAATGTCGTGCACTTGGAATTCTTCGGTGTCGCCATAAGATCTATCTGCGGATCTCCCCATGTTTTGCAGACACTTTGGAACACTTCTTGGTTGAGGCTCCATTCGTTGTGATCGATCCATTGGCGGCTCAGAGAGTCTGCTATGTGGTTTCTCACACCTGGAATATGTACTGCTCGAAGATATTGCAAGTTGTTCTGCGCCCAGGCTATAATCGGTTCTGATTCTTTCAGGAGTGTGCGACTTCGTGTGCCTCCCTGGTTCTGGAGATATGCCACCGCTGTTGTGTTGTCCATTCTTAGCAAGACTCCTCTGTGCCTGATATGAGAGGAAAAGTGTGTCAAAGCCTTGAACGCTGCTCTCATCTCTAAAACGTTCGCTGGGGTATCCTCTGGATCTCTCTCCCATCTGCCCTGTGCAAAGCTGGTGTGTAGGTGTGCTCCCCATCCCCACCGACTTGCATCCGTAGTAATTGTGATCGGTGGTGAAGGTATTATATTGTGATGGTTGAGGAGATTCTTTCTGTTGCTCCACCAGACTAGCTCGTTTCTCATCCTGGGAAGGATATTGATCTGCTGTTGGTAGTCTGTGCCTTCCCACTGATCCAGGAATCCCTTCTGGAAGGCTCGCATGTTCCATCGTGCCCATTTCACCATTGGTATTGTGGCAGAAAATGATCCCAAGAGCGCTAGGCATTGTCTTGCTGATATGTGGGGAGTTTCTTGTAACTGTAGCACTCTCATCATAATGGTTCCTAACTTGTCCTCGGGTAAGCTGACCGCATTTGCTGTTGTGTCTATCTCTGCCCCCAGAAACACAATTTTCTGGGTCGGTTTGAGTTTGCTTTTCTGCCAGTTCACAAGCCACCCGAATACATGCAAAGTCTCCAACAGTATCTGTTTGTGTTGCAAAAGAATTGCTTTCGATGATGCTACCAGCAGGATGTCGTCTAAGTAATGGTGGACGTGGAGACCCTGACATCTGAGTAAGGCAATAATCGTGATCAAAACCTTGGTGAATGTTCTTGGGGCAGTGCATATGCCGAATGGTAGAACTGTGAATTGGAAGTGTCTCTGCCCTAACGCAAATCTGAGATACTGCTGAAGTTTTCTGTGTATGGGTATGTGCAGGTATGCATCCGCCAAGTCTATTGCTAACATCCAATCGTTTAATCCGATTGTTGGGATAATTGTCTGCAGTGATTCCATCTTGAATTTTTCTTGTTGTATGTGCTCGTTTAGAACACGGAGGTCTAAAACTGGACGTAGCTGCCCTGATTTCTTTGTCACCAAGAATAACGGGGAGTAGAGGCCCTGAAATCTTTGTTCTTGCTCCACCTCCACTATTGCCTTCTTGTCCAGTAGTTCCTGTATATATTGGTTCAATATGTCGAGCTTTTGTGGCGATCTTGGAAGAGCTGTTGGAACGAATTGTGGTAAGGAGGGATTTTCCTTGAAAGTCCAGTGATGACCCCATGACAGAGTGCTTATGACCCAAGGGTCCTTTATGCTTTTCGCCCACAGATCTGTAAATTTCTGGAGTCGTCCCCCTACTGGCTCCCTGTGGGCAAGCCCCGCATCAGAAGGACTTTGTGGGCTGTGTGTTAGTAGTGGCTCCTTTCTGCTTGTTGAACTTTGACAGGGTTGCTTGTGTACCCTGCCAATTCCTACGAAAGGACTGCGAACTTTTATTGGACCTATAATCTCTAAACTTATTCTGGTAGGATCTCCTGTCAATGGGTCGAGTTCTTTTCTGTCGTCTCTCCTGAGGGAGGAGCCCTGATTTTCCCCCACTGACCCTTGAAATGGCAGTGTCCATCTTGGGGCCAAACAGGTTCTTCCCATCATATGGAATCTTGCACCATGCAGTTTTGGAGTTCGTGTCTGCTGCCCAGGAACGGAGCCACATAGCACGTTTAGCCGTAACGGTATGTAACACTGCCCGTGTTGCCACTCTAATTACGTCAATGGCAGCCTCGCCCACATAATCTGCGGTTAATTTGAACTCATCTAGTGCCTTGATAAGAGTTTTTCTATCTACATTATTCCGGATAGCTTCTTCTAGATTCTCCGTCCATACTCTCAGAGCACGAGAGACGGAAGTTAAAGCAATAGCGGGCTTACATACAGATCCCATAGAAATATATGCTCGTTTAAGATCGGTATCCACTTTCCTCTCTAAGGGCTCCTTGAAGGATACTACATCCTCAAGAGGTAGCGTTACATGTTTGGCAAGTCTGATAACTGAAGCATCCACCGCAGGTGGGCTGTCCAGCTGAGTTATAATCTCTCCTTCCATTGGGTACAACTTTGAAAAACGGTTTGACATAGACACCTTCCTTTCTGGTTTGGACCATTCGTCTTGAATTATTTCTGTAACCTCTTCCATAACTGGGAAAGGTAAGGGTTTCTTTTTAAGGTGCGGAAAGAAGCGACGTCTTTTAGACTGTGGTTCCTCTTCCTCTTCCCATTGTAAGGCCTCCCTGATAGATTTAATAAAGGGTGTGACCAAAGAGAAATCAAATCCTACGCCCAAACTTTCATCATCTGCAGGTTGGTCAGGATCTGAATCACGTGTATGTGATGCGGAAGTATGGGCATGCTCGGCTAGAGATTGCTGCACGATCTCTTTCACCAGACTCTTAAATTCCCCTGAGGGTTCGTCTTCAACCGGAATAGAATAGAAACATTCCGAGCAGACTAATTTTCCCGGCATACAGTCCTTGCCACAAGCCCAACATTTCTTTGGTCTTCTATGATCTTTATCTTGATCTTTAGAAGTTTTGTCTGACCGAGCCTTGCTCGATTTTGAAGAGGATCCGCGCTTTGATGCAGACGGATTTTCTTCAGGTTGGGAGGAACTGCATAGGGAATAAACAGAAAATAAAAATTTTCTGTTAGTGTTAAAAAATACCTCAAAAGAAAAAAAAAAAATCTTTTTATTTAAAGAAGATAACCTAATCGTGCCCCACCTATCATTATCTGGCTGATCTGTTTCGTAGGCAGCAGCTTGCGATTCCATGTCTCTGAATGCAGAGTAGTCTGCAAAGATAAGCATTTGAGACTTTATAATGGTAAGACAAGTGCAGTAACCTGTTTGACACAATATTGCAATAATCAACACACCTGAAAAAAATCTTGATGAGTGCTAATCTAGCACAGTCAATCCGGCAGGATAAAAGGTCCTAATGAGACCTAAAAGTAACCACAAGTAAGTAAATATAAATCTACAGCACCATAGCAGCCAACACTCACTAGTTTGCCGCCTCTGTGTGCTGCTTACCTGCTCCAAGAAGAGTAGTTGCCAGGCACCATGCACCCTGTGCCTCCGCCAAGGTCTGCCCTTTGCACGCTGAGACGCTGGCTATTTGAATCTCCAGCGTCCAGCGAAACCCGGAAGTGCGCCGATGACGTCACTTCCTCCCGGAAATCACCCTGCGCACCAACGTGGAACGCAGAGCGTTACTCCGGCGTTACTGCGGCTGCCTACTCGTAACAGCGCTGGTTTACAGCGCGGACAAAAAAAAAACCTATGCCCCCAGAAAGACCAGCCAAGAAAGAGGGGGCCCTCCCAGCGCCTACACCTGTTTAAGGTGGAACAGCGGGGACTTCACGCAGTGAGGAGCTGCATGGATGGCTGCCAAGAGAGCAGCAGGTGGGGCAAAAAAAAGAATAAAGAGACGAAAAAAATAAATTAACAAACTAATATAAGTCTTAGTAGTAACGGTCCTGGAGGAGGACGAGAGAAAAAAAGCAACTACTAGTGGGAGTGTCTGAAATTTATAGAGACAGGTCCTGGAGGGGTTACAGGGCGGGACTAACCCCGTAGTATGCTGACATTGGCATGGAAGGAAAGTTTGGGTCACCCTGAGCTGCTTGGTTACTCTGTTGTACTGGTCCAAGCCCTATCTCATACAGCCTTCTCAATCCCTGCTATGTACTGACGAGGACCAAAAGTCTGAAACAGGCTGTCTACATGTGGGTTTGATATGGCTGTGTAAAATTTAAAGGGGAACTGAAGTAAGAGGTATATGGAGGCTGCCATATATATTTCCTTTTAATCAATACCAGTTGCCTGGCAGCCCTGCTGGTCTATTTCTCTGCAGTAGTATCTGAATAACACCAGAAACAAGCATGCAGCTAGTCTTGTCAGATCTGACTTTAAAGTCTGAAACACCTGATCTGCTACATGCTTGTTCAGGGGCTATGGCTAATAGTATTAGAGGCAGAGGATCAGCAGGGCTGCCAGGCAATTGGTATTGCTTAAAAGGAAATCAACATGGCAGCCTCCATATACCTCTCTCTTCAGTTCCCCATTAAAGCTATAGGCTTGCTATACACCAGCGGTTCTGGGTGCTTGCTTGGCTTACCAAGGGCGAAAAGGGATAATTTGCATATTCAGTAGTAGTGCATTGTGGGTAACCACAAATGTTCACTTATAGCTGAATTATTGCAGATTTCCTTCTGTTTTAAGAAGGCAAATACACCAAGCTTTGCTTTTTTTTAGTAGGGGGGCTTTTTGGTCCTTTTTATCCCCCTATACATTCCTAGTAGTTTGGGTCACCCTGAGCTGCTTGGTTACTCTATTCAATTCTGTCACTTTTGTTTTTTTTTTGGTACAAAGTATTTGAAAATAACTATTTGATTGCTTCTCATTCAGTTTGCAGCGAAAAAAAATTAAAATGTCATAGGCCTCAGATCTCAAACACCACAAATTCTATTCTTTCGCTTGTCACAATTAAAATTATACCCTATATACATAATCAGATGGCTTTTTGGCCACGCAAAAAATAATTAAATTACATAGGCCTCATCTTATAAACCCCCAGGGCCGGTTTGAGTTCCCTTGGGGCCCTAGGACAAAATTAACCTGGGGGCCCCTGACACACAACCTGCCTAGGCAAATTCTTCCCCCAAGGTCCACGAGCCAGCTCTTGGGACTGAAATAGCATTTAGTGGCATCTGTGCTCCCTCCTAAGACAGCAGTACTTAGTGGCCTTTGTAACGGGCTCTGGTAGGAAGGCATGGATGCACTAACGTGACGTCCATGCCTGCGTCACATGGGGGAGCGCCGTGCTACGGCTGGCTACGTGTATGTAATACACACAGATAGGTAACCATGGAGACCAGGACGACGCCACCACCAGGGGGAATTCGGTATGTATGGTCTCATCTTGGTCCGCTCCCCGCCTCAGTTGCATTCTCCCCAAGTCCAGGCAGACCACACATATTGAGCTAATGGCTGTCAGCCAAAGTATCCGCTGCCTGCGGTCAGGACACACTTCAGGCAGACATCTTTCTTTGGCTGGCAAAGGTGGCCCCCAGGGACTCTGGCCCCTTTGCCTTACTTGTAGCGCCGGCCATGCAAACACCCCAAATTCTATTCTCTCGCTTGTCACGGCTAAAATCATAACCTATATACATAATCAGTTAGGTTTTTGGGCACATGGCAGACTGTAAACTACCAGTAGCACTAAAGCCCCTTTTTTTTCCACAAAATGTAACAATGTCATTCTTTCTTATCAAAGGCCCTGGAGTGACAGAACGTTTGATACATGTCATTGCTAACATTCTGAAAACTAGAATGGGATCATCCCCCGGGAGAGTTCTGCGTATGCGCAGTACAATATTTTCTCCTTCTGCGCAAGACACTCCCGGAGGCGGGAGCATGATCGAAGATGCGCGTGGCCGAGCCCGGCAAGTGGCTCTGTCGCCGGAATCTAAACTAAGCCACTGCGCGGACCAGAGGATTGTTCCAGGATGTCGCGGCTGCAGGGGGCTGGTAGAAGCCCCAGGTAAGTGAAACACTTTTTATTAGTTTAGTTAAGGTTCCCTTTAGGCAGGGAACACACTAGACGCGTTTGTGCGTATTTTGCCAAGAACGACAAACTACGCACGATTCTACAGTGCACACGCACCTGCTTCAGCACATGTACACTCCTGCACATGCTCTTTAAGGCAGGGAACATACTTGTAGAGCCGTTTGCCCCTGCGATTTCCGGGTCTCCATTGGCTTCTGCGTTAATGTTTAAGACGTTTTCCGTGAATGTTTACGCATTTTTGTGTTTGCGGGGTCATGTACTGTATGCAAATGTGTGTGTCATGCAGAAAAAAAGCAAAAGCTGTGCAATTTAAAAACGCGCAGAAGTTAAGATTCCCTTTAGGTAGGGATTATACTAGACGTGTATTTCCCGGGGCTCTATCGGCTTTTGCATTCGCGCTTAACGTGTATGTTTTTCCGGGCACGTTTACACATTTCTGATGGCATGTACATTATACGAATGTGCACGTCGTGCAGAAAAAAGCAGAAAGTTGTGCAATTTAAAAATGTGTACCCGTTTGTGTGTATTTTGCCACGGACGGCAAAACGTGCACGATTCTACAATACGAATTTCATCCGACCAATAAAAGAAAAGTGTTTTAAAACAAAAAAAGTCAACCTTCAACTAATTATGTTCAGTTATGCACTCGATACTTGGTCGGGAATCCTTTTGCAGAAATGACTGCTTCAATGCGGCGTGGCATGGAGGCAATCAGCCTGTGGCAATGCTCAGGTGTTATGGAGGCCCAGGATGCTTCGATAGCGGCCTTAAAGGAATACTTAAGTCAAAAAAAAAAAATGACATTTACTCACCTGGGGCATCCCTCAGCACCCCGAAGCTGGATTGTGCCCTCGCAGCCCCGCTCCGATCGTCCTGTCCCCGCCGGCGGCTACTTCCGGTTCGGCGACAGCCGCCGACAGGCTGGGAACGCGGCTGATTTTCCGCGTTCCCAGCCGCTGCTATCACTTTCTATGCTGCTATAGCGTCTATATATACGCTATAGCAGCATAGAGAGTGATAGCAGCGGCTGGGAACGCGGAAAATCAGCCGCGTTCCCAGCCTGTCGGCGGCTGTCGCCGAACCGGAAGTAGCCGCCGGCGGGGACAGGACGATCGGAGCGGGGCTGCGAGGGCACCATCCAGCTTCGGGGTGCTGAGGGATGCCCCAGGTGAGTAAATGTCTTTTTTTTTTTTTGACTTAAGTATTCCTTTAAGCTCATCCAGAGTGTTGGGTCTTGCGTCTCTCAACTTCCTCTTCACAATATCCCACAGATTCTCTATGGGGTTCAGGTCAGGAGAATTGGCAGGCCAATTGAGCACAGTAATACCATGGTCAGTAAACCAATTATCAGTGGTTTTGGCACTGTGAGCAGGTGCCAGGTCATGCTGAAAAATGAAATCTTCATCTCCATAAAGCTTTTCAGCAGATGGAAGCATGAAGTGCTCCAAAATCTGATAGCTAGCTGCTTTGACCCTGCCCTTGATAAAACTCAGTGGACCAACACCAGCAGCTGACATGGCACCCCAGACCATCACTGACTGTGGGTACTTGACACTGGACTTCAGGCATTTTGGCATTTCCCTCTCCCCAGTCTTCCTCCAGACTCTGGCACCTTGATTTCCGAATGACATGCAAAAGTTGCTTTCATCTGAAAAAAGTACTTTGGACCACTGAGCAACAGTCCAGTACTGCTTCTCTGAAGCCCAGGTCAGGCGCTTCTGCCGCTGTTTCTGGTTCAAAAGTGGCATGACCTGGGGAATGCGGCACCTGTAGCCCATTTCCTGCACACGCCTGTACATGGTGGCTCTGGATGTTTCTACTCCAGACTCAGTCCACTGCTTCCGCAGGTCCCCCAAGGGCTGGAATCGGTCCTTCTCCACAATCTTCCTCAGAGTCCGGTCACCTCTTCTTGTTGTGCAGCGTTTTCTGCCACACTTTTTCCTTCCCACAGACTTCCCACTGAGGTGCCTTGATACAGCACTCTGGGAACAGCCTATTCGTTCAGAAATTTCTTTCTCTTGCTTGAGGGTGTCAATGATGGGCTTCTGGACAGCAGTCAGGTCGGCAGTCTTAAAGCGGTTTAACACCCAGCATTACAACTTTGCTTTAAAAGATTGCTTACAGCTTACAAACTATTATGCCAGATTTTTTTTAAGCAGAAATTCACTGAATGGGTTAAACATGACATTTTAGTGTTGGATTTAACTAGGAATCCACATCCGTTCTTATCTTTTAGTTACAAATGTATCTTTATTTGGAATACAAATAGACCTTTGAAAAGCCTGCCGGGGAAGCCCTCTTTGTTCTCTCAGAGCAGTGTTTGTTTGTTACATTGTAGATAGATACATTTGTAACTAAACAAGCAAGCACGGAGGAGGATTTCTAGCTAAATGCAGCACTAAAATGTCATGTTTAATCCATTCAGTATATTTCTGCTAAAAAAAAAATCTTGCATAATAGTTTATAAGCTGTAAGCAATTTTTTAAAGCAAAGTTGAAATGCTGGGTGTTAGACCATAAGGTGCGTACACACGAGACTATAGTCGTTTGTAACGATCGTTCCCCGATCTTTACTAACGACGATCGTTACAAAAAACGAACCACCAACTATTAAGGCAAACGACGAACGAGCCAAATCGCTACAAAAGAAAGTTCTGTCTCGGCGGATTTTAACCAACGACGATCGTTTGCAAAAGTAGTACATCGTTGGAAACGGTCGTTCGTACTAGGCTTGACATGCGCATTTCACTATTTCTCCCTGAAACTTCTCATTTTTATGCGCAGGCGCAATAGTTGCTTAACGTGATGTAACGTTCGTTCTAACGATCAGATCGTTACACACATTTAAAAACTAACTTTACTCAGGTCGTTCTTTCATCAATTAAAAGCTCGTTCGTCGTTCTCAACGAACGATCGTTGTCGCATGTGTGTACGTAGCATGACACATGATTGCGGTTTTGAGTAATGAACCAGGCTGGGAGTTTTTAAAAGCCTCAGGAATCTTTTGCAGGTGTTTAGAGTTAATTTTCAGATGATTAGGTTAATAGCTCGTTTAGAGAACCTTTTCATGATGTGCAAATTTTTTGATAGGAATTTTGGGTTTTCATGAGCTGTGTGCCAAAATCATCAATATTAAAACAATAAAAGGCTTGAACTACTTCAGTTGTGTGTAATGAATCTAAAATATATATGAAAGTCTAATGTTTATCAGTATATCACAAAAAATAATGAACTTTATCACAATATGCTATTTTTTTGAGACGGACCTGTATTTACCTGGGGCTTCCTCCAGTCCCTGGCAACCTATTTGTCCCTCACCGCAGTTCTGCCTCCGTTGCAGATGCCAACCTCGTCAGGTCAGTATCCTTTGCAACTGCGCAAGCACTTGGCCGTGATGCTCCTGATTGCACTCACGTGGCAAATTGCGCAGGCGCAGGAGTACTGCGCCTGCGAGGAATGCTCCAGGCCACGTGAGCGAGCGCGATCGCAAGCCACACGCTTGGGCAGGCGCAAAAGATGCCGACCTGGCAAGGTTGTCATCTGCATCGGAGCGGATCCCGGGACGCTAGAGCTGTGGCGAGGGACAGATAGGCTGCCAGGAGCTAGAGGAAGCCCCAGGTTGTCACTTTTAAAGTGCACATTAGTTTGCACGTGCGGATGCGCATGCACCCGCAGGTGCCCGTGCGTGTGCACGAGCATTTTAAACACTGGGCGTTTTAAAACGTCTATTAACAGGGACCAATTGGACGTTTTTAATACTACTGGTGGTCCAGTAGTGGTTAAAGGACAACTGAAGCAAGAGGGATATGGAGGCTGCCATATTTATTTCTTTTTAAACAATACCAGTTGCCTGGCTATCCTGCTGATACTCTGCCTCTATTGCTTTTAGCCATAGACTCTGAAAAAGCATGGAGCAGAACAGATGTTTGTGACATTATTGTCAGATCTGACAAGATTAGCTGCATGCTTGTTTCGGGTGTTATTCAACTTACTGCAACTTCTATGCCATATTGCGTGTTACAAAGTCTGTTGTCAGAGACTATTTTATACATCCAATCATTGCTTTGTATTTGCATGATGTAACCCATGATTGGCCTTTTCCATTTTTCTTTTTCTTCTTCTGCTTCTCAAGCTGGTTTTATCCGACATGGTAATAGGCGGGTCTTCACTGTAGCAGAGCAGAGGAAGGTGACATTTTATGAGCTTTTCTGCATCTCTTTAGATGTGAAAATCTGTATACTGTTATACAGCAGCACATCTAAAAGGATGTCAGAGATGCACTGGACAGGAAACCCCGACTCACACACGAAGCTACCTGCCTCAACCCTGACCTTATACACAGCTGGTAAGTGACACTTACCGAGCAGGGCTTTGTGAGTTTGTTCGGTATATTACTGAGCTTCTTCATGCGGAAAATCTTTAATTCGGGGAAAAAAGTGTAAAATACCGAATACGATATTTTGTCGACCTGCCCTTGGTGAATTGAGGCCATTGTGTTTATTTTAAATAATTTTACTCTGTTCAGGTTCACTTTAAATCGAAATATGTAATTGATAGCGAATTTTGCAAAATGTTTCACGATTGTGAGGAAAATATTGATTATTTACTGCAACGAGTACTGTATAGTGTAACGGTAAATCCAGATTTATTTTCTTGCACCCTTAGTTAATATGAATTATTTGTTTCAGTTTGACAGTCTACATATACTTCATATCAGGAAGTTGAAGTTAAAGTGCTGCTTATTGTTTTATGGTAACATTTCTATGGAAAAAAGTTGTAAGATAGCAATCTAGAGTACGTTTCTGTTAAGCAGAGATGTTTGTGTGAACTGGGCTGGATACTGTGGTTAGCAGATAACTACTTTCAGTTTACTCATTTCATTTGAGTGAACTAGGACCTATTAAAAATAGCGCATAAAGCAGACAGCTTCTTGACAGCCATTACATTTAAGAGTACAGAGCACTCAAAAATAACCTTTACATTTTTGGTAGACGTTAAGGTGCTATATTACTCCATGGAGTCTGATCTGAGCATGGTGTTACTACCGCTGCACTGAAATTGCACCTGAATGAAAGATCACAGACCAATTTTACCCCCTTCCATGTAGTATGAGAGCCATACATGCACAGTCTATTCTATGGAGCTGAACTCCCCATCAGATAAAAAATCTTTGCAAGATGCTGTACACATGCAACAGATCAGTATCTGCAAAAAATCAGTTCCTGCAAAAGAACAGTTCCTGCAAAATGCATTCATAGTCTATATCTGCAGATCTCATACACACCTTGTTTAAAGGAAAGGTTCAGGGAGGGTGGAGGAAAAATAAAAATCAATTTCCACTTACCTGGGGCTTCCGATGACGTCAGAGCGCCGGCGTGGGACGCAGAAGTACCAGGACTTGGAGCGCAGAAGAGCCCGACCTGGCAGCCGGCCTGGCCAGGTCAGGTCGGCCACCGGAGACCACCGGGAGC
Organism: Hyperolius riggenbachi; assembly: GCF_040937935.1. Taxonomy (NCBI): domain Eukaryota; kingdom Metazoa; phylum Chordata; class Amphibia; order Anura; family Hyperoliidae; genus Hyperolius; species Hyperolius riggenbachi. The sequence goes on from NC_090646.1 coordinate 464,533,354, forward strand.
CTGCGGAGCGGCGGCGAGGGCACCTCCTGCCTGCCACGGGCTGGAGGAAGCCCCAGGTAAGTGGAAATTGATTTTTATTTTTCCTCCACCCTCCCTGAACCTTCCCTTTAATGGACCATCATCTGCAGATCAGATCCACCAGGATGGATCTTCAGATCTGCAGATAATTGTCTGAACGGCTGGTGAAGGTCCATTAAACAATGTGTGTATGAGATTTGCAGATCTCATAGACTATGAATGCAATTTGCAGGAACGGATCTTTGGCAGGAACAGATCTTTTGCAGATACTGATCTTTTGTATCTGTACAGCATCTGTGTGTGTGTGTGTTACAGTTTAACAGTGTGCTGACCAGAAAGCTGTTACAGGGTCATTGCCATTTTTACAATGGAGGATGAAGAATTCCATCGATCACAGTAAGCAAACTGGATGCAGTAGAGGAGAAATAGATTGATAAGTAGACTACACTGGAGGTAAATATGGCGTGTGTATGTTTATTTTGACGTTTAATTTTTAGTTTAGGTTTGCTTTAAAGGTCTCCTTTGCTCTCACATGACCATTAATTTATCAGATGCTGCAGGCTCCTGAATACTGTACAGTATTTGAAATGAAAAAGAAAATGTGAATAAAGTGTTGGAGGACCGGAACCTCTGCCAGGTTCTGTGTGAAGTGCTGAGATTTCTCTCACTTTCTGGCTTTTTTAGTCTTGTGAGAAAGGAATATAATACTTGTGAAGGTTTTATTGATGTCTATGTCCCAGATGGACAGATTCTATCATTCTCTGATGTAGTGTTTAGGGCAAGGCAGTGTTCAGATAATTGCCACTGTAAGATCTCAGTGAATGCAGCGTTTGTAGCTGTTTCTGCTACATGGTTGTTTACATGGGGGGGGGGGGGGGGGGGAAGGGGGTAATTAGTTTAACATATATGAAAAGGTATAGGTCTACTTATACACAATGGCCTCAATTCACTAAGCTTTATCAAACACTTTATCAAACGTTTGATAATTTACCTCATGGGTAAAATCTACTTTTGAATTCACTAAGGTGTTACATTTTTATCAAATGTTTTATCGATACAACGTTCAATAAAAATATAACACCTTAGTGAATTCAAAATAAGATTTTACCCATGAGGTAAATTATCAAACATTTGATAAAGTGTTTGATAAAGCTTAGTGAATTGAGGCCAATATGTATAAAAAGTAGCTGGCACTAGATAGGCAGTGATGCTGTATACTGTAGTCCACTTCCTGTGTTCACGGTGAATCGAAGATGCGCAAAAAGGCATTAGAGAGCCAGGCACTAGATAACCTTAGACTTGAATATCCACATATTCATCAGCACAACATTAAAAGGCAGACCACAAACAGCAGTGGGGGTACAGTTTGCAGCCTGACAGCCGTTTTGCAGATAAGTTCTGCTTCGTCAAAAGCAAATGCAAGAGTCTCTTTCATTTGCCTCTGACGAAGCAGAATTTATCTGTGAAACGCCGGTCAGGTCGCAAGCTGTACCCCACTGCTGTTCAGAATCTGCCTTTTAATGCTGCCTGTGCTCATGTGCTGATCCATATGCGGATATTAAAGTCTAAGGCCACATACACACATCAGACCATAGTCTTTTGAAAATGAAAGATCACAGACCCATTTTACCCCTTTCCATGTAGTATAAGAGCCATACCGTCAGTCTTTTCTATGGAGCTGAACTCCACATCAGAAAAAAAAATGTTTGCAAGATGCTGCACACACAGATGCTGTACAGACACAAAAGATCAGTATCTGCAAAAGATCTGTTCCTGCCAAAGATCCGTTCCTGCAAATTGCATTCATAGTCTATGAGATCTGCAGATCATCATACACACCTTGTTTAACTGACATTCATCTGCAGATCAGACAATCATCTGCAGATATGAAAATCCATCCTGGTGGATCTGATCTGCAGATGAATGTCAGTTAAATCATGTGTGTATGAGGATCTGCAGATCTCATAGACTATAAATGCATTTTGCAGGAACAGATCTTTTGCAGATACTGATCTTTTGAATGTGTACAGCATCTTTGTGTGCAGCATCTTGCAAAGATTTCTATCTGATGGGGAGTTCAGCTCCATAGAATAGACTGTGTGGAGTATGGCTCTCATACTACATGGAAGGGGGTAAAATTGGTCTGTGATCTTTCATTTTCCAAAGACTATGGTCTGATGTGTGTATGAGCCTTAAAGAGAACCCGAGGTGGGTTTGAAGAATATTATCTGCATACAGAGGCTGGATCTGCCTAAACAGCCCAGCCTCTGTCGTTTTCCCAAACGCCCCTAAGGTCCCCCTGCACTCTGCTATCCCTCATAAATCACAGCCACGCTGCTGACAAACAGCTTGTCAGAGCTGGCTGTGTTTATCTCTATAGTGTCAGTCTGCTGCTCTCCCCGCCTCCTGCAGAACTCCAGTCCCCGCCTGCATCCCTTCCCTCCCTGCTGATTGGAGGGAAGGGACGGGGGCAGGGACCGGAGCTATGCAGGAGGCGGGGGAGCAGCTGAGACTGACACTACAGATGTAAACACAGCCTCACAGCACGGCTGTGATTTATGAGGGATTGCAGAGTGCAGGGGGACCTTAGGGGGTTTGGAATAGCAACAGAGGCTGGGCTGTATAGGCAGATCCAGCCTCTGTATGTAGATAACATTCTTCAAACACACCTCGGGTTCTCTTTAAGGTAACCTGGTGCCCAGATCTCTAGTGCCTTCTTATAGGTCTGCTTATAATGGTTCTAAATGCTGTCAGTTGTATGTTTTCTGCTGTCTTTAAAATACGTCACCCTCTAGAATATATTGTCCTCTTCCATTTATTACAGATATACATCTCAACCGTATAGTCAGCGGGGAATGTGCTCTGATGTACATTATTTTCTGTGAAGACCACAGTTTCCTGTAGATAGAAGTGGGCAGACTTTCAGTATTTGTTCCACATGTATTTGGCTTAGATGGTTTGTACTCACTTCACTATTCTGGTACACCCTGTTAGGCCCGGTTCACATTAGCGTTCGCTGTCCGGATTCGCCTGATCGGATCCGGACCGTATACTGTACAAACGGAACGGACTTTCCGCATAGCAATGCAAAGTTTATGCGGCCGTTCCGTACTGACCGGAGCCGGATTGGATCCGGACTCCGGACACTTTTCCAACATGCGCTATTTTTTGGGTCCGGATCATCCGGCCGATGCACCTGGACCGGAGCCTGACTGCACCATCCGGCAATAGAAACCAATGGGAAACGGAAAGCACAGAACACACTGGCTATAAAAACCTGACGTTCTACCCCACTTCCTATGCATATTCTAGCGGCCATTTTGGATGGGGACACATGGGCCCAGCATTTCTGGAGTGGAGCAGCAGTGACTTGTGCTGGAGCTGTTTGGCAGTATATGTCGGACGTGGAGGTGAGGCCTAAACAGCGGAGGACCTGATTCTACATGTGCACCTTCTGCTGACCTCCCAGACCCCAACAAGTTTTATATAGTTTATCTCTTTTACCAAACGGATCCGGATCGCAGCCGTATCAATACGTATGCAAACGGACCGGATCCGGTCCGGTCATCCGGTCTGTTCTTTACAGAAACTCTAGTGTGAACGGGGCCCTAGTGACAGGAGGCACGGACATGTGCTTCAAACCAGTAAGCTGCGGCATTTGATTGGTCAGTTTTAAAGCTGCATGTATTTCTATAAAATTACCATAACATTTGCATAAATTCAGAAAATGTGCATCTCATTGACCATCCTTCTCCCTAACTAGAGCTTTAATCTTCTATATTAGCTGTGAGATTCTGTTCTAGAACATAGGACACCTGTTTGACCATAATATTTCCAGCTTTTTACACGCTAGCAGAAATGCTCAGTGTTGACTCCTTGGCACATTGAATAGTGCTTAGCTATGTATGTCATTGTTGCCAGGGAAATGGACATAAATATTTGAGGTGTGTGGTTACACTTAAAGCAATGAATACACAAATCAAAATGCAGATTCCGTCATCGGAACAGAGATTGAAACGCTGACTGATGCTGGAGCACATGAAGAGGCAATAGGTTTGCCATCTATAGAAGATATGCAGGATATGAAATGGATAAGAATAGTCCCTGTGCCTCAATCTCACTTCCTGCATACAAATAGGTCAGAAAGTGGAGCTTGCTTGCTATTAGCATGTTTTTAGCACTCAGTTCTACTCACTTCCATGTATGGTTGTGTAGGACCACGTTATGATTGTTTGTTTACTAACCCGTAATAGATTAACAGGAAGAGGACTAATAATGCAGAACTAATGTTCATTTTGGGACTGTACAATGTTTTTGTTAACCGGAACAAAGTGTTTTGGGTTTTTTTTTTTTTTTTCATTTTGCAGTAGCCTCTATATTGCTGTACTAGGCTGATGATCTGGAAGCTATTGAGGACTCAGATAGCCATGTGCCCTTTTGAGCTGGGAATACATGCTGGGTTAGGCCACATACACACATCAGGCCATAGTCTTTTGAAAATGAAAGATCACAGACCAATCTTAACACCCTTCCTGTAGTATAAGAGCCATACTCTACACAGTCTTTTCTATGGAGCTGAACTCCACATCAGAAAAAAATCTTTGCAAGATGCTGCACACACAGATGCTGTACAGACACAAAAGATCAGTAGCTGCAAAAGATCTGTTCCTGCCAAAAATCCAGTCCTGCAAATTGCAATGATAGTCTATGATATCTGCAGATCATCATACACACATGATTTAACTGACATTCATCTGCAGATCAGATCCACCAGGATGGATTTTCAGATCTGCAGATGATTGCTTGATCTGCAGATGAATGTCAGTTAAATCATATATGTATGATGATCTGCAGGTCTCATAGACTATCACTGCAATTTGTAGGAATGGATTTTTGGCAGGAACAGATCTTTTGCAGATACTGATCGTTTGTGTCTGTACAGCATCTGTGTGTGCAGCATCTTGCAAAGATTTTTTTCTGATGTGGAGTTCAGCTCCATAGAAAAGACTGTGTAGAGTATGGCTCTCATACTACTCGAAGGGTGGTAAGATTGGTCTGTGATCTTTCATTTTCCAAAGACTATAGTCTGATCTGCGTATGAGCCTTTAAACTCAGCTGAGACAGTTATTATGGACCATCTCAGGCGAGTATCGTGTGTGTGTACACAAGCCTGATGTCCAGCATGCTGGATCTTTAGTGACAATGATGCCTGACACATTAATGCTAAGTACAGAGGGTCAATGAGATGCAAATCATTCTGTGTGCATGCAGATTTAAAGGACAACTGAAGCAAGAGGGATATGGAGGCTGCCATATTTATTTCATTTTGAACAATACCAGTTGCCTGGCAGCCCTGCTGATCCTCTGCAGCAGATCAGGTGTTTCTGACATTATTGCCAGATCTGACAAGATTAACTGCATGCTTGTTTCTGGTGTTATTCAGGGCTGCCAGGCAACTGGTATTGTTTGAAAGGACATAAATAAGGCAGCCTCTATATACGTCTCACTTTAGTTTTCCTTTAATCCTCCGAGCATTTTTTTTAGGACGAGCCTGACTTGTCCCTGTCATGACGCTACATGCACCGCCTGATATCAGGCGTACACAGAGTCATCGCATCAGGCAGCAAATTATTTTTTTTTGTATTGGATCCAATATAGAAGGTCTAAAAAAAAAAAAAGTACCTTTTTTTTTTTTTTATATTGTTTGCATTCTTTCAGACAGCTTGCAAGACCGCAACTTGCAAGCGGTCTGCAAAAATGCTTACAATATAAAGAAATTACATCTCATGTTAACTTTAAGGGCTGGTACACACCAGAGCAGGAGGCGTTTTGCAGAAACACATAATCCCGAGCTGCAGCATTTTTTGGATTTCGGAGGCGTTTCTGCCTCAAATGTTAAGTATAGGAAAAACGCAAACCTCTCTGAAAAACGTTCGATCAGAGTGGATTTCCAGGCGTTTTTGTTACAGAAGCTGTTCAGCAACAGCTTTTGCTATAACAATATATTAATCTGCTACACAAAAAAGCTCCAAAAAACGCTACACAAAACCGCAAAACGCTTCATAAAAATAAGAAAAACGTTTCAAAAACTGCTAGCGTTTTGCAGATCTGCAAGCTGTTTTTGGTGTGCACCAGGCCTAAGGGCTGACACACACCAGAAAAAGCTCCCCAAATGCTAGAGGTTTCAAAAGCTCTTCCCAATGTAATGCTATGGTTTTTTTTTTTTTCTGTTTGTTTTTTTTTACAAAACCTCATCGCTCCAGTGTGCATAGACACATAGGATAACATTAGCAGGAGGTTTCAAAAACTCAAAACGCTCAGAAAAACTCCTCTGGTGCGCACCAGGCCTAAGTGAGCATCTGTGTTTTCTCATGGTGCAACACTACTAAAATGCTAAACCTCTGTTTATACCCCTGAACACCAACATATATACAGCTTGTTTCAGACTTTTTAGTCCTCATCAGTGAATAGTGTGACTTGATATGGCTCTATGGGATAGTGCTTGGATCATTTCTAAGGAATAGCCAGACAGCTGATGGCGACCCCGAATGCCCTGGAAGGTATCGATCAAGGGCATAACTAAGAGCCCCCTCCCCCCCCGGGGCCCGCTCGTGGCTGTTTTGGGGGGCTGGAGGGGTCGCAGCATGAGGGGAAAGCTATGGCCACACGCGGCGGGGAGGGGGAAAGGTCGCCCCCTCCCCCACCTTGGGCTTTCCCCTCTGTGCTCCCCTCCAGCTTCAATAGCTACATAAGTGCAGCGGAGCGGCGGGCAGTGGCAGGCAAACATACCTTCCGTGCGTCCGGACGCTTCTTGTTCTAGTGACTGACGCGACTTCCTGTTTTATACAGGAAGTTGCGTCAGTCACTAGAGCGAGAAGTGTCCGTGCTGGAACGCACGGAAGGTGTGTTTGCCTGCCACTGCCCGCCACTCCGCTGCACTTATATAGCTATTGAAGCTGGAGAGGAGCACAGAGGGGAAAGCCCGAGGTGAGGGAGGGGGGGACCTTTTCCCACTCCCCGCCGAGTGTGGCCATAGCTTTCTCCTCATGCTGCGACCCCTCCAGCCCCCCAAAACAGCCACGAGCGGCCCCCCCACGGGCGCATGGGCTGCAACCCCTATTGTTACGCTCATGGTATCAATGTCTAAATCAGGGGTCTCAAACTTGCGGCCCGCGGGCCATTTGCGGTACTCGATACAATATTGTGTGACCCGCGCCAGCAAAAGCTTCCTTATAGTTTGCTTCAGTGCTCCCAAGTAATCTGCCGCATCCCCGCCGCTAAACGAGGGCTGCAGAGCCCCCAAATCGCCCGGGGGGCAATTCCCTGGCATTTTCTGGAAGGGGCAGAGCTTTCAGCTTCAGCTCTGCCCCTCCTGACGGGAATCGCGGCGCATCGCCGCCTCTGCCCGCCCCTCTCTGTGAAGGAAGAGTGAGAGGGGCGGGCAGAGGCGGAATTTGATTTTGAAATAAAAATCAATGCAAGGGACGGGGGGGGGGGGGGGGGGGTAAGATGAGAGCTGCTGATTGATTGATTCCCTTATGCGGCCCAGCCTCATCCTGACTTTGCCTCTTGCGGCCCTCAGGTAAATTGAGTTTGAGACCCCTGGTCTAAATAGACCAAAAAGCCCTCTATCAAGCAAAGCTAGATGTAATTTTGCCATCTTAAAACAGAAGGTATTTGCAATACTTCAGCTTTCAGTGAGCAGCTGTGGTTTCCCATGATGCATAACTACTGAATATGCAAATCATCTCTTTATGCTCCTGAAAGCCAGGCACAAATCCAGAACCGCTGATATATAGTGAGCCTCTAGTTAATGCATTTTACAGAGCCACATCAATCCAACATACATACAGCCTGTTTTGGACTCTTTGGTCCTCATCAGTGCATGCCAGGGATTGATCTTATTAACCCTTTTATCAATATGGAGATTTGGATAACAGTGTTATCTCTGTGGATATGTTATGTTTCTGGCAATGTATGACTTACAAATCCTTTAAGATTCCACAACCTATTTTCCTGTTACGTAATTCTAGAAGTGCAGTGCTGTGTGAATGTGTGTCATGAAGACATGGAACATTTGCTTGTAATGTGTCATGAAGACATGGAACATTTGCTTGTAATTGCCAGAGCTTTTAGTACACATCAGTTGTTTCCCCAGAGCTTCAGCCTGTCCTAATATGCATTATACAACACAAGATGTAACTGAGAAAGCCATGGGCTTAACTGGCAAGCAGAAAATAAATAAATATTGTATGTGTGTGTGTTACTGGTCAGCCATAGTATTTAACAAGCTGCATAATGGCATGTTAAGGTCTGCGTCTGGAGCCTAGGTATTGATTAGCTGATGAAATATGCATGGACAGAATCAGCAGTTATTGCAGGAATGGAGCCCTGCATTTATAGATGGGAGCAGAAGGATTTATCATGAAACTATGAAACTATGCACATCTGCTACTAGTGGGAATACTTTGTAGTAGATTTCATGCGGTAATGTAGGTGGGTCCAACGATCGGTACTACTATACTAGCAGCACACATCCCAGCAGTAGAGCTGATAAAGGAGTAGCAAATAATTCCAGAATTAATGTATATTTTTATACAAATTGTATGCAGAACTCAATCAAATGTATTTTCTGTCACTCTTGATTACACCCACTCTTGTAATTAAATATTCAAATTCTGGAGCCTATATCCATATAAGGCTGAGGAGTGGCCAGTCCAGTAGCCTAATAGGAGGCTGAGGTGTGGCCAATCCAACATCACAATATAAGGATGAGGTGTGATCAATCCAGCACTGCAATATAAGGCTGAGGTGTGGTCAACCCAGCATCGCAATATACGGCTGAGGTATGGCCAATCCAGCATCGCAATATACGGCTAAGGTGCGGTCAATCCAGCATCGCAATATACGGCTGAGGTGTGGCCAATCCAACATCGCAATATACGGCTGAGGTATGGATAATCCAACGTCACAATATACGGCTGAGGTATGGATAATCCAGCATCGCAATATAAGGCTGAGGTGTGGCCAATCCAGCACTGCAATGTAAGACTGAGGTGTGGCCAGTCCAGCATCGCAATGTAAGGCTGAGGTGTGGCCAATCCAGCATCGCAATATACAGCTGAGGTATGGCCAGTCCAATGTCACAATATAAGGCTGAGGTGTGGCCAATCCAACGTCACAATATAAGGCTGAGGTGTGGCCAATCCAGCATCGCAATATAAGGCTGAGGTGTGGCCAATCCAGCATCGCAATATAAGGCTGAGGTGTGGCCAATCCAGCATCGCAATATAAGGCTGAGGTGTGGCCAATCCAGCATCGCAATATAAGGCTGAGGTGTGGCCAATCCAGCATCGCAATATACGGCTGAGGTGTGGCCAATCCAACGTCGCAATATACGGCTGAGGTATGGCCAATCCAACGTCACAATATCAGGCTGAGGTGTGGCCAAACCAGCATCGCAATATAAGGCTGAGGTGTGGCCAATCCAGCATTGCAATATAAGGCTGAGGTGTGGCCAATCCAGCATCGCAATATAAGACTGAGGTGTGGCCAGTCCAGCATCGCAATGTAAGGCTAAGGTGTGGCCAATCCAGCATTGCAATATAAGGCTGAGGTGTGGCCAATCCAGCACTGCAATATAAGGCTGAGGTGTGGCCAGTCCAGCATCGCAATGTAAGGCTAAGGTGTGGCCAATCCAGCACCGAAATGTAAGGCTGAGGTGTGGCCAATCCAGCACTGCAATATAAGGCTGAGGTGTCGCCAGTCCAGCATCGCAATATAAGGCTGAGGTGTGGTCAATCCAGCACTGCAATATAAGGCTAAGGTGTGGTCAATCCAGCACTGCAATATAAGGCTGAGGTGTGGCCAATCCAGCATCGCAATATACGGCTGAGGTGTGGCCAATCCAGCATCGCAATATTCGGCTGAGGTATGGCCAATCCAACGTCACAATATAAGGCTGAGGTGTGGCCAATCCAACGTCACAATATAAGGCTGAGGTGTGGCCAATCCAGCATCGCAATATAAGGCTGAGGTGTGGCCAATCCAGCATCGCAATATAAGGCTGAGGTGTGGCCAATCCAGCACTGCAATATAAGGCTGAGGTGTGGCCAATCCAGCATCGCAATATAAGGCTGAGGTGTGGCCAATCCAGCACTGCAATATAAGGCTGAGGTGTGGTCAATCCAACACTGCAATATAAGGCTGAGGAGTGGCCAGTCCAGCATCCCAATAGGAGACTGAGGTGTGGAAAATCCAACATCACAATGTAAGGCTGAGGTGTGGCCAATCCAGCATCGCAATAACGGAAAATTGAATACTTACCTGGCGGTAATTTTCCTTTCCATTTGTGTCCATGGCAGCACAGTTGGGTAAAGTCCCGCCCACTTGACCCCAGAGGACCAATGTTATAAATATCTCCCAACAGCCCCCTCTCCTTAGTCTTCGTTACTCGAATCACCGATTCCAAGGGAGGGAGCCCTGTGCCGCCATGGACACAAATGGAAAGGAGAATTACCGTCAGGTAAGTATTCAATTTTCCGTTTTTTATCTGTCTCCATGCACTGCAATATAAGACTGAGGTGTGGCCAGTCCAGCATCGCAATGTAAGGCTGAGGTGTGGCCAATCCAGCATCGCAATATACGGCTGAGGTGTGGTCAATCCAACATCGCAATATACGGCTGAGGTATGGCCAATCCAACGTCACAATATAAGGTTGAGGTGTGGCCAATCCAGCATCGCAATATAAGGCTGAGGTGTGGCCAATCCAGCATCGCAATATAAGGCTGAGGTGTGGCCACTGGCCAGTCCAGCATCGCAATGTAAGGCTAAGGTGTGGCCAATCCAGCACCGAAATGTAAGGCTGAGGTGTGGCCAATCCAGCACTGCAATATAAGGCTGAGGTGTGGCCAGTCCAGCATCGCAATGTAAGGCTAAGGTGTGGTCAATCCAGCATCGCAATATAAGGCTGAGGTGTGGCCAGTCCAGCATCGCAATATAAGGCTGAGGTGTGGTCAATCCAGCACTGCAATATAAGGCTAAGGTGTGGTCAATCCAGCACTGCAATATAAGGCTGAGGTGTGGCCAATACAGCATCGCAATATACGGCTGAGGTGTGGCCAATCCAGCATCGCAATATTCGGCTGAGGTATGGCCAATCCAACGTCACAATATAAGGATGAGGTGTGGCCAATCCAACGTCACAATATAAGACTGAGGTGTGGCCAATCCAGCATCGCAATATAAGGCTGAGGTGTGGCCAATCCAGCATCGCAATATAAGGCTGAGGTGTGGCCAATCCAGCATCGCAATATAAGGCTGAGGTGTGGCCAATCCAGCACTGCAATATAAGGCTGAGGTGTGGCCAGTCCAGCATTGCAATATAAGGCTGAGGTGTGACTAATCCAGCATCGCAATATAAGGCTGAGGTGTGGCCAATCCAGCACTGCAATATAAGGCTGAGGAGTGGCCAGTCCAGCATCCCAATAGGAGACTGAGGTGTGGAAAATCCAACATCACAATGTAAGGCTGAGGTGTGGCCAATCCAGCATCGCAATAACGGAAAATTGAATACTTACCTGGCGGTAATTTTCCTTTCCATTTGTGTCCATGGCAGCATAGTTGGGTAAAGTCCCGCCCACTTGACCCCAGAGGACCAATGTTATAAATATCTCCCAACAGCCCCCTCTCCTTAGTCTTCGTTACTCGAATCACCGAATCCAAGGGAGGGAGCCCTGTGTCGCCATGGACACAAATGGAAAGGAAAATTACCGTCAGGTAAGTATTCAATTTTCCGTTTTTTATCTGTCTCCATGGCAGCACAGTCGTGAGTTAACTAGAAAAAAATACTCAGGGAGGGAAGAGGTGCTATGCTGAACACACAATTTTAATGTCATTTAGGTAGCATTTAATACAGCAGAACCAAATTCTAAGGTGGAATTTACTGCTGGATCCACTCTATAGTGCCTCATAAACGTGTTGATTGAAGACCAATTGGCCGCCTGACAGATCTTCTCTGCGGAAACTTTATTCAACGCGGCCCATGATGCGGCAAGTCCTCTTGTTGAATGTGCCATTATCTGCTGAGGAGGTGTCAGATTATTAGCCCTAAAGGATGTCTGTATCATCTTGACCATCCAACTTGCTATCGTCCTTGAAGTGGCTGTAGCCTGAAGGTATAACGAAAAGTCTTTCCGTCTTACGCCACTCTCTTGTCTTCTCAATATACATCCTTAACGTATTCCCTACGTCCAAGGGATGCGGACTAGCATTAGTCTCTTCGTAGAGCGTTGGTAAAGTCCACTCCTGATTAAAGTGGTAGATTGAGGAGACTTTGGGTATAAAGTGCTGTATGGGCCGGAATACCACTCTGTCCGGGAAGAAAGTTAGAGAGGGTTCATTCCAACCCAAGGCCTGCAACTCCGATATTCTCCTTGCCGAGGCTATCGCCACCAGAAAAACTGCCTTATAAGTTAACTGTTGTAGTGTGGCTTCTTCCAGAGGAAAGTAAGGAGCCTTTGAGAGAGTCTCTAACACCAATGGCAAATTCCACTTGGGAAATATTGCTTTTACCGGTGGTCTTTCTTTCATCACCCCCTTCAAAAATTGTATTATGAGAGGTTGTAAGGCCCATCTTTGGTCAGTTAGTGCTGATAGAGCTGACACTTGTACCTTTAAAGAATGATATCCGAATCCTTTTTCTAAACCAGTCTGTAGGAAATGAAGGATTTCTGTTATACGAGGCTTTAGCGGGTTGAATTGTAAATTCTGTGCGAACTCCTCAAATCTTGACCATACTCGCTGATGTGATGCATTGGTAGTTGACTTCCGGGCCTTTAGAATGGTGTCAATCACCGTGCTCGAAAAACCTATCGCCTTCAACTTCCTCCTTTCAACTTCCATACTGCTAATTTTAGCGTAGCTGGATTGGGGTTAGATATTGGACCCTGTGTGAGTAGATTGGTTGTCACTGGCAGTCGTTTCGAGTCCTGCAGCTTGAGGCTCCACAAGAGGGGAAACCAAGGTCTCCTTGGCCAGAACGGAATCACCGCTATTAAGGTTACTTGTTCCTGAACTAGCCTTAACAGTAGCCTGTGGATCAGTGGCACTGGAGGGAAGACATAAGCTATTGAAAAGTCCCAAGGAGCTATCAATGCATCTGTCGCTACTGCCCCCCGTGCATATGCCAAATGGGAGGCATTGAAACTGGAAATGACGATCCCCCACCGTGAATCTGAGAAATTTCTGAAACTGAGGATCTATCGGGATATGAAGATAAGCGTCCTCTAGATCTATAGAGATTGCCCAATCTCCCACCAATATAACCTTTAGAACAGTCTGCAGTGTCTCCATCTTGAAATAGTCTAATTTTATGAAGGAATTAAGTCTCCTCAGATCCATTACTGGTCTGAGATCTCCAGTCTTTTTTTTCCTGACGAAGAATAGGGATGAATATATTCCTAATCCTCTTTCTTTCTGTGGAACCTCCACTATGGCCTGTTTGATGATTAAGTCCTGAACATACTTGATCAGAATCTCCTTTTTGTCCTGAGCTACCGGAATGTTTGTGGCCCTGAAAATATTGGGGGGTTGTTTTGAAAAAGTCCATCGATGGCCCCGTGTAATGGTCTGGATTACCCATTTGCCCTGGATAGATTCCGCCCAGACTTCCCTGAAAGCTTGAAGTCTTCCTCCCACTGGGACAGCCTGAGCAGGCTGTATATCAAAAAGACTTCTGTGTGGTAGATGTCTGTGCTGACTTCTTCTGTTTATTAAGCCTCATCAATGTAGACTGAGAACTCTGCCAGCCTCTCTTGAAATCTCTTCCCTGACGGTATGACCCCGTATTTCTAAATCTAGACGGATACGTATTTCTCTGGAATAACCCTCTCTTCGTCTTGCGGGATGAGACCTGATTTTCCACCAGTGACACGACGAATAACCGTGTCCATCTCGTCTCCGAATAAATTCTTTCCATCATATGGTATACGGCACCAATCTTGTTTTGATGAAGAATCCGCCGACCAGGCCTTTAGCCATAATGCTCTTTTGGCTATTACAGAATGCAACATCGATCTAGCAGAGTTTCTTATGACATCGACGGGTGCCTCTCCAACAAAGTCCGCCGTCAGCTTGATATCATCTAGGGCTAAAATGATGGCCTCCCTATCGGTATCTGAATTGAGGGCTACTTCGATATTGTCGAACCATACACGTAGAGCCTCCGCCGCAGAAGTGAGTGCAATAGCAGGTTTACATGCACTTCCTGCTGACAGATAAGACTTTTTGAATTCAGAATCCATTTTCCTGTCCAGTGGGTCCTTAAATTAAGCCGCATCATCCCTGGGTAGTGTAATATGTTTGGCAAGGCCCACTACAGAAGCATCCACCTTTGGAGGCTCATCTAACGCAGTCAGTTTGGGTTCTTCCATGGGATACAGTTTATTAAGTCTATTGAAAGGAACCGTCTTCTTATCAGCTTTCTTCCATTCTTCTAATATCAGGTCATGTATAGTTCCAAACAGAGGAAATGGTTTTACTGTCTTCTTCAAATGTGAATAATATGCGCGTTGACTGGCAGCGCCTGATTCTGATGGTTGTTCCTCCTGCCAATCTATGGCCTCTCTTACCGCCGTGATAAACGGTTGCACTAAATTAAAATTGTTGCTCCAGATCAACATCCTGAGGTTGTGAGGGACCTGGCTATGCAGAGGTTGTATCTAGAGATGTCGCGAACCTCCGATTTTCGGGTCGCGAACCGGGTACGCGAACTTCCGCAGAAGGTTCGGTTCGCAGAAAAGTTCGCGAACCGCAATAGACTTCAATGGGGAGGCGAACTTTGAAAAATAGAAAAAATTATGCTGGCCACAAAAGTGATGGAAAAGATGTTTCAAGGGGTCTAACACCTGGAGGGGGGCATGGCGGAGTGGGATACATGCCAAAAGTCCCGGGGAAAAATCTGGATGTGACGCAAAGCAGCGTTTTAAGGGCAGAAATCACATTGAATGCTAAATTGCAGGCCTAACGTGCTTTCAAACATCTTGCATGTGTATACATCAATCAGGGAGTGTAATTAGAGTAATGCTTCACACTGACACACCAAACTCACTGTGTAACGCACCGCAAACAGCTGTTTGTGTAGTGACGGACTACTGCGCAAAATGGCGAGATTGCTCTTCCTCACTCAGTGATGTCAGGTAATGTGTGACTTCCTTCTCAACTTTCCATGTCATTGTTAAAAAGCTTACGTTTTGTTTTTAAATTACATTTTCTACTTGCTGTGTACTTGTTCAGTACCGCTACAATGAGAATCCTGTGGAGGCGGGCAAATCTGCCATTGTGACCCCGGGTAATGGCCGGGGAATGAGGGGTTTGAATCCGGTGTGGAGCCTGAGCAACGGCTACCACTACACATCCAAGGAGGGCAGCGGGCAGGCATGCACGCCCGCCCGCCCCGAAGTAGTGACCAATAATAACAATACAGGAGGAGGACTTTCGAGGCCCTGCTGTGTATTTGAAATGAATGTACTTTAAATCCTTTAACGAGAACCAGTTATGGCGGGCAAAGATGACACCACATTCCTTTCACGAGAATCATATGGAGGCGGGCAAGTCTGCCATTTGTGACCCCGGGTAATGGCCGGGGAATGAGGGATGGAATCCGGTGTGGAGCCTGAGAAACGGCTACCACTACACATCCAAGGAGGGCAGCAGGCAGGCATGCACGCCCGCCCCGAGGTAGTGACCAAAAATAACAATACAGGAGGCGGACTTTCGAGGCCCTGCTGTGTATTTGAAATGAATTAACTTTAAATCCTTTAACGGGAATCCGTTATGGAGGGCAAGTCTGCCATTGTCACCGCGGGGAATGAAGGTTGGATTGCGGCCCGAAGTGGGAGCCTGCTGAGACCCATGCTGTAGCTACCCTGACCGTGCTTTGCAGACCAGGCATCTGTGGTCAGATGGACCCTTGAGCCAGCGGAAGACAAACCAAGTCGAAAGCATTTGCCAAGAATGTTTTACGGAGGGCAAGTTTTTTTGCCCTTTTTTTAAATTGTTTGAAAATGATAGATGGTTGTATTTTTAAATTGTTTGAAAGTTTAGATGGTTGTATTTTTAAATTGTTTGAAAGTTTAGATGGTTGTATTTTTAAATTGTTTGAAAGTTTAGATGGTTGTATTTTTAAATTGTTTGAAAGTTTAGATGGTTGTATTTTTAAATTGTTTAAAAGTGTATCCATTCTTCCTCCCTCCAGCCACGAACAATACCATGGGAACGTGGAGCAGCAGAAGCCCCCTGTGACGGCTGCCGCGGTTGCTCTCCGCGGCTTGTCTTTTGAGGGGTGCTGCTTTTCCTCAGGTGTTCTTGCCATAGCTGTTTGTGCCTTCTCTCCAGGTGCCTTCGTAAAGCACTTGTCCCTACGTGACAGTTGGCCTTTCCACGGCTCAATTTTTGCTGGCAGAGACAACAGATGGCTTTGCTCCGATCTGAGACACACACGTTAAAAAATTTCCAAACCGCTGAGCCCCCCTGGGCTGATGGCGCTACGGTGGCATCAGCAGCTGAGGTTGAAGGGCATGTTGGCTGTCTGGCCATAGCGGGCGATACATGGCGCCGGACACTGCACCCAGCTGTTTTTGAGGACGAGCTCCCTCTTGTATTGCGTTCCGGAGTTGGAGCCTGATCAACGTCTACCACCACACATCCAGGCAAGGAGGGAGGCAGGCAGGCATGCACGCCCGCCCCGAGGTAGTGACCAAAAATAACAATACAGGACTCAGGCGGACTTTTTGCGGCCCTAATTGAAATGAATTAACTTTAAATCCTTTAACGGGAATCCGTTATGGAGGGCAAGTCTGCCATTGTCACCGCGGGGAATGAAGGTTGGATTCCGGCCCGAAGTGGGAGCCTGCTGAGACCCATGCTGTAGCTGCCCTGACCGTGCTTTGCAGACCAGGCATCTGTGGTCAGACCCTTGAGCCAGCGGAAGACAAACCAAGTCGAAAGCATTTGCCAAGAATGTTTTACGGAGGGCAAGTTTTTTTTGCCCTTTTTTTTAAAATTTTTTGAAAATGATAGATGGTTGTATTTTTAAATTGTTTGAAAGTTTAGATGGTTGTATTTTTAAATTGTATAAAAGTGTATCCATTCAAGTGCAAGTTATGCACTGACTGCCAGGTATAATGTGCAGTCACAGATGTAGTGAAAGGTATGCAGTGACTGCAAACAGCCGTTTGTGTAGTAACGGCCGTGCTGGACTGGTGCGCACCATGACGAGAGTGCAGGTGATGGTGGCTTTTCAGCCCATATGCTCGCCCGGCTGATGTAGCTGAATGACAGAACAGTGACTGTCCAGCTGATCAAATTTGGTCTGACCACAATGAAGCAACGACCTTATTATCTTTTGTGTGCCACCCCACCCGAGACACTCAAATAGCCGGCGGTCATTGCTTCATTGTGATGCGCAAGCCCCTTCACCGCGGCAAGGTAATGATCACGAAGGGGGATGGGCACATGTACACACACCAGAAAAATTAGTGTAGCAGCCGCTGCTAGCAGCGGCCTTAAAAATTCAGGAATCCGCCTAGAATCCTGGACCCTGTTGGTAGTGGCGGAGAAGGCAGTCAAGCGGCCTGCAGGCAGAGATGCTGTGTGTGGGGACTGACTTAGTCTTCGGTCGTGCAGTAGCCCTCCGTGATCCATTCCTCATTCATTTTGATAAAGGTCAGGTACTGAACACTGTCGTGACGTAGGCGACTTCTCTTCTCAGTAACTATGCCTCCAGCTGCACTGAAGGTCCTTGCTGACAGGACGCTTGCGGCAGGGCAATAGAGAAGTTGTATGGCAAATTGGGACAGCTCTGGCCACAGGTCAAGCCTGCGCAACCAGTAGTCCAAGGGTTCATCGTCGCTTTTCGCAGAGTCTACATCCACACTCAAGGCCAGGTAGTCGGCTACCTGCCGGTTCAGGCGTTGGTGGAGGGTGGATCCGGAAGGACTATGGCGAGGAGTTGGACTAAAGAACGTCCGCATGTCCGACATCACCCTGAGATCGCTGGAGCGTCCTGTTCTTGCCTGCGTGGACTTGGGAGGAGGAGTATTACTGCCAGTGGTACCTTGATTGCGTTGTGCAGCCACATCACCCTTAAATGCATTGTAAAGCATCATCAACAGCTTGTTCTGCAAGTGCTGCATCCTTTCCGCCTTTTGTTGAGTTGCTAAGAGGTCCGCCACTTTGTGCCTGTACCGAGGGTCTAGTAGCGTGGCCACCCAGTACAGGTCATTCGTCTTGAGTTTTTTGATACGGGGGTCCCTCAACAGGCTGGACAACTTGAAAGAGGACATCTGCACAAAGCTGGATGCAGACGTACTCTCCATCTCCTCTTGCTCTTCCTCAGTGACGGGACGCAACTCCTCTTCCTCCCCCCAGCCACGAACAATACCACGGGAACGTGGAGCAGCAGAAGCCCCCTGTGATGGCTGCCGCGGTTGTTCTCCTTCCGCCGCCTCTTCCTCCTCCACAGAAACGCCTTCCTCATCATCACCATCATCAGAGTCTGACTCCTCTCCTTCCCCACACGACTCCTCTTCTTCCTCCTCCTCCCCCCTCTGTGCTGCCGCCGGTGTTGTGGAAACATCGGGTTCGTGTGTAAATGGCTCCCACGACTCCTGCTGCCCTAACTCTTCTTGTTCACGCTCCTCCACAGCTGTATCCACCACTCTACACACGGCACGCTCCAGGAAGTAGGCGTAGGGGATCAAGTCGCTGATGGTGCCCTCATCGCGACTCACCAGTTTGGTCACCTCCTCAAAGGGCTCCATGACCCTGCATGCATTTTGCATCAGTGTCCAGTTGTTGGGCCACAACATCCCCATCCTCCCAGATTGTGTCCTTGTACTGTAATGATACAGGTACTGGGTGACGGCTTTCTCCTGGTCTAGCAGGTGAGAGAACATCAGCAGGGTGGAATTCCAGCGAGTCGGGCTATCGCAAATCAGGCGTCTCACCGGCAAGTTGATTCTACGCTGAATCTCCGCAAAGTGTGCCATGGCCTTGTAAGAGCGCCTGAAATGCCCACACAACTTCCTGGCCTGCTTCAGGACGTCCTCTAAGCCTGGGTACTTGGACACAAATCTTTGCATGACCAGATTAAGCACATGTGCCATGCAGGGTATGTGTGTCAGCTTTCCCAAATTCAACGCAGCAATGAGATTGCTGCCGTTGTCACACACCACGTTGCCGATCTCAAGCTTGTGCGGGGTCAGCCATTGCTCCACCTGTTTGTTAAGAGCAGACAGGAGAGCTGCTCCAGTGTGACTCTCCGCTTTCAGGCAAGACATGTCTAACACTGCATGACACCGTCGCACCTGGCATGCAGCATAGGCCCTGGGGTGCTGGGGATGTGTAGCTGGAGAGGAGATGGCGGCACCAGCCAAGGAGGAGGAGAAGGAGGATGACGACAGTGAAGCGGTGATAGCAGGTGGAGAGGGGGTGGCTGGAGGCCTGCCTGCAAGCCGTGGAGGTGTGACAAGTCGGTCCTCTGCGCAGCCACGTACTCCCTGCTTGCTGCCATCGGTCACCAGGTTGACCCAATGGGCTGTGTATGTAATGTAGTGGCCCTGCCCGTGCATGGTAGACCAGGCATCCGTGGTCAGGTGGACCCTTGACCCAACGCTGTGTGCCAGAGATGAAACCACTTGCCTCTCAACTGCACGGTACAGTTTGGGTATGGCCTTTTGTGAAAAATAATTGCGGCCTGGTATCTTCCACTGCGGTGTACCAATGGCCACAAACTTACGGAAAGCCTCCGACTCCACCAGCTTGTATGGTAATAGCTGGCGAGCTAATAGTTCCGCCACCCCAGCTGTCAGACGCCGGGCAAGAGGGTGACTGGCAGACATTTGCTTCTTCCGCTCAAATACTTCCTTCACGGACAGCTGGGTACTGCTGTGGGCAGAGGAGAAGGAACCGCTGAAGGGAAGAGGCGGTGTGGAGGAGGGTGGCTGTGAAGGTGCAAGGGAGAAAGTGGATGAAGACGATGCACCTGAAGGAGGAAGAGGAGAAGGAGGGTGGCTTGTCTTTTGAGGGGTGCTGCTTTTCCTCCGGTGTTCTTGCCATAGCTGTTTGTGCCTTCTCTCCAGGTGCCTTCGTAAGGCACTTGTCCCTACGTGAGAGTTGGCCTTTCCTTGGCTCAATTTTTGCTGGCAGAGACAACAGATGGCTTTGCTCCGATCTGAGACACACACGTTAAAAAATTTCCAAACCGCTGAGCCCCCCTGGGCTGATGGCGCTACGGTGGCATCAGCAGCTGACGTTGAAGGGCATGTTGGCTGTCTGGCCATAGCTGGCGATACATGGCGCCGGACACTGCCCCCAGCTGTTTCTGAGGACGAGCTCCCTCTGCTTCTATCATGGAGTCGTCTCCTCCTAGTCCTCTCTGAATCCTCCTCTGAACTGTCCCCCTGGTCATCTCCTCTATCGGGAACATATGTGGTATCCGTATAATCGTCATCATAATCCTCCTGGCCAGCTGCGCTTTCCTCAGAAACCTACTCAACTGCACCAACTTCAGGTGGTCCATCATCCACATCCACACACGTTACGTCCATACTATCGCCACCTAACTCAGACATAGGAGGTGGTGTACCTGCGCCTTCTTGTTGTTGTTGCAGTAGTGGCTGTGAATTGGTGATTTCACCACCACCACCACCAAATAACTCCTGCGAAGTGTCAAATGCAGCGGATGTGGTGCTTGTTGTAGCGTTGGTGGCTGCGGGAGATGAGGTGTTCTGTGTTAAATACTCAATCACCTCCTCACGATTTTGGGAAGTGATGGCACGTGCCTTCTTCTGAGCACTGTATTTTGGAGCAGGTCCGCACGAAATCACAGCAACACCACCTCGCACAGACCTGCCGGTGCCTGGTGGCCTTCCTCTGGGTCTGCCTCTACCTCTTCCTCTACCTGGTTTGTCCATTTTGTCCATCTCGGGGGGATGCTAGGTATATGCAGTGAGCTGGGTTCACTCAACACAACAGGTAGTAGGTATATGCAGTGAGCTGGGTTCACTCAACACAACAGGTAGTTATGTGCAGTGATGAGGTGGGTTAAGTAAACGCAACAGGTAGTAGTAGGATGCAGTGAGCTGGATTCACTCAACACAAAGCTAGGTATATGCAGTGATGAGGTGGGTTAAGTAAACACAACAGGTAGTAGGTATATGCAGTGAGCTGGGTTCACTCAACACAACAGGTAGTAGGTATATGCAGTGAGCTGGGTTCACTCAACACAACAGGTAGTAGGTATATGCAGTGAGCTGGGTTCACTCAACACAACAGGTAGTAGGTATATGCAGTGAGCTGGGTTCACTCAACACAACAGGTAGTAGGTATATGCAGTGAGCTGGGTTCACTCAACACAACAGGTAGTAGGTATATGCAGTGAGCTGGGTTCACTCAACACAACAGGTAGTTATGTGCAGTGATGAGGTGGGTTAAGTAAACACAACAGGTAGTAGTAGGATGCAGTGAGCTGGGTTCACTCAACACAAAGCTAGGTATATGCAGTGATGAGGTGGGTTAAGTAAACACAACAGGTAGTAGGTATATGCAGTGAGCTGGGTTCACTCAACACAACAGGTAGTAGGTATATGCAGTGAGCTGGGTTCACTCAACACAACAGGTAGTTATGTGCAGTGATGAGGTGGGTTAAGTAAACACAACAGGTAGTAGGTATATGCAGTGAGCTGGGTTCACTCAACACAAAGCTAGGTATATGCAGTGATGAGGTGGGTTAAGTAAACGCAACAGGTAGTAGGTATATGCAGTGAGCTGGGTTCACTCAACACAACAGGTAGTAGGTATATGCAGTGAGCTGGGTTCACTCAACACAACAGGTAGTAGGTATATGCAGTGAGCTGGGTTCACTCAACACAACAGGTAGTAGGTATATGCAGTGAGCTGGGTTCACTCAACACAACAGGTAGTAGGTATATGCAGTGAGCTGGGTTCACTCAACACAACAGGTAGTAGGTATATGCAGTGAGCTGGGTTCACTCAACACAACAGGTAGTTATGTGCAGTGATGAGGTGGGTTAAGTAAACACAACAGGTAGTAGTAGGATGCAGTGAGCTGGGTTCACTCAACACAAATCTAGGTATATGCAGTGATGAGGTGGGTTAAGTAAACACAACAGGTAGTAGGTATATGCAGTGAGCTGGGTTCACTCAACACAACAGGTAGTAGGTATATGCAGTGAGCTGGGTTCACTCAACACAACAGGTAGTTATGTGCAGTGATGAGGTGGGTTAAGTAAGCACAACAGGTAGTAGGTATATGCAGTGAGCTGGGTTCACTAAACACAACAGGTAGTTATGTGCAGTGATGAGGTGGGTTAAGTAAACACAACAGGTAGTAGGTATATGCAGTGAGCTGGGTTCACTCAACACAACAGGTAGTAGGTATATGCAGTGAGCTGGGTTCACTCAACACAACAGGTAGTAGGTATATGCAGTGAGCTGGGTTCACTCAACACAACAGGTAGTAGGTATATGCAGTGAGCTGGGTTCACTCAACACTACAGGTAGTTATGTGCAGTGATGAGGTGGGTTAAGTAAACACAACAGGTAGTAGGTATATGCAGTGAGCTGGGTTCACTCAACACAACAGGTAGTAGGTATATGCAGAGAGCTGGGTTCACTCAACACAACAGGTAGTTATGTGCAGTGATGAGGTGGGTTAAGTAAACACAACAGGTAGTAGGTATATGCAGTGAGCTGGGTTCACTCAACACAACAGGTAGTAGGTATATGCAGTGAGCTGGGTTCACTCAACACTACAGGTAGTAGGTATATGCAGTGAGCTGGGTTCACTCAACACAACAGGTAGTAGGTATATGCAGTGAGCTGGGTTCACTCAACACAACAGGTAGTAGGTATATGCAGTGAGCTGGGTTCACTCAACACAACAGGTACTGGGTATATGCAGTACTGGGTAGTACAATGTGCAGCTCCCTGTCACACACACAGGCAGTCAGTCACTGAATGTGCTGGGCTGCTGGCAGTGGCACACACACACTATCAATTAGCAAGGCTGTGCATGCAACAAAAGTGTCAGTTTGACACACAGTAAAAAAAAAAAAGTACGGGATGAGCTCTGACAAGAGCTAGGGTGCTATAAAAGCAATAACAATCAGCCAGGAGCAAACTAAGCAGCCAAGAACCTAACTAATCTGTCCCTAGAAGAACAAGTCTGCAGCAGCTGTCCCTTTCCTCTCACTAGCAGGCACACGAGTGAGTGTAATGGCCGCCGGACCCTGCCTTATATAAGGGGGGGTGGGGCTCCAGGGCTTACTGTAGCCTGAATGGCTACAATGTGCCTGCTGACTGTGATGCAGAGGGTCAAAGTTGACCCTCGTAGTGCATTATGGGGTGAATCGAACTTCCGGAAAATAATGTTCACCTGGAACCGTTCGCCGGCGAACCGTTCACTACATCTCTAGTTATATCTGATTGAGATGACGGTAAAGAGGCTATATATGTGTTCATTGACTCCTGCACTGCTTCCTTGATCATCTCAGCAATGTCCTTTGGCTGCTCGGACTGTTTTGCCATGGTATCAAAACAGGACCGACACACTAGTTTCCCGTGCATAACTCGTTCTCCGCAGGCCCAACATCCTTTTCTAGAAGAGCTTCTATGATAATGATGCTCTCTACTGGATGAACGACTGTGACGTCGTCTTTTAAACGATGATCGTCTGTGCGATCTCGATCTAGATCTGCTTTTGGACTGTGACTGTCTTGAGCTCCTTCGCGGGTGAGAATCTGCTCTCGGGTATGAAGATCCCGGGCTGTTTCTCCGCTGTTCTTCATGTTCTTCATTAGGGCTGAAAGGAGCAGAGCAATAAATAGTAAGCTTCACCTCCACTGAAAAGGAAATACATACCTGAGTTGGTGGCTGAAATGGCCACTTACCTAATAATCTCTACCTGAACCTCAATAGGCACGTCCTGCTCCATTCTGCCAGCACCTGCTGCAGAGCAAACAAAATAATTAAAAATAAGTGAAGGGAAAGGTATTCAGATATAAAACTATTATATAATAATAGTTAATATAATAATATATAATCTACCTACACTTTAACCACTTGCCGACCGCGCACTCATACCGCGCGTCGGCAAAGTGGCAGCTGCAGGACCAGCGACGCAGTTCTGCGTCGCCGGCTGCAAGCTAATTAATCAGGAAGCAGCCGCTCGCGCGAGCGGCTGCTTCCTGTCAATTCACGGTGCGGGGCTCCGTGAATAGCCTGCGGGCCGCCGATCGCGGCTCGCAGGCTAAATGTAAACACAAGCGGAAATAATCCGCTTTGTTTACATCCGTACAACGCTGCTAACAGTAGCAGCGTTGTACCAGATCAGCGATCCCCGGCCAATCAGCAGGCAGGGGATCGCTGTCACATGACAGGCAGGAGCCTGTTAGAGGCTGCACAGGACAGATCCGTTCCTGTGCAGCCTCGGATCTCCGGGGAAGGGAGGGAGGAGAGGGAGGGGGGGAATTTCGCCGCGGAGGGGGGCTTTGAGGTTCTCCCCGCAACACCCAGGCAGGCAGGAGCGATCAGACCCCCCCAGCACATCATCCCCCTAGTGGGCAAAAAAGGGGGGCGATCTGGTCGCTCTGCCTGCACCCTGATCTGTGCTGGGGGCTGCACAGCCCACCCAGCACAGATCAGCTAAAACAGCGCTAGTCCTTAAGGGGGGGTAAAGGGTGGGTCCTCAAGTGGTTAATCAAGAAGGTAACGATTAGACACTCTTGGAAGAGCTCCTGCTCACGCTGTCATAAAAAAAGAATGAAAAGTGCTGAGCACCAGCTCTCTGTTAATTAAATATCCGCCCTTCTGCCCAGCACCAATCCACTGCGAGCAAGGGCCGGCCCAGAGACTCCCAATCAGCTCCTGCGCTGCTAGGAAGGAATCGTCGACCGGAAGTGACGTCATAAAGCGGCGGAGTGCACAGTGGAGCGCACGCCGCCCAGGCTAAGTACAGGGAGCAGGATGCCAGTGATGTTTAGTCACATAGAGACATGGCAGACGGCAAACGGAGGATTTACCTCACCCAGTGGTCGCTCGATCCGTGATCAGCAACGGATCCTCCCGGGCTCTGTGTCATTTAGACCATTGTGCCAGGGACTTCACACTGGCGAGGCAGACTCAGTGTGGCAGGTAAGAGGCACATTTCAGCATAAGCACATCGGTCCTATGGATGAGGTGATGCAGAGGACAAAAAAGACTAAGGAGAGGGGGCTGTTGGGAGATATTTTTAACATTGTTCCTCTGGAGTCAAGTGGGCGGGACTTTACCCGACTGTGCTGCCATGGAGTCAGATGGAAATAAGGCTGAGGTGTGGCCAATCCAACATCACAATGTAAGGCTGAGGTGTGGCCAATCCAGCACCGAAATGTAAGGCTGAGGTGTGGCCAATCCAGCATCGCAATATAAGGCTGAGGTGTGGTCAATCCAGAACTGCAATATAAGGCTGAGGTGTGGTCAATCCAGCATCGCAATATACGGCTGAGGTGTGGCAAATCCAGCATCACAATATACAGCTGAGGTGTGGTCAATCCAGCATCGCAATATAAGGCTGAGGTGTGGCAAATCCAGCATCACAATATACAGCTGAGGTGTGGCCAATCCAGCATCGCAATAGAAGGCTGAGGTGTGGTCAATCCAGCATTACAATATAAGGCTGAGGTGTGGTCAATCCAGCATCGCAATATAAGGCTGAGGTGTGGTCAATCCAGCATTCCGATATAGAGCTGAGGTGTGGCCATAGGGGGACTTTGGAGAGTCTTCAGTTGGTCGGTAGGGCTTGTAAAAATCATTGCAAATGGTCATGCTTGGGCATCAGGAGTCGTTAAAAGTCCAACAGGACTGATCTTTAACGATGCCCGAGCAATATCGATCAGCACCCGCTGTACACACATAATGATTGATGGCTGAAACAGTCGCTATCAGCCATTTCAGACAACAGTTATCTCATGTGTGTACGTTTAAGGCTGTGTTGTGCCCAATCCAGTATCACAATATAAGGCAGAGCTGTGCCCAGTCCAGCATGGTAATATCTGCCAGACAGCCATGCATAGCTTTACAACTGTAATTAATTATCAATGAGATTTATGCCACAGTCCAACTGTAGTCTGATTGCAGAGAAAGTGCCATTTACAGCCGTGGATTCTTAAAGCAGGACTGTTACCATAAAAATCAAATTTCAGCAGCAACTGGTCTGAGTGTATTAAAGTGGTATGAAAACTATCATTTCTACTTTGCTCTGAAAGATTCCTCACAGCTTCAAAGCTACTGTCCCAGAATTTTGTTTTTAGCATAGCATCACTGAAATGGTTAAACAAAGCACTTTGTCCTGCTATTCAGCTTCCAATCCGCATCCAAACTAGTGATAACAATATCTTTGTTTACATTCCAATGTTGTTACAATGTGTGTAAAAACAGTGTAACAAGTTAAAAGGAACTCTCTGTGCTGCACGCACGCACGCACGCACGCACACACACACACACACACACAGTACAGGATAGCTCATTAAAAGATGTTAATATATAATAAAAAGCACAACGATCTATAAATATATCAGCGCTCTAGTTCCAAAATTAGTCCAAACATAAATTCAAAAACAGCAGCTAAAAGTCCAGCAATTCCAGCAATGCCTGTCTAAAAACTTCAATCAACACTTCAGCGCTGCTTCTCAGTGAAAATACAGCAATTTTTCATGGTCACCTCCCCGTTTATTTCTGCTGGGTTTCAGAATGCCTTTAAAACGCAAACACTCTGGATTGTTCCATGACAGGAATCCAGAGTGTTTGCGTTTTAAAGGCATTCTGAAACCCAGCAGAAATAAACGGGGAGGTGACCATGAAAAATTGCTGTATCAGACTGAGAATAGATGGATCTATAATTTGGGAACACTAATTCCGAATGGATTAAATTCCGATCTAAATTTGGTCCATTTCCTGCCTGAATATAAAAAGTAATTTAGTGCAGCTGAGAAAATGTATGTGGATGGCTGGGATATGTCAAAGAGGTGTGTTCCCCTTTTAGAGGAGCGACAGGTATGCTCCTGTTGAAAACAATATTGTAGCATGTCCATTTGGCTCAAAAATATCAAATATACTGTGAGACTGAAGTCTTATGGGCATTGTGTTCGGGATGTATGAAAATGGAAATTACACAACGGACTGACATATTGTTACACTAGAAAGTTATCTGAAGGCGAAAATGAGGTATGGCCCTTGCTATATGAAGAAAACGAGGCTTGGTTACAAGAAGAGGTGGTGCTATAAGCATGAAATGAATCACAAGTTCCGTATGCCAAAACGAGGCTTGGTTTGAGCGATCGTTTAAGAGAGAGAGTACGCCCACTACCTTTTATCCACAGCGTCATCACACTGAAGAAGCCCACGTGATGTGGGCGTAACGCGTATGTGGGCGTGGCAAGCTGCGAATGGCTGACGGGACGCTCCTTCACCACACACATGCTGGGAGTCTGGCGTCCGTGATTGGGCTGCACTGACCGGGTACCTGGTATCGCGGGACGCCGCGATGGAGCTGTAAGATACCCTACACTCTGAAGAAAAGGTAAAAGCTTATGTTACCATAGGGTGTTTGCCAGAAGAGGAAACTTTTGCTGCAGGTGACTGTTACACCGGGGCCGTGCATAGCTGTTGCGGAGTTACAGCTGCTGGCTTACATTAAGGCGGATTCCGGCCATTTAGGCAGCATGGAAACTATGGACTATGGTCTATTAGTAAAGCGTTATACGGTGGTCTCCGTGATTTTCTGAAGACTAAAGGACTAGGCAAGTCAGATCTGAGCCCAGTAAACTGGACAACCAGACGCAGTCTCACAGCTTCCACATGAGTTCAGATTCAAGAGATCGGCCGATCTAGATTGTATGCATGTGGTGCAACTGTTGTTGGGTGTGTGGTCAGGAGCGCTCCTGTTAGGATAGCCAATGCAGTTTTAATTTGGGGGGGGAGGCCTTAGGTTTGGAGAATTAGCTGGTGTTTGGAAGTGGTTATTGATCAATAAAGTTTTGTAATTTTATAGTTCCTTGAGTGGCGGTCACTCTTTTGTTTGCGATTCTTTTTAATAAACCCTGAAAATTTGGCATTTCTAGGACTTACGGGGGCTTTGCTATTAACCGCTAAAGTCAGCGTATTTTTACTGTAATGTAAAATGCAGAAAATCTGCATAATCCGATATGCGTTAATTTTAAGCCAATCAGAAGATGCAGAATGAATAAGCCAATCAGAGAATGCGGAAATTTCCACTTAAATCCCCATTCTCTGATTGGTTTATTAATTCTGAGTCTTCTGATTGGCTTAAAATGACCGCATATCGGCTATTGCAGATTTTCTGCATTTTACATTACAGTAAAAATCCGCCGACTTTAGTGGTTAATGGCAAAGCCCCCGTAAGTCCTAGAAACACCACATTTGCAGGGTTTATTAAACTGAATCTTGTGAACAAGATGCAAAAAAAGTTTTCAAAAAGACCTTATAGTTTTTGAGAAAATCGATGTTAAAGTCAGCGGAAATTCCCACGATGAAAATCCGCCTACCGCACTTGTATTACCGATTTCCGCATTTTCCGATGCGGAAATAAAATTTCCGACCGGAATTTTGGAAATTACATTTCCGCGGAATCCGAATGAGCATCCCTAAAAATCAATCAATCAATGAAAAAAAACAAATACTCACATATGGGCCCTTTTTACAGGGGCCCAAATGAATACACAGAGTTTCAAAAAGTGCAGAGTGCCGTCCAACCCAGCAATAGGAACGACCGGTTTCACTATGTATAGTTTCATTAGGAGCAGCATGGTTACTGGTGCTGGATTTTAACCTCCTTGCCGGTTATCCCGAACTCAGCTCGGGGTAACCTGCGTAGGAGGATTTCTCAGGCCCCGCTGGGCCGATTTTCAAATTTTTTTTTTTACTGCACGCAGCTAGCACTTTGCTAGCTGCATGCAGTTTCCGATCGCCGCTGCTCGACGCCGATTCGCCGCTACCCGCCGCGCCGTGCCGCCCCCCCTCCAGACCCCTTGCGCAGCCTGGCCAATCAGTGCCAGGCAGCGCTGACGGGTGGATCGGGATTTCCTATGACGTCCCGACGTCCATGACATCAGTGACGTCATCCTGCCCAGCTGGAAGACCAGCAGGAAATCCTGTTCTGAACGGGACTTCCTGCTTACTCTGATCGCCGAAGGCGATCAGAGTGGATAGGGGGATGCCGCTTGTCAGCGGCTATCATGTAGCGAGCCCTGGGCTCGCTACATGATTTAAAAAAAATAAAATAAAAAAAAAACTGCTGCGCTGCCCCCTTGCCGCCAGAATTGTAACGGCAAGGGGGTTAAAAGCCGATCCAGCACCAGTAACCACGCTGATCCTGATGAAACTATACGTAGTTAAACCGGTCGAGCGTGGCGTTCTTATTGCTGGGTTGGATGGCACTTTGCACTTTTTGAATCGCTGTGTATTCATTTGGGTACCTGTGAAAAGGGCCCATATGTGAGTATTTGTTTTTTTTTTATTGATTTTATCAATATTAAATTGTTGCTATCTAAAGATACGCTTAGATCTGCTTTATCATTTTTTCGGCTTTAAACTGCTGAACTTGGTGTGTGGAGACGAATACAGTGTATGCTGAGGCGCGGGAGGCCAAGCAGGAGAGAGACCAGCTGCAGGCCCGTTTAAGCCATACATAGACCCTGTAACTAAGGTCTATGTCCTTCTGGTAAGCGTGTTCTTTTGAATTCATTGGTGATGGTGGAAATTTTTTCACTGAGAAGCAGCACTGACGTGTTGATTGAAATATAATAAAAAGCAGTTTTAATAAAATGCAATGACAGCTATTAGGGCACGGTAAACTACACTTTGGAAACTTGTAATTGTAAACAGACAATATTACATATGCACAAAAGCAAATATGATAACTGTATGAGTAATAAAAAGTAGGAAAAAAACATTTTTATTGAATATTATGTCGGCGTTTCAGACCACTTTAAGTGATAAAGATGCTAATCCTGCCTTCAAAACTTTCAAAACTTTTTCTGCTGTTATCTTTTGGAGTTATTAAATACCTTAGGAGCACTGGCCCTTTAATAGCCATTGTCATTCAGTTCCATGCTGGGGGTTCTTTTTATCTATAATCTATTCCTCCTATTCCCTTCATTTCCCTGCCTAGCTGAAACATGATCCTCTGCTCACTTGGGTGTACAAGCAAGGCTGAGGTGACTCAGCGATTGGAGGAGAAAAGAAAAAAAGTTAAGGGAAGAAATTACATCAGTATTTAGCCTCAAACAGTGGGCAGAAGACATGGTCCCCACCAGGAACAGAATTCTCTTCATTCACTATATAAAATTCACTGAAATCAAAACGTGGACAGTACAATACATGTGTTATGTAAGTAGATCAAGTATTTATCTACTTATATATGTGTTTTTTTCCCCCTGGCATATTATGGCAAATCCTCCTGCTTTAAAGATAACCCAAAGCAAATAGGAGGTAAGAAAAGACTTAGATACCCAAGAACAGTGAAGACTCTGGATCCTCCTGAGGCTTCCTATGTTGTCCTCTGGTCCTCCGTCATTACCCAGAAGAACCCTCCTTAACATCGTGGCGGAACTTCTCTTCTGACAGGAGTGTGGCTGTGCTGCACCTGCGCAGTGTGGTATTGTCCTTGCATAGTACAGCAGGTATTGTAGACAATCAGAGTTCAAAGCATAGATTTTCAGATAAGTCAAAACACATTTTCGCAATGTAAGATCTAAACTTCTTTATGCATTTCCTGTTTTTAAGGCACAGGGATCTCACTTCAGCCAGAAACTAGATTCAGTGTTTAGGCTGTATCCACACTATAAGCGCTTTTCTGAGTTCTTTGTGATTGATTAGCGCTTTTAAAAAATTTCTCCCATGCACTTTCATTAAAATCACAGTAAAAACCACCATTGTTTACTACCATTTTAATGAAAGTGAATAGGAGAAATTTTTTAAAAGTGCAAATCAATCACAAAGAACTCAGAAAAGCGCTTATAGTGTGGATCCAGCCTCATGCTAGGGATACACGGTGCGTTTTTGTTTATCAATCGAGCCGCTGATGGCTCGATTGATAAAATCGGGTTCGATAAGCGCCTGGATCGATTCCGCGCTCGATACCCGCGGTCGGAACAATGGGAAAAAACGAGCGGAAGATTATAAGCGCCCGCGGGGACGCACCGGTATCGAGCTAGAGGCTCGTTTCCGGCGCATAAACGCACCGTGTATCCCTAGCATTCCAGCTAGAAATAGATGATGGGTGGTGATAAGTCAGAGACAGTTTGTGAGGGCTGGAGCAGTGCATTGTGGAGTTTCAAAGCTACGGATTATTATTTGGTTGTTAAGAGATGACTTGACCTCTGCAAAGTTGCGTTCAATGTCTGCTCATTTATGACTTCCCTTGAACATGGATTTGCATTTTAGTCAAACTTTATGATTATTTTAAATGATCTGCTTCTTGTGCTGAACAGAGATATGGCACTAATTTGATGTATTCTTATCTCCCGATTTCACATCCTCTGAGAGCTCTGCTGATGGCAGAGAGGTGACAGCGGCCAGCACTGTGAGGAGAGGACAGTGCCATAGAGATACAGGAACTGCTGAAGTCATTGCTGGTGATGTCTGGATGCTCTGCTGACAGGCTTGCTGGTTAAATTCAGCATTTACAAGAAACCATATGCAAACACTCTTCCTTAAATGTTCAACCAGAATAATTTCTGTTAAAGAAATATATTTCCCTCATACTCAAGAGGATAACGAATGCTAACCTTTTACTAAGCTTTAAAGTGAGCCAGAGGGAAACCTCCAGTCAAAAATCAAATACTTACCTAAGAGGGAAACCTCTAGATCCTCCAAAGGCTTCGTGCATCCTCCTCCAGACCACCACTACTGCCCGGGACCATCCTGCACGTTGCAACCGCGCTCCTTTTCATACACAAGTGCAGCCACGCATCCACAGCCAAGGAGTTCACTAGAGCCTCACAGGCTGCTGCTGGAATCCTCTTCCACTCTTCTATGAAGTAGTTGGTGAATGTTAGAGACCATGTGCCCCTCCACCGTCTGTTTAAGGATGCCCCACAGATGCTTAATAGGATTTAGGTTTAGAGCACTTTTACCCTCTTTTCTTTTTTTTTTCTTTAGCAAGGCAGTTGTTGTCTTGGAGGTAATATGTTTGGATCACTCATCAAACCTCCAGACACCTCTCCAGTCATGCCTTCATCACATCTCCAGTCACACCCTCACCACACTTCTAATCACTCAGTCAGCTCACCTCCAGTCACACCCTCACTACCCCTCCAGCCATACTTTCCTCACATCTCTAGTCACACCCTCACCATGCCTCCAGTCAAACCTTTACCACGCCTCCAGTCATACATTCATCACCTCCAGCCACACCAATCCAGCATCGCAATACAAGGCTGAGGTGTGGCCAATCCCGCATCGCAATGTACGGCTGAGCTACTCCCAATCCAGCATCACAATATGAAGCTAAGGACACACATGCGAGAATTGTCGCCCATTGGGGATCTATAAATGATCCCTTCAGCAACAATAGAAACAATGCTGTATGACACAGCCCTAGCCTTGAGTTAGAGGGACGATGATCGCTGGACGATGGAGCGTCTTCAATCGGTGGAATGGTTGGCACAAGCTATTGCCAGTGAGCAAATTCAAATTTTTTTTTACCTAATTTGTGTGGCCCCTGGTTGAAACTCCAGGCACCCAAATCAGGTATGCAGTGCTGGCGCCAAAACGATCGGTGCTGCGCTGCACCAAAATCAGCTGGCTCGTCATCTCTGACAAACTGATGCTCAAGGTGGCTACTCATGAAAGGGTATGCATATATGGATGATACATTAAATGAATATTGGTGTATGTATAACACAAGAGGGTGCTCAGTCAATAAACCAGACCTAACACTAGGTCTTACCAAATCCTATATACAAGAAATAACCGGCACACCACGCAGTTGAAATGCTTAGTTTGTAGTTATATTGTAAACACAAAGGAAATATGCATATAAAGTACAAACAAATAAAGTACAAACCATACTACCATTATGATCAATTCAATAGAAAAAGTAGCATGAATAAGGATTTGTACTTTTTGAAAAGCATGCTTATACACCATAGCTGGGATTTGAACCCAGGATGCAGTGTGTAGTAGGTATCTGTCTTACCCTCTAGACCATGAACCACATTACATGCTAAAGGTGGCCTAGCATAAACCATACTACCATTATGATCAATTCAATAGAAAAAGTATAAGAGGATGGATGGATGGATGGATGGATGGATGGATGGAGGAGGAGGAGGAGGAGGAAAAGGAGGAGGAGGAGAGAGAGAGAGATTTTAAATTTTTTCCGACGGAATTCCGTATAGGTCGGAATTCCGTGGAAAAGCTCCGGAATACCGTCGGAATGAAACGGTAGCGGAATTTTGGTATGACGATATGCGGAAATGTCCCGGAAACGGAAATGGGCTCTTCCGACCATGCCTGACGAAGAATAGTCTTTTCAGGCAATAAAAATCTGATATGAGTAGGTAGCTTAAAGGTGCGTACACACGCCGGACTGGAGGCAACGACGGGTCCGTCGTTACCTCCCGCTGGGTGGGCGTGCCAACGACAGTCCGGCGTGTGTACGCACTGTCAACGGACTGATACGGCTGCCTCTGAGCGCTCCGCCGGGCGGATCGCTCTGAAACAGCCGTATCAGTCCGCCGACAGTGCGTACACACGCCGGACTGTCGTTGGTACGCCCACCCAGCGGGAGGTAACGACGGACCCGTCGTTGCCTCCAGTCCGGTGTGTATACGCACCTTTATTAGAGTGACCATATTTTTGTGGGTCCAACCTGGGACGGGGAGGGGGGCGTGGGGGGGGGGGGAGGGGGCGCCAAAAAGTGGGGAGGACTGAGCGCGCAGCGGTGAAGACTGGGGGGTGAAAAAATGGGCGTGGCCATGACATTGTATGGGCGGAGCTAACGTAATGATGTAACAGCGAGGCATAAGAAAGCAGTGTTTACGCCATGATGTGGACAAACGAGACTTTGCATCATGGGTGTGCAGAAACTGTGTGATGCTAATAGTATACCGTAACCACAAAGCAGCAAACATAGCCATCTATGACCATTAAATAATAAATGTAGTAACAGTTACCCCGGACACCAGAAAATAAACGCAATAGGCAACATGTCAGCACAAAATAACCGCAATGCGGGCAACATGTCAGTACAAAATAAACGCAATGCGGGCAACATGTCGGTACAAAATAAACGCAATGCGGGCAAACATTTCACCAGAAAAGAAACGCACTGCGGGCAAACATTTCGCTAGAAAAGAAACGCACTGCGGGCAAACATTTAGCTAGAAAAGAAACAATGCGGGCAAACATTTCACCAGAAAAGAAACGCACTGCGGGCAAACATTTCGCTAGAAAAGAAACAATGCGGGCAAACATTTCACCAGAAAAGAAACGCACTGCGGGCAAACATTTCGCTAGAAAAGAAACGCACTGCGGGCAAACATTTCGCTAGAAAAGAAACAATGCGGGCAAACATTTCACCAGAAAAGAAACGCAATGCGGGCAAACATTTCGCTAGAAAAGAAACAATGCGGGCAAACATTTCACCAGAAAAGAAACGCAATGCGGGCAAACATTTCGCTAGAAAAGAAACAATGCGGGCAAACATTTCACCAGAAAAGAAACAATGCGGGCAAACATTTCGCTAGAAAAGAAACGCACTGCGGGCAAACATTTCACCAGAAAAGAAACAATGCGGGCAAACATTTCGCTAGAAAAGAAACAATGCGGGCAAAAATTTCGCTAGAAAAGAAATGCAATGCGGGCAAACATTTCGCTAGAAAAGAAACAATGCGGGCAAACATTTCACCTGGAAAAGAAACCTAATGCGGGAAAACATTTCACCTGGAAAAGAAAGCATTTACTCACCTGGCAGAAGTGTCCGGCCTCTGGCGCGCTGCTCTGTCCCGGGACCGTCTTGTTCCTCCTGCTCTTCTCTCCCGCGCTGACAGGGCTACGGCAAGATGGCGCCCGAAGCCCTGTACTGGAGACACAAATAGGTCTCCAGTACAGGGCTTCGGCAGCCATCTTGCCGTAGCCCTGCTCGCCTGCCGGTGTCGGAAACAGACACCGGAAGAGGAGGCTGGAGCGGGGCTGCAGGCAATGAACTGGCACGGCGTCTATAGACGCCGCTGCCAGTTCATTGAGGAGAGAGTGGCCAGAGTCCCGAGGCCGGGACGTCCCGCTGCTGAAAGCGGGACGTTTCCCGGGACCTCATTAAGCCTGGGACAGCGGACCCCGAATCCGGGACGTGTCCCGGGCAATCCGGGACGTCTGGTCACTCTACTTTAGTATAATTACTTCAGCAGACAAGTGCATGATACTTCACTAGGCCTCATCTGATATGTCTTTGTCCAAGTAAATCCAAAGTGATGGATCAGGGTTTTTTTTGGATGATATCAATACTAGTGATAGCAACAAGGCCAATTCTCAGTCAGGGCTTATTCTGTGCATACGTTGGTTGGATCAGCAAAGACAAGTCTTCCGTCTGTGGCTACCTAACACCCAACTTGATGTTAAAGCCCTGCCTTGGCCTTCAATGCTGACAGAAATCTCTTCAGATATTGAACAGGCAAAGTAAAAAGTCTGCTCATGTGAGGATTAAACTAATGTGTCTTCTGTCGTCTGAAACCAACTGACATTTTCCTAAACTCCTCTAGAAACATGACTGTTAGATTGAAACTCACAGCAGCTAGAATTTGCCTGCAAGCAGTAATGTGTCAGCATGTAACATCATGTCTGCATAGCTGTATCCTGAGCCCATTTCCACCCATCCACCACCCTACCTGTGCTCCATGTGTGTGATAGAGCAGTGAGGACATCAGCTTCTGCTCTTATCTTCACCCCAACTTTCTTCCTGTCTTGTCTAATCTTTCTGTCACTTGCCTCTGCATTTTTAAACTGTATTCTTTTTCTTTGTGTCTTTCACACACACTCTATCTTTCTTCCCCCCGCCTTTCTGGATACCACAGCCTGCGGTCCTGTCCTTCCTTATTTATTAAAGACTCCACACCCTCCTATATGCTTCCTGTCTTACTCAGGTACCTTGTTTAAAGGCAACTCTGAAATGTGAGCGTGCGGGAGAAGACCGGCTTGTCCCCAGTGTTAAGGTGTCGGGAGCAGGCGAAACGATTACGGTAAGTGTATCACAGAGCCCACAACCTCTGCTAATCTCACAACACATGCTACTGAGAATGATAGCTATTACTGAGCACTTTTACATTCCATTCTCACAATGCAAATGTTAATGGCCATTCTTTTGTAGTGGGCATACTGCTCTGGGACATGCATTAGCAATAAATGCTGAATGAAAACAATGAGGACACAATCAATATATTTTATATTCAAGATGTTTAATCATTCATAGCAATCATGATCTCCTTTTGAGAAAAAAACTATATGTAAATATATATGTCCAGAAGAAAGAAGTACTTTGTGGTTAGTACATTGTCTTTTAGCTTGAGGGTTTACATTCTATGAAGACACACTTTGTATTACCTCTTCAAGCTTTATATGGGATTCTCCATACAAACCAGAGATGCACTAGTAGATAGACAAGATGGTGACTTGCTACTCTGCTGAATAATCTGAATGTGTGTGGATGTGAATTGCCTTTTGGTGTTTTATATGAATATATAGTATATGTAACTGTATGTAGCAGCAGACCATGGGATTAAATATGTATGTAGTTTAGAGGGGGATTGTCAGCCACAAAATCGAATTCCATTTAACCACTGCTCTGTGTTTATCATGTAGTCTACATGCAGTCTGCATTGCAAGCATTCCAATATCATCATAAATGTTTCTGTTGTAATGAATCTTATTTCAGTCAGCCTGGCTCCTTTCTCATAGATTGCCGGGGAGAGGGAAGCTTGGTATCGACCCACCTACATTCCTGCTCTTCAATGATTGGCTGAGGGCAGTTCAATTTGGCATGAGGCTGAGAAGAGAAATACACCTCACCCTTCTACAGAAGCTGCTGAATTACTATCTATGCTGCGCTCACATGTTTACAAAGCAAGCTAGATGTGACAGTGCAGTTTCTGAGGGAAAGAAAAAAAAGAGTAAGGAAGGAAATCGCATCAGGATTGGCTTCAGTCAGAGGAAGTAAAAATGAAAAAAAAAGGCCTTGGAACAGTGTTCTCTTTATTTACTATATAATATTCACTGAAATCAAACCGTGGACAGTACAATGCATATGTTATGTAAGTAGAACAAGTATTTATCTACTTATATGTGTTTATTTTTCCTGCTTTAAAGTGTATCTGAGACGGGTGGGGGGTATATAAAAAAACAAACATACCTGGGGCTTCCTCCAGTCCCCTCCGGCCTGATCGCTTCCTCACTGCTGTCTTCCGCTACCTGCTGCCTACGCAACTGGCCCCGGTAAGTTGTCCAGTAGGCGCAGGCGCAGTTGGACAGTGCACGCTCCCCTGTCGCACTCCAGAGTCGGGAACGTTCTGCGTCTGCGCAGTACTATTTTGCAGAATGCTCCTGGCCACGGGAATACAACAGGAGGGCGCGTACAGCCTGACTGCACCTGTGTAGTATGCCCCGGAATGGAGGACTTTCCGGGGCAATTTGTGGAGGCTGCAGGCAGCGGAGGACAGCGGCGAGGGAGCTGTTTAAGGAGACTCAGTTATACATACACCACCCTCCCCCCCCCCCCCCCCCCCCCCCCGAAAGCAAAGATAGAAGAGAAAAAGTCACATGCTTATCCAATGCAAATCAAGCTACCTCTGCTATGGTTTGCAATGGTTTTTTTTTTTTTGCATTTGCAGACAGATGCACCAATAAGAAATGGCCTGGGTATGTTTTTATACTAACATTATGCCAGTTCTGAGAAGAGGATGAATTTATGATGAGTGGAGCTGCGGCATTATAATGTAGCAGTCTTGTAAAAAATAGCACTGCTCCTGTTTTCACTTTCTTAATTTGTGGCAAAATGGATAAATATATCAAACCTGGCCCTGATATGTATGCATGTGTTACGGATATCAGACTGTAAACATTTCCATATGCTTAGTAAAAAGATGTGATATAGATATAAAAAAGATGTGACTTATATACACTTAGGGTGTAGCTACCAATCCCTTAGTGATGTACATTTTGCTGAGGCGAGCTGTCACTCGGATATGTAGAATATTGGTATAGTGCAGTCACTGACATTTGGCTTAGTGATGGCATGTTTGTAGGAATTGTGATGCTTCTCCTATTTTGCCTGAATGTCCCCAACATATCCCCTCCTCCATCAAAATTCCGAACCCTATTCTCTACCACAATGGAAAACCACTTCCACCTGCCTAACCAGATTTCTGAAAAGGCCCAGATTTCTGGAAAGGTAACAAAGGCCTAGGCCTTGGGCAGCTGCTGCCCAGGGGTGGCAGGCAGGGTCGGCGCTACCATAGAGGTAAAGGAGGCAATTGCCCCAGGGCGCCAGAGCCTGTAGGGGCCCCCAGTGGCTACAAGAGGAATTTTTTTTTCAAAAAGACCTTATAGTTTTTGAGAAAATCGATTTTAAAGTTTCAAAGGAAAAAAAATACACATTTAAAAACCTACTGACTTTAACGGTTAATAGCAAATCCACCTTAAATGGTAGAAACCCTAAATTTGCAGGATATGTTAAGGAGATCATTGGGAATAAGAGGAAAAAAGACCTTATAGTTTTTGAGAAAATCGATTTTAAAGTTTCGAAGGAAAAAAGTATACATTTAATTGCGGTAATTGTCGCTTAAAGTACCAAACCTAACGGTAGTGTAATTTTACATGTATCAAAAGAAATAGCAATGACGTTCCTGACGGGGTTTCCAGGGGGTCCATACGCAGTATGTATGGACCTCCTGGAAACCCCTCCGCAGCTGCAGAGCTTTGGCCAGGGATTGCTATACAGCCGCAATATGGCTGTATGAAGATCCCTGGCATTTTTTCCTATTTTCCAATTTTTTTTTAATTTTTTTTTTTAACGTTTAGAGTGTGGGAATTAAAAAAAAAAAAAATTATGTGGGGTCCCCCCTCCTGAAATTTTTTAACCCCTTGTCCCCCATGCAGGCTGGGATAGCCAGAATGTGGAGCTTCGACCGATTGGGGCTTCACACCCTGACTATACCAGCTGCAAAAAAGGTCCCTTAATGCCGGTTTTTGTTCCAGGGTATCCGTTGGGGGGGCCCCCAGGTTTATTTTGCCCTGGGGCCCCATTGTTGCTAAAACCGGCCCTGGTGGAAGGACATTGAAGAGGGGTTACAGCATATGAAAGGAGGAAGCAAATTAAATGGGAGGGGGACTGCTGCACATGGATGGTATACATGGAAGAGGGAGCTGCACATGGAATAGGAGGGGTGCTGCACATGGATGGTATACATGGAAGAGGGAGCTGCACATGCAATGGGAGGGGGCTGCTGTACATGGATGTGACACATGGAAAGGAAAGGGGTTGCACATGGATGTTATATATTGAAGAGGGGGCTGCACATGGATGATATACATGGAAGAGGGAGCTGCACATGGAATAGGAGGGGGTGCTGCACATGGATGGTATACATGGAAGAGGGAGCTGCACATGCAATGGGAGGGGGCTGCTGTACATGGATGTGACACATGGAAAGGGAAGGGGTTGCACATGGATGTTATATATTGAAGAGGGGGCTGCACATGGATGATATACATGGAATAGGAGGGGGTGCTGCACATGAATGGTATACATGGAAGAGGGAGCTGCACATGCAATGGGAGGGGGCTGCTGTACATGGATGTGACACATGGAAAGTGAAGGGGTTGCACATGGATGTTATATATTGAAGAGGGGGCTGCACATGGATGATATACATGGAATAGGAGGGGGTGCTGCACATGAATGGTATACATGGAAGAGGGAGCTGCACATGCAATGGGAGGGGGCTGCTGTACATGGATGTGACACATGGAAAGTGAAGGGGTTGCACATGGATGTTATATATTGAAGAGGGGGCTGCACATGGATGATATACATGGAAGAGGGAGCTGCACATGGAATAGGAGGGGGTGCTGCACATGGATGGTATACATGGAAGAGGGAGCTGCACATGCAATGGGAGGGGGCTGCTGTACATGGATGTGACACATGGAAAGGGAAGGGGTTGCACATGGATGTTATATATTGAAGAGGGGGCTGCACATGGATGATATACATGGAATAGGAGGGGGTGCTGCACATGAATGGTATACATGGAAGAGGGAGCTGCACATGCAATGGGAGGGGGCTGCTGTACATGGATGTGACACATGGAAAGGGAAGGGGTTGCACATGGATGTTATATATTGAAGAGGGGGCTGCACATGGATGGTATACATGGAAGAGGGAGCTGCACATGGAATAGGAGGGGGTGCTGCACATGGATGGTATACATGGAAGAGGGAGCTGCACATGCAATGGGAGGGGGCTGCTGTACATGGATGTGACACATGGAAAGTGAAGGGGTTGCACATGGATGTTATATATTGAAGAGGGGGCTGCACATGGATGATATACATGGAAGAGGGAGCTGCACATGGAATAGGAGAGGGTGCTGCACATGGATGGTATACATGGAAGAGGGGGCTG
This sequence comes from Hyperolius riggenbachi, assembly GCF_040937935.1. Taxonomy (NCBI): domain Eukaryota; kingdom Metazoa; phylum Chordata; class Amphibia; order Anura; family Hyperoliidae; genus Hyperolius; species Hyperolius riggenbachi. The sequence continues at coordinate 464,574,132 of NC_090646.1, forward strand.
CACATGGAATTGGACATGGAACCCAATATTGCCCAGCTCTGGGTAATGTGAATGGGGATTAGAAATCCTGTTGAGTTTGTATTGGAATCTTTCTTTCTTTCCACTGGGGAGATGACCAGTAACTTCCTGTCCCTCAGGGCTGGCCCTTTCACACTGAGGTGGTGTGGTGCAGTAAATTTACCGCACTCCATTGCAGCCTAATGTTAATCTATGTGGGAGTTCAAACTCCCCACGTTGCAATACACTACACCGGAAGTGCTCCATCTAACGTGCTTCAATTCCTACCTTATCACGCGGCGGCGTGCGGCAATCTGGGCCGGCAGTCATGTAAATAACCTGCCGCATTTATCTACGTTGCACATGCACGGAAGTGTATTTTAGAAATACACTTCTGCGCAGGTCATCAACTGCCGAACAGGAAGTGAGCAACACTTCCTGTTTGGCCAGATGCCAGACCGGGATTACCGCATATTAACGCGGTAATCCTTGAAAGCCTGTTTATGGTGGTACGGTGCTGTCAACTTCGATGGGATTGGCATACAACCAGGTAGTCCCAAAGACAGGAAATGAAAGACAGACCTACAAATCAAAATAGAACTAATTCTGGCCCAGCATTTCCACACAGTCATAGTTTCTTCTTTTTATAATTATTGCTGTATTTTCTGTTTGTTCATCTTTTTTCAACATTTGTAACATATAATCCCTCTTTTTATGTATAGTAAATCCACCATTTTTTAAGATAGGTGATCTAGGATAAACAAATATTTATCAATAACCATCTTTTCCTTAGGGCTTGTTCACACCTAGGGCGTTTTCGCTATTTTTTTAAGCACCGGCGATTTCGAAAATAACCTTTAAAGCACTTGTGCAATGAATCCTTATGGGACTGTTCATATCTGCGCGTTTCGTTAGCTTTCCGCTGACCAAAGTGCTGCCTGCACCATTTTTGGGGTGATTTCACTACTATGGAAGGTATAGGAAAAAACGCAAAACGCTTTGCGTTTTGAGCCTTCCTGCCATGGCCACTCACTTGAGGACACACTGGTCTTTATTCAATTCACTTTTTCTCCTAGTTTGAATTTTTCACACCTTATCAATAAAATGCTTTTTAATTAGAATTAAACCAGAATTAATTTGAATATTTCCTTGCTTGTTGGTGGTTTGAAATGCATTTTATTTACAAGTTGTGAACAGATCGCCTAGCCCTAGGAAAAAACTCAGGAGACAAAATGTAATTGCATATGGCCCAATGGTTCTCATTCAATGACTTTTCTCCTGTGTATTGTCCCAAGAGATAATTTTACATCTACAAAATAACTTTTTAGCACTTATCAACTGAAAAAAACCCCCAAAACCTTGAAACAGTGTTAAAAATAAATAAAGACATATTTTGAGCATTTCTTGCTTGCTGGGGTTTTAAAGGGTGTTTTATTGATAAGGTGTAAAAATATCTCCTGAGAGAATGTTCAGGAGAAATGTTTATTGAATAAGGCCCAATGGCCTCAATTCACTAAGCTTATCTCCTGTCTTTAATAACGTTTCTATAGGTATCACCATGGTGATAAGGCATGTAGTATTCTGGAAACATTTTACCTCAGGCAAACCTAAAGTTAACTCTTCTGTCTTTAAGTTAACTCTTCAATCCCTAAAATAACTCCAGAGTTAAAGACAGGGTGTTTATTAACTGCGTGTGAAAATAACTACAGAGGAGGTAAATTAACTACAGAGGAGGTAACTTAAGGAATGAAGAGATAAAATAACTCTCTCACTGTGTGGAGGTAAGTTTTCTCTTGCCTTATTATCTCCAGCATGATCTTAGTGAATTGAGGCCAATGTAATTTAACCAGCCGGGCGGTATGGACGAGCTCAGCTCGTCCATCACCGCCGGAGGCTGCCGCTCAGGCCCTGCTGGGCCGATTTTTATCAAATAAAAAGCAGCACACGCAGCCGGCACTTTGCCAGCCGCGTGTGCTGCCTGATCGCCGCCGCAGCGGCGAAAGAGGGCCCCCCCAGCCGCCTGAGCCCTGCGCAGCCGGAACAAATAGTTCCGGCCAGCGCTAAGGGCTGGATCGGAGGCGGCTGACGTCAGGACGTCGGCTGACGTCCATGACGTCACTCCGCTCGTCGCCATGGCGACGAAGTAAACAAAACACGGAAGGCCGCTCATTGCGGCTTTCCGTGTCACTTTTGGCCGCCGGAGGCGATCAGAAGAACGCCTCCGGAGCGCCCTCTAGTGGGCTTTCATGCAGCCAACTTTCAGTTGGCTGCATGAAATAGTTTTTTTTTTTATTTAAAAAAAACCCTCCCGCAGCCACCCTGGCGATCTTAATAGAACGCCAGGGAGGTTAATAGCCCATGATTCCAGCCACACATAGCTAAGAGCTTGCAAGCTGCAATTCCTCAGCAGTAGCAAGCTAAAAAATACAAATTCATATCATGAACATGCTTGCTTGGACTCAGTGATTGGTGGCTTGCATACCGCATGTCTTCCTGAGGAGGACACTTTTCTCATAAACAGGAACAGCAGAGATCTGGGGCTCCTAGGAGCAATACCAGAGATGGGTATACCTCTCACAGCTAAAGCATGATGGTGCCACCGTTATGTGCTGTGGAGGATGGGGGACTTTACAACTTTCTTATTCACCATTGGGCAGATTGCCATACTTCAGGGATTCTTCTGCAATAGGAAGCCACTCTGGCAGACTTGGTCACCCATATCAGCCGTTTCAGCAAATCGAAATATCGAGCATACTTTCAAACAAGGTTGTTGTTTTTGTTCTGAATACAGTGGGAAAAGGTCACAAATACTGGAAACATTTTATCACTGTCTAGGTTTAGATTGTGGAGTTTTCCATTTTGGTGACAACTATCACTGGAACAGGAAGGGTTTTCCCTAAATTGTAAACTAGACAGGTACAAGTTAGTACAAATTTTAACACTTCCCCACTGTCTGTTCATTTAAGACATTTCCTCATTTCCTGTTCTTTGGAATCAGCAAACCCTGAAAGACATTTTCCCTGTCTCTGAAATCCTTAATCACTGAAAGTAAAACTAAACAAAAGACCCAGCCATAAATAAAAACCTGCTAGGGGTTTTATGGTTCTCTAATTCTTGCCAGAGCTTAACCACTTCACTACTGAGGGGTTTTACCCCTTGAACACCAGAGCAATTTTCACCTTTCAGCGCTCCTTCCATTCATTCGTCTATAACTTTATTATTACTTATCGCAATAAAATGAACTATATCTTGTTTTTTTTCGCCACCAATTAGGCTTTCTTTAGGTGGGACATTATGCCAAGAATTATTTTATTCTAAATGTGTTTTAATGGGAAAATAGGAAAAAATGTGGGAAAAAATTATTATTTTTCAGTTTTCGGCCATTATAGTTTTTAAATAATGCATGCTACTGTAATTAAAACCCATGAAATGTATTTGCCCATTTGTCCCAGTTATAAAACCGTTTAAATGATGTCCCTATCACAATGTTTGGTGCCAATATTTTATTTGGAAATAAAGGTGCATTTTTTTCAGTTTTGCATCCATCCCTAATTACAAGCCCGTAGTTTATAAAGTAACAGTGTTATACCCTCTTGACATAAATATTTAAAAAGTTCAGTCCCTAAGGTAACTATTTATGTTTTTTTTATTGTATTTTTTTTTTAATTACAAAAAAAAAATTGGGGAGTGTGGGAGGTAATGAGTTAATTTATTGTGTAAAACTAATGTATTTGTATATGTAAAATGCTTTAGGGTGTAGTTTTACTATTTGGCCACAAGATGGCCACAGTGAGTTTGTTTACAAGCGACCTGTAAGCGTCCGGAAGGACGCTTACAGGAAGCACTACGAGGCTGGGAAGATCACAATGATCGCGCTGCTTCTCATAGAAGCAGCAGATCATTACGGGGGCTTAGATCAACGAACGGGAATGGATTTTCCCGTTCATTGATCTCCGGGCGAGCGGGTGGCGGCGTGCACGAGCGGCGGGAGCGACGACAGCGGCGGTAGCGCGGAAGGTACGGATTTCTCCGTACCTTCCGGGGGGTAAAGTGGTTAAGTTAAGTTACTGTTTAAAGTTACACTGAAGTGAAAATAAACTTATGAGATAATTAATGACTTTTATGTGTAGTATAGATAATTAATAGAACATTAGTAGCAAAGTAAAGAGTCTCATACTTTTATATTTTTAGCTATACAGCTTTATTTATAATATGGATCAGACTGTCACAGTTGCAGTATAGAATCTACGCCTTGCTTTTAAAGCTTTAAAATTAATTACCGCTTTGAACTTTCCTGCAGTAAGACTTTATCTGAAGCTGTTTTTTGGCTGTTTAAGCTGTTCAGAAAACAGGGCTTACTTCAACTAATTTAGTCGAAAAGCTCAGAGAGGCTCTTTAGCATATATAACAACTCAAGTATTTTAACTCTACTTGTAGTACAAAACCGAAAGGGACTGCACATAATTTCATATGTTTATCTCATCATGTCACAATAGCAGAATGCAGCATTGTGTCGTAGTGGATAGCAATCTTACCTTGCAGCATTTGGTTGCCAGTTCGAATCCCAGCCAGGACACTATCTACATGGAGTTTGTATGTTCTATTTGTGTCTTCATGGGTTTTCTCCAGGCACTTTGCTTTCCTCCCACATTCCAAAGTTAATTGGATTCCACCAAAATTAAATTGCGAGCCCCTGTGGGACAGTTAGTGACAAGATTAAATACTCTGTAAAGCGGTGCGGAAGATGTTGGCACTATATAAATACTATAATAATAATAATAATCCAGTTTCACTTCAAAGAAATCTAGGTGCCTGCAGTAGACAAGTGACACTGATAACCACCCCATGCTTAGAAAGGACATTTAGTTCTGTTCCTCTGTACACACATCATTTACGCAGCATTATTCAGTCTGATCTCCATAATAATAATGTAAACATTACAATAAATACCATAGTATTAAACTGAACTTCACATTTCACAAGAAAAATAAACAATCTTTGTACATATTTTTTTTGATGCTCATCAGGATAGGAGTGCAACAATCATGCAAATCATGCATTCATAATCAACACTGCTTCACATTTTTAAAACTTTTTTTTTTACTGGGGGACTTTTAAAATTATAACTCGGCACTGATAACCGCCTTATGTGTGCATAACACTGCTCAGAACAACAGCTGCATCACTTCCTGCAATCTTGAAGTAGAGGAGATGCAAGTCATCGGACATTGCTCAATTACTGTGGTTGTGACTGACTTTGCTGATTTACAGCAAGTTTAAATACACTGACGTACTGTACACTAATCAAATGTGCGCATTCATTTTGTTTTTCATGAGCAGTATAGGCTTCTTTATTACATTTCTGCAGCATATTATAGGTCACTGGTGGGTTAAACTGTCCTATCAGATCTAGAGCTGTATTTAGGAGATGGGGCCCATATGCAACTCACTTTTTCTCCTGAGATTTCTTTCTTTCATTTTTCATCTTGTATTTAAAATAATTTTCAGCACTTTGCAACTGAAAAAGTTAGAACCAAAATGTAGGTGAAAAAGTACTATCAAAATTCAAGTATTTTCCTGCTTGCTGGTGGTTTAAAGGGCATTTCATTGACAAGTTGTAAAAATATCACCTAGGAGGTGCCTTTAAAGCCACCAGAAAGTCAGAGAATACTCAGATTAATTTTGACCGTACTTTGTCACCCACTTTTTGGAACTTTTTCCGCTGCAGATTTCTGAAAAGTTATTGTAAACAGAACAGGGCATCTGTGAGTGAAAACGCCTCCAAACCCCCAGTGGACAACATTGTAGATGTTAAGTAGATGTCATCCTGTAGGCTAAAGGCTGCGATTACACCACTTGTCAGCTGCTTTCGTGCACCAGCCAGGCACTTGCAAGTAATAGGCATGGGCAGTTAAGAAGAGTCAGCGAGTCACATCTTAACATGTCCGCGATTAGATGCAACGTGATGCAGATTTTTGCTGTCACGTAACTGCAATGCTTGTCAAACACTGACACATGTAAGGGTTACAAACAATGCCAATTAGCTGCTTGAAATTTCAGCCGAAGGCACTTAGGGGGTTATCAAAAGGGAGGCTGACCTGCTCAGCTAGAGCACAATTTGGGGAGAAGAGGAGGAGCAGAAGGTATCCTACAATAGCAATTGGCAAAATAAATCCAAAAGTACTGACTGGTTTTTCTCCCAAGCGGGAGGATCCCAAATGATCACTTTTGTGCACCTGAGTGACCTGACTAAACAACACAGGTGTCTAGTCTGGTGTATGCTATGGGGGGGGGGGGGGGGGCAGAGAGAAATAGCTTGTTCACATTATTTGCTTTGCCAGGTAACATTGTCCCTGTCAACTTGTTTAAGATGATCAGATGGCAGCATTATTGTTATTATTTAGTATTTATATAACGCCGACATCTTCCGCAGCGCTGTCCCTCAGAAGGGCTCACAATCTAACCCCTATCATAGCCATAAGTCTATGTATGTATTGTAGTCTAGGCCCAAGTTTAGGGGAAGCCAACTAACTTATCTGTATGTTTTTGGGATGTGAGAGGAAACAGGAATACCCGGAGGAAATCCTCACAGACACGGGGAGAACATGCAAACTCCATGCAGATAGTGCCCTGGTTGGGATCTGAACAGGAGACCCAGCGCTGCAAGGTGAGGGAGCTAACCACTACAACCACTATTACTGTGACCTCAAGGAAAGGGGCTACCCCTGCAGAATGCGTAGTTGTGTGTCTAATTAAATGTTCTTTGCATAAATTGCTTATTGTTTTTGAAGGTAGTAAGTAAACACCTCTCCTCCATTTTTAAACTGTAAATGTTATAGTTGGTCCCTTCTACCTTCTTCAGCATTTGTCACCCACATAGGTGGTAGGTTTTGGGTTCTTCCCCACTTTGAGACTCCCTGGTACCTAAGTGTGGATGGGTTTATGATCCACATCAGCCTTTTGGTTGGTTGAGAGCCCAACATTGTGAGACACCTTAAGGCTCTTGGTTGTTCCTTGTTACCCCATGGTAAAGCACATTACAAAATACAGTATTTCCTGACAACCACAGCTGACAGTATGACACATTACATTATTTCAACTAACACACTACATTATTTCAACTTCCGCAGCCAGACAGTGTCAGTGTACACTTTCATGTCATTTAAACTTCTGTTTTACACTGTAGATGTAGTATACAAATAAAACGTTTTTTTTCTTTGTGAGGGGAAGGGGGGTGTTAACGCATAGTGTCATGTTTATAGAGCCTACGTTCAACCAAGAGATCAACAGAATCATGATGACATGTCTATAGAGTCTGAGGACATCCAGAGATAAAATAACTGCTAACATTTTTAGTAGGGTGAAGTAAAGAATTCACCTTACATATATGAAGATGGACTGCGCTAGGGAAATTCACCTGCTGGCCAAAACCCGCAGTAACCAGCTCTTTTTTCACTCCAAATAAAATCTTGCTGCCGGGTTTGCTTTAAGCAGTAGGACACGGGGCTGGTTCACACAGGTAATTTTGTGTCTTTTCCCTCCGGCCGGGGCGCTCATCATTAAAGCGATGCACATTGCAGGGTTGCTCACCGTCGCATCTCTGCGGGGAGGAAAACCGCCTTTAACTCGTCGAAAGCCATCAGAAGATGTCAAATGCTTTTCTGCATGCTTGCAGGAAAACATTTGGCCGACATGCCACAGACACTCATGTGAACCAGCCCTCAGGGCTGGTTCACATGGGCGATTGCAGGTCATTTCCTCATCTTTAAAGCGATGCCTGTGGACCTGTAGCTATCTATGACGAGCAAGGGAAGTAAGGGAAAAGTGACAGCTGGGCCAGCCAGCACACTTGTGGTGCAGTTCGGCGGGGGTTTGTATGTTCATGGAGGGCGAAGTGTAGGGTTCCAGGACATCTTTGCCTATAGGCTGCTGTGATGTAATCCAGGCCTGATCTAGATGAATGTGCAACTAACAAGTATTTGAAAGACATAATTTTTGTAAAAGGCTCACAACTCTTGAGGAAGTGAACAATTTGATCTGTGATACCAGTTGAGCAGTCTCCTCAGCGTACCCAGCGCCACAGGCCACCCTGGATTAAAGGGAATCCGAGGTGAGAGTTATATGGAGGCTGCCAGATTTATTTCCTTTTAAACAATACCAGTTACCTGGCAACCCTGCTGATCTTTCTGGTCAGTAGTGTCTGAATCACCCGCCTGAAACAAGCATGCAGCTAATCGTGTCAGATTTTTGTCAGAAACATCTGATCTGCATGCTTGTTCAGGGCCTATGCTAAAATGATTGGAGGCAGTGGATCAGCAGGATGCCAAGCAATGTGCATTAATATGTCAGCCTCCATATGTCTCTTACCTCAGGTCCCCTTAAACTTCCTTCCAAGACTTCAATATATGTATCACTTCTGCTGTCTTATTTTGCAACTGGACAATTACTGTTATCTTGATATTGGGTTGCCCCACTCAGATAATGGTTGCCATCTTCTAGAATGATACAGCTCTATTCATCTACATGTCAGCCCACTTAGCTTTTAAGGTTATTGTTCATTTGTTTGTTTTCATAGCACATAGAGTTTAATTGAATTTGAAATATTTGTCAATTGCACTTCCTCGTTCCTTGTTGTATTCACTTCCTTTAAAGTTAAACTGTAGGCCGAAGCCTCTGTAGAGATGTGCTGCTGGTCTGAATATAGCCATCAGTGCCTAGATGCTCTTAGCATTGTTATGCTGCCATGAGAGATGGGGAGAGCAGAGAGAGACAACTTTGGCTCTAGCTTATTTCTGAAGAAGCACAGGAACTCGGATCAAACAAAGCTTTCCAGCCTGTCTGATTACTATTTTCCTTGAGATCTGTCAGGTGCCCACAGATTACAGGGCATTGCTAGGGCTGTTCAAAATGACCCAGATCGGGTGATGATGATTATGCCAAGTAAATAGCCACTTTACTCTCAGCGCATGGTAAGTTGTAACAGCTGATGAGAGAGGAGGAAAAATAGCAAAAATGGCAGATTATCAAAATAAGGTATATTTAAATAATAATAAAAAATAAAAAACATGGTCAACACATTTTATCTTGCACCTTCCACAAGACAAATACAGTACAGATGGAATATAGAGTGTTTTACATATATATTTATTTCATTTATTGTGCTTAAGACAATGGCTATCATTCATAAAAGTGTGTTCGGTAAAAAAAAAATCTTGGCGGGAAAATACCGCATTCGGTATTTTAGACTTCTGTGTGCTAATTCATAAAAAGGTTTACACTTGCGATAGAAGTTCGGTATTTCCCGAACTAAGCTGGTGCGGAAACATGAGAAGCTGCCTGAGTTGTTACATTTCCTCCTGCAGAGACAACGTTACAATAAAAAAGGCATCCCCAGCTTCCCTTTAGATGTGCATTTTTTTTAACTGCCTCTGTTTACCCTGAATCTGCGTTGAATCTGTCTATTAGTCTTTCTAAACAATCTATTTAATTGTAGCAGCTTAGAAGAACTTCAAGAAATATTACACATGCAGGCTTTCTGATGTAAAAATCATATGAAAACAGGTACCCAAGAGGTTAAAAAACACAGCCTGGGTATTCTGGAAAGCCTTGTTTGTTCTGCTCTCACAGCTGCTGTCTGGGAGATCTGTCTCCATTAACTTAGCTGTTATCCGCATGCTTATCGCCTCTTCAAAGCAAGCGGTATTCTCTGTCCCAATACCGCCTGCTCTAATCTTTATGAATTGACATTTAGTGACATGTGTTAAGATAATCACAGCACAAGGCGGTAATTTACCTCATTGCTCGGTAATTTGAGCTTTTCATGCGGTAACAGCTTTTATGAATTGACATTTTGCTAAGTGGTCGGTAAGGTCAGCTGTTTTTAGCATTACCGCATGCGGGAATGCTTTATGAATGATAGCCTATGTCTAAGTCCTTCTACCTAGCAGGACATATGAGTCCCACAAGTATGGAATATACTGCAGGTGGTAAGTACTAGGCCAGTGATGGTCTGAACTTTCAGTTTTCTCTTGTGATGTTAAATTTAAAAAAAATCTATTGTCTTTCCTCGGGATTCCTCAGGATTCACCAATAATTTCCTTGACAGGAGTCTGAAAAATCAAAATATATAAAATCAGCTTTGTTCTGCTGAGGAAATCTGGAAAATGATCTTTGTTGATAGTGAGATCTTAAAGGACACCTATAAAAAAAAGTTAGATACTTACCCTCAGGTCACATTCACAGTTTACCCTGTAACAGCAGGAATGCAATGCAGTGGATCAGGACAGCGACACTGCATGGTATGTTCGCAGTGCGTTGGGTACAGTGAAGCATACAGTCAGTAAAAGTATGCTTCACTTCTACTGTTAATGCGCGCTTTTACCACTAACATGCTGCATGCAGTGTGTTCCCATACCACAATCCATTATACCACAATGCACCTGCCGCACTGCATGGCAGTACTTGTAAGCCATTTTACAGAGCGAACGTTGCACTACAATGCACCACTGTGAATGGGGCCTCTGGATGGTTCAGAGGCTTCCCTGGCCTTCCTTCACCCCTCTGTACCTCTTCTGAGACTTTAATTTAATACATAAAATGTTATTGTTGAGCTGCATATTTTAATAGAGTCTCATTTAATATTATCATCAATTATGTAAATTGTGTTATTATTTCATTTCCACTAATGTTAGTATTTGTGCCACAGGAAATATGTCTCCTGCCTGGACCTTCATGTTGGCCTACCTAACAATAGTTTTACCTGCAACTGGTTACACGCTTCCACTTGTGGATCAATCCTCTGTGAAGGACTACGATGCTAAATCTCTGAGGGAGTATAACAGTTCTTCTCTTATCATCAAATACCAGCGGAAATGGGATATGGAAAATGGATTGGATGATGCATCTCCCTCCTTAATACGCATGATTAGAGAAATTGCAGATCCCAAGTCTGAAAAGTTCACTAAACCACCAATGGAAATGTCTACTGATGCCGCCACCGATGTAGAATTGCTAACAAAAGCTCCAAATGATAAAGTCTACACCAAGGCTCTACTTAGTGGAGATGAGACCACAACTTTAAGTAAGGTAGAGCACACTACCAAAGAAAAACAGACAGCTGAAACAACACATGTAGACAAATCACAGACGGATGCGATAACAGACAAATCACAGACGGATGCGATAACAAAAGTCCCCGAGATAAAATTTAAAAGTACTGAAAAAATAATTTTCACAACAAGTCTGAAACAAATTGAAGATTCCTCTGCTTTTACAAAAAGTAAACCAATGGAAATGACAACACTTAGTGAACTCCAGTCAACAGATGACCAGCACAAAATCATTTCAGGTTCCAGCACCATTGGTCCATTGGTGGAAAACAAATCATCATTTGCACCAACAAAAGTGCCCAGTAAACCATCACCCAGTCCCATCTTGTCATCAACATCAACCGAGCTAGTGACCACACCAGGCCATACCACTGGAAAGCTTGCAGACGTCACAGATTCCTCCACAACATCAAGAATGGTAACGCATATTTCCACCACTTCTGCCGCTTCTGAAGCAAATAACGCACAGACAGTATCACTAATGAAACAGTGCATGGTGACTATCCTTATTCTTGCTATCGTATGTACGATCTTTATCATCACCACCATTGCACTTGCAGCCAAACTTTCAACTATGAGGCAAAAGCGTGAGCTGCGTCATCCGGCCTCTTACACTGAAATGAGATGTATCTCGACTCTACTGCCAGACAGTGATCAGATGAACAAGGCGAATGCCAAAAGACTGAAGACCTTTGCTGCCACTTCAGAGGAAAGTGATGGTGACAACACCACGCTCAATAGCTTCCTGCCTGATCACTAGTGCAAGAAATCTTGACAATTTTCATTTTGTATGAATAATAACTATGCTTTGTTCACACAAGTGTGATTGGAAACCGTATCTCAATTTCACCAGAATGTGCATTTTTACAATTATGTGAGTGATATTCCAAATCTTTTCAACATCCTCACTTTATACTTTTATTGGATAATGCAGACTGTAGAGTTTTCTTAAACACTTTGAATAGTAAGTGTGATTTGTCCATTGGAAAAATACTGAAATAATACATCAGTGGGAACAAGTCTTTAGGTTATAATTTATTAGCAGCTCAGAAAAAGACTGCATGTTAAAAGTTGGTCAATTCATTATTTCTCTAATGTTATTAGTTTAGGTTGATGTTTTGACTTGATTTATTGGTATAAAGGCTGCCACAGTGGCGTAGCAATAGGGGGTGCAGAGGTATTCAATTCAATTCAATTCACTTTATTGTCATTGTGTAACACAACGAAATTACTTTTCATGACAACCCCACAGTGCATATAGGGAACATAGTGATAGTAACAAGGAAGAGAAGAAATTATACAAGTATGCCAGGTATTACAGATGTTTAAACAATTTGTACACAGTGTTAATTTATTTCAGAGAGGATTGAATCCAGTGAAAATCTTTTTTTTTAAAAAAGGAGGTGCGTACGTTTGGTTTAACCGTTTTGTTGATCGAACATTGATTGGAAAATACCACTCTGCACTAGGGCTGTGGACAAGAGCAGCATGGATATAGACCCATATGCAATTCACTTTTTCTCCTGAGTTTTCGGTACTTTTTCAATTACAAAATGCTAAAAAATTATTTTAAACAGAAGATGAAAAAATATCTCCTAGGAGAAAATTCAGGCGTTAAAGCGATTTGCATATGGGCCAATATGTTCATTTTAGTGCCAGTCGCCAGCAGCAGATAAGGTATGGAGTATGTTAAAGTGGTGTGTGAGTTTGCATGACTTTCATTGGCATCTGAAGAAGACCATGTCCATGAATAAATGTCTGCCACAGAAAATGTGGTATACGGCATTGTTTCCACTTGTGTGTTGCTGGTTGCGGTTTCTGCAACGCACAGTGTGTGTGACACCCAAGGACACCAGAAGTGCCTAGACTGCAATGTCTGATGTTTCCATCCATGCAGAGCAGTTTTTGGGTACCTGGAGTCGGTGGTTTTATAAACTGAAGAGTCGGATGATTTTTGTACCGACTCCACAGCCATGGTATGTATCAGACTAATGAGTCGGGGAATCGGAGTTAGAGCGATTTTGGGTACCAGGAGTTGGAGTCGGTGGTTTCATAAACTGAGGAGTTAGAGTCGGTTGATTTTTTTGTACCCACTCCACAGCACTGTTAGTGTGTGTTGCATGCATTTTTGTACACATGCAATGCAATCCCATTCATTATAAGGTAATGGGATCTGCACCAGATCAGAGGACAGCGCAAGCAGCGCACAAATGGAAACAATGCTTAAGTGATGTATCTTAACTGAGTGAGATGACGTTACATGTCTAAGTAAAGCTTGGTAAATAGTAGATTCATGTAAAGCTGATGTATATTACGTTGTTTAGTGAGGGAAAAAACAAACCGCAAACTACTGTAAAATCTGTGTACATTTGCACTAGCTGTATGTTTGCTGCACTGATTTTTCCTACCTTTGTGTTTCATTTCCACCATGACCCACCTTATAAAATAAAAGTAGTGTTTTTAAATATTTTAACAAGTACATTTATTATGCTTAAAGCAGCTTTTGTATAGCAGAACTAATTGAGAAAGGTACCGTATATACCAGCATATAAGATGACTTTTTAACCCTTAAAAATCTTCTGAAAAGTCAGGGGTCGTCTTATACGCCGGATGTCAGTCAGGAGGGTGCCTTGTGCCAGGCAGAGTTGTAAATACCGTACTTATGCTGCAGTCCCCTGGTTAATATATCACATTCTCCACCTAATTGCCCCTTGCGAACAGCCGCTCGCACGGGTAGCAGTGCCTCTTCCGAGGTCACCTGAGTGGTGACGTGTGCGCTCCACTGATGACACTCATAGAAGAGATTGCCGGGCTCTTTCATGAGCGTCATCAGTGGAGCCCACACGTCACCACTCAGGTGACCTCGGAAGAGGCACTGCTACCCGCGCAAGCGGCTGCTCGCAAGGAGCAAATAGGCGGAGAATGCGATCTATTAACCAGGGGACTGCATAAGTACGGTATTTACAACTCTGCCTGGCACCCTGCATGCTCGCTCACACACAGGGGTAGTCTTATACAGCGAGTATACCCCAAACTGTATATTGTAAGAGGAAAAGTTGGGGGGGGGTCGTCTTATACACCAGTATATATGGTAATCGGTTAAATAGGAACTGTAACCAAGGATTCAACTTCATCCCAATCAGTAGCTTTCCCATGAAAAATCTTTACCTTTTCTCAAACGGATCATCAAAGGGTCTGTATGGCTGATATTGTGGTGAAACCCCTCCCACAGTGTGATGTCAGGACCAGGGTGCTGACATCACACTGTGGGAGCCTTGGTGCATTGTGGGAAATAACAGCTGTTTTCAACTAACAAAAATGCATCAGCTGTTTTCCACAGACATCACCTGCCAGCAGTAAAGATGTCACCATGTGATACATTTCAGAATGTAAATCAGGGAGAGGAAAGCTTTTACAATGAGCAAACACTGACTAAGTCATTTATAAATAATTATTGTAAATATTAAGCACTTTTTAGCATTACGTTATTTTCAATGTAGTTGCACTTTAAGTTTGGTCAGGTTTTAGATTTAAAAAGCACTCATTTGCTAGTCACAATTGTGTCACTTCCTGTGCAGGATAAAGAAGGAAGTGATCAGAGCTTTCCAAACCTATCGCCTAATCAGACTGATCACATGTATCTCCATTATTTACAGATGAGCGGCTCTAATTGCTAGGATCACTATAGGTGGCCTAAAGGCGCGTACACACGCTGTATTTTAGCAAACGACAGGTCCGTCAGACACTTTCGCGGGGCGGTCGTTCTGCCGACAGTAGGACGTGAGTACAGGCTGTCGGCCAACTGACAGTCTTATCCGCGGGAGAGTCTGACGGACCCGTCGTTTGCTAAAACACGCCTTAAACAATCACACTAGTCTGCTTTTGGAATAAAAGTTTGGATCATTATTGAGCACCTTTATACTAAAACCAGAATAGTTAACATGCAATTGGGTATTCTATATATATATATATATATATATATATATATATATATATATATATACACACACATTGTTTTATTCTATGGAGAAGGGGTGCAAAGGAAAATAAGCCTGAAATAGAGTATTGAAACAAAGGGATCCTTTTTGCTTTTAACTACGTAAGTGCTATGAAATGTGGCAGACTCTCCCAGCAGGGACACCTATCTGCTACAACATCTGGGCACAGAGAGTCAGAGTAAAGGTTCAAGTACTTCGGTCCTCCAACTAGAAAGTGCCGAATTTATGAAGATGTCAGATGCTACTACTATAGTATCAAGGAAGCTACTGCCTGATTGCCATGGCAATATGCTGTGCATTCTGCTCTACAAATGGAACTGTTTGTGCACTTATAATGGCTGTTATATCTAACTATGCACAGAAAACAAATAGTAATGTTAGGACTCCTCACTCCACATAGAAGAAAACGTGATGTTGCCATGATTGCCACAGAAGCTTTCTTTTTTCTTACTGGTCTGTCTGCCAGATGGACAACAAAAGAAGAAATAACACAGCGTCTGGATTAACTGAATATAATGTGAAGGAAGTGGGGGGGATTTATTAAGGTTATTTGAACCAGAGGAGAATGAAAAATACTTCAAAATGAAGGTGATGTGGCTAACCGTGTATTTATTTACAGTGGTATATCAACTGGTGGTGCAGCGGTTGCTACAACTCCAGGGCCCCGGGACATGAGAGCAGGGGCGTAGCAATAGGGGGTGCAGCGGTAGCGACCGCATCGGGGCCCTTGGGCCAGAGGGGCCCCGAAGGGCCCTCCCTCAACTACAGTGTTAGCTCTCTATTGGTCCTGTGCTCATAATAATCACTTCTATATATACATTGAGTAGTGGTAAACATTAACAAGCTCTTCCCCATCCCCTTCTTGCTCCTCTGACACTGTAGTTGCCATTCTCAGATTTTGGTGCGCCGTATCAATTGTTATGTATAGATTGCCTGGGGGGCCCCATTGTAAAACTTGCATCGGGGCCCACAGCTCCTTAGCTACGCCACTGCATGAGAGGCACACATGAGGCCCTCCTCCAGTCATTGCATTAGCTCAGTACACTCACAGATGCAATAAGCTGATACAGAGACCCCAACAACTTTGGGAGCCCAGGAGGCAAAAGCCAGCTCTAGTAATGCATGCTTGTTAGCAGCTAGATCGAATTGTGCTAGATTTTTTAGTTTCAAAAGTTTTTATTAATGAAAACTGAGAAACATAAGTCATCATTTGTATGCCCGGTTAGGGGCAGTCAGCATGACATTCATAAGGCAAAGCTATACAAAGTCAAACGTTGTTTATAATAGTGTAGAGAGGAAAGGAGAAAAGTGGGGGGTGGGGGGGGGGGGGGAAGGAGAGGGTAGAAAAACAAATGCTTGAAAAACATCATTATAACAGTCACTATGTGCAATAGTCCAATAATCTCTGGAGTTATGGAGGAGGTATTAAAGTCAAGGAAGACTAAAGGTCCCACTGAGGTAGGAATGTGTGTTAGACTGAAAGGACCAAGGGGCGAATTCCTGGGTTGTCTAGGGTTGATAGCCAAGGTTGCCATGTTCTAGTAAAAGATTCTACTGTGTCATTCACTATGGCCAACAGTCTTTCTGCTATCATAATATCATTAATTATCTTTTTTGTAAGTTCTACAGATAAGGTTGATTGTTGCCATTGACGTGCGATATGGAGTCTGGCTGCCTTGGCAATATGCTGCTGTAGTCTGTGGGGAGGGAATTTCCAGCCTATGGGTTTGTCCCCCAGTAGTAATGACATTGGGTCTGGTATATGGGTGATTTCTAGGGCCCTTCCGATTAAAGCTGCTACTTCAGACCAGAAGCGTTTCACCACTGGGCAGAACCACCAGATATGGGCCATTGAACCTACATTTCCACAGTTACGGAAGCAGAGATTTGAGGCTGCTGGCGAGAATTTATTAAGACACTCCGGTGTTATATAGGTTCTGTGTAGAATCCTCAGGTTTACTTCAATGTGTGAGAAGTAGCTGCTTCCCTTTGTGAGGGTTAAACAACACTTAGACCATTGTTGTGGGGGAATTTCTAAGTGGAAATCTTGCTCCCAGGCCTCCATAGTTTTTAGTTTAGTAAGGGCAGAGGGTTGCGAAATAAGGGAGTACAGATATGAGATTAGGCCTCCCTCTAATGGGCATCTATGGCACCAGGATTCAAAGGTGGTTTTGGAGGGGGTTACCGGGGTTTTGGGTGCGATAGATTTAATGAAGTGGTGTAGTTGAAGGGCTTGAAAAAATTCCGATGGAGGAAAAGCTGTGTGAGATCGAAACTGTTCCCACGAGGGAATTCCTTCGTTTACCAAAAGGTGTGGGAGGTGAGTTAAGTTATTTAGCTTCCACCAGGATAATGCTCCAAGGTTGAGGCCTGGAGGGAAGGACGGATTGCCAAATAGCGGCATTAGTGGAGGCAGATCTGAGCGTAAATCCACAGTTTTTCTCATAGTGTACCAAATAGAAAGCGAATGGTAGGTGAGTGGGGATAGGGTTTTTATATGGGAGAGGGGCCTATAGTTAGACCAGAGGAGAGCTTGTAGTGTGATGGGGGAGAGTAAAGTCTCCTCAATTTGGACCCAAAGGGGAGCAGCCTCCTCAGCATGTATTGGGGCTAGTTGGGCAATTTGTGCTGCTCTGTAGTAAGAGAAGAGGTCAGGTAGACCTAGGCCTCCTCTTTCTCTGTGAAGGAACATTGTACGTTGTGCTATTCTGCTTTTTTTATTGTTCCATACAAATTTTCTGATTTGTAGTTGAAGGTCCTTAAGCGATGAGCGCGTTATCATTATGGGTAGGCAACGGAAGAGATATAGGAGGCGAGGGAGCAAGGTCATCCGAACTGCCTGAATCCTCCCAGTCCAGGATATGGTTGGGGAGTTCCAAACAACCAGGTCAGCTCTAAGTTTAGCAAGTAGGGGTTTATAATTCAAGTTAAAGAGGTCGGCCGGATTTGCTGAGATTTTAATTCCCAGGTAGGTGAGATATTTGGTTTGGAGGGTAATGCCTAGGGAGGTAGTCATGGACCGAGCAGCAGGCCCAGTAATGCCCGAGCAGAGCACCTCAGTTTTGGAAAGATTAAGACAAAGCCCCGAGATCTTACCGAAGTCCCGAACAAGGTCCAGAAGGGTAGGGATGGAGGTGTGGGGGGATGTGAGGGTGAGAAGGAGGTCGTCGGCGAATAGATTTGCTTTGTATTCATGCCCGGCTATTGTTATTCCCCTAATGTTAATGGAACGTCTGATTCTGTCTGCTAATGGCTCTATGACGAGTGCAAATATTGCAGGGGATAAGGGGCATCCTTGCCGCGTGCCTCGTTGTATTGGAAATGAAGTGGGGGCAGAAGTTGGCAATTTAATGGTGGCAGAGGGAGTAGAGTAAAGGGTTTTGATGGCCTGGAGAAAGCCTCCTCCGATTCCAGCCCTGGTCAGTGCCATAAGCATGTAAGGCCAGTTAATGGTATCAAAGGCCTTCTCCATGTCCAACGAAACCAAGGCTACGGGTGTGTTATTTTTTCTTGTGACATGCAGAAGGTTGATAACTTTGCGTAAGTTGTCGGGCGCTTGTCTTTGTGGAATAAACCCCACTTGATCACGGTGTATTAGGGAGGACAAAGAACGGTTTAATCTGCAAACAAGGATGGCTGTAAAGAGCTTGTAATCTATATTGAGTAAAGAAATTGGCCTGTAACTTTTAACATCTAATGGGTCTTTGTTGGGTTTGGGGATTACTGCTATTGTCGAGTTTAGGAATTCTGGGGCAGGTATTTTTCCTGACATGAAGGAATTGAACAGTTTGAGAAGGTATGGGGATAATTGTTTGCGAAATTTTTTATAGTAAATGGCTGGGAGGCCATCTGGGCCTGGTGCTTTACCATTTTTAAGCTTTCTGATAGCAGTGAAAAGCTCCACTTCAGATATGGGGAGATTGAGAGAGGATGCTGCTTCTGGAGAAAGAGTTGGATTCCTCACTGGTTGTAGAAATTCAGCTATTGAAGGAATGGCTGAAGTGTCCTGCTGTTTAGAGTATAAGGATTTGTAGTAATTAACAAAAGCTTCATGTATTTTAAGGGGGTTAGAAGTTATATCGCCGTTAGGCAGTCTTATTTGGAGGACCTTGTTCAGGGACTGAACTTGGCGGAGTTTCCGCGCTAACCAGGAATTAGGTTTATTGTATTGCATATATGCTTTGGACTTGGTCCATCTGAGTGCCCTTTCAGTGCGAGAAGACAACATGACCTCGATCTGGTCGGAAACGACCTGTATTTGGTTTGCTAAGAATAGGGAGGGTGACTGAGCATGTACCAATTTGAGGTGTGAGAGTCTCCGCTCGAGTTTAAGCTGCTGCTCGGTTTTAGACCTCTTGTGAATTGAGGCTATTTTAATGAAATGTCCCCTTATGGTTGGCTTATGAGCCAACCAGAGGGTATCGGGTTTAATGGTAGCTTGGTCGTTTTCTCGAAAGTAGAGTGTTAGGTGTTCCTCTATGTCTAGACAGTGTTCACTGTCAGTTAGAAGACTTTCATTTAGTCTCCAGGGGGGGCGTGCCAGAGGAGTACTAAGGGATTTACAGGCCGTCATAACTATATCGTGGTCGGACCAAGTAGCTATTACGTGCCTAGAGTATACTAAGTTGGGAATTAGGGAAGTTGAGAGTAGAATAAGATCAATTCTAGAGTATGTCCGGTGGGCGTAAGAATAAAATGTGTAACCTCTGGATTGGGGATTAGATTCCCTCCATGTATCAACTAGTTGAGGGGAAGATAGTAGGGTTTTGAGTTTGGTAGCTTGTGACAGCTGTCCTTGTGAATAAGATTTATGGGATCTGTCTAGGGCCGGATTAGGGGCTATGTTGAAGTCACCGGCCCATATCGTTTGGTAATTGTTGAGGTCCCTAATGTGCTTCAATATCTCTTTTATGGGGGCTAGAGGAGATTCAGGCGGCGCATATAGATTAATGATGCACAGGGGTGTGTTTTGGATTGAACCAAGAATAATGACATATCTACCTTGGTCATCAGTTATCGTGCGCTCAATAATTAAAGGTAGATCGTTATGGATAAGGGTGATTACACCTCTATGTTTCCTATTAGCTGAGGAGGTATGGAATCTTTGGTAAGATTTGTGGAAATACTTAGGGGATGAATTGTGGGAAAAGTGAGTTTCCTGTATACACAGGATGTCTGGAGAGCATTTCTGGTAGTCCAGGAAGGCTTTCCGGCGTTTCATAGGGGAATTAAGACCCCTGGCGTTATGGGAGATTATTTTAAGGGTAGTCATAGTTGGGTTGATTTTGGATAATTTGCAGGCGGTGGAACATTAACTGTGGATCCATATCTCCTGAGCCAGAGGATAATAACATAAGACAAACATAGTGACAATTTTGGGGATATAATATGAACATTGATAAGAAAGTAAGCAATAAAAGAAAAGAAAAAAAAAGAAAAAGGAAGAAGAGAAAAAGAGAGAAGAAAAAAAAAAAAAAAAGATAACGGGTGTTGGCACCCAGTGGAGAACAATGGCCTCCTTATGATCACTTGTCTGTCCGGCAATAAAATAGCAACCGGACATGCAAGAAATCAAGATGGGGGTCAGCACTTGATTCACAATCTACATGAACCAAACAGATTAGTTATTAACTGGAGCCGTTCAGGCACCTCAACCTTAACAAGCTGTGGTAATTTAGGGAAGGACAAGGAACCCTCTATATAGACATCAAAGAGTTAAGAGGTTGCAACAATAATACCATATAAAATCTGTATGAGAGTGGAATTGGCGCCCAGGGATCCCCCTCTCTTTCTTAGAGTGTTTGTCTCAGTAGTGGGCAGGCAGGGAAGGAAGGCACAATAATCTAATGAGAGACTCAAGCAAGGATATAGGCTCAGCCTTGTGGAATTAACATTGTGCAAGTGCCGAATTGGGGGGTTATATGATCTATTTGGACTGCATGTGAAGTTAAGGGGGACCCAGAGCGCCATTATACTGGAATGGTACTTAGTAATTAAAGTATCTTAAACTGCCTAGATATAGTTTAACATATTAATATAATATAACGTAACATAACATTATAACATGTTTATAGAAGTGTGACCGGAGCTATGGTAGCCTTCAGTGTGGTTGCTTGCAGTGAGTTCCAGCACAGGACCCAACAAGGGAACATATCGGGTAGTTAGGGCAAAAAACAGGAATGAGTAGAGGAAGGAACTGTTTTGGTCTCTGACTGTGGGATCCCGAGTTTAGTAGCAGATGTACAACGTATAAGGAGCATGTCATAAGCTCATGGCAACCAGGAGAGCCGCAGCTAATAGTACTAGTCACTTTTGCAAGACCACCGAAGGCACCCTCAAGGGAGTGCTTCTTTAAGATGGTAAGTGAGGAGTCCGTCCCGGAAGGACCTGGACTCAGCAAGTGGGGCATGTCAAAGGTGGATCCAGGACACTAGCACAGTCTTATGGAGTCTAGAATCCATGACGTCGGGAGAGGGTTAACAGTAAAACGGGGACAGTACTTACAAGGCAGAGTAGTGCAGGGACTTTCATGTATCGGCCTGCTGTGAGGATCTAGCCCGTCTGGAGGTAGAGGACCAGACGCGGGCTGGTCGCTGCTTGGTCTGCGGTAGAGGCTGAGGCGGGATGGGCTCGATCGGTATGCCGGTCTGCTCAAGATGGCGGCGCCCCTCTTCTAGCGTGCGTGATGTGTAATCTTTGCCGCCATGTCGAAACTGTAGGGCAAAGGGGAAGCACCATCTATAGCGTACTTCTGCCTTCTGCAGCGAAAGGGCAATCGGCTTCATCAGTCTCCGACGTTGAATGGTTGCCGGGGCAAGATCCGCGAATAGCTGGACCGTTGCGGGCACTCCCGGAAGGGCCGTCAAGTTGCGAGCAGCCTGCAAGACCAGGTCCCGAACTTCCTCATATTGGAACTTGAGGACCACATCTCTGGGTAGGTCGGGATTACGCGGCTTGGTTAGAGCCCTGTGGATGCGGACCATGCGGAATTCCGTCTGGTTTACCTGCGGTAGAAGGGTGCTGAAGAGGTTAAGGGCTGTTGTTTTAAGGTCCTCTACCGATTCCGGAAGGCCTCGGATTCTGATATTGGCCCTTCTATTCCTGTTCTCCGCGTCTTCCAATTTTAGCTCCATGGCCTGTAGTTTCATGTCCTGGTCATCAAGTTGAGCTTTGTCATCAGCCAGGGCATCGTTTATAGAGTCCGTTTGCTCCTCCAGGGATGCCACTCTACCTCCCAGCTCGCGTATCTCCAGGGAGATGTCCCGGACCGCTTCCTTAAGTTCAGCTCGGAACACCCGCTTTAAATCTGCAACAATGGCATCTTGCAGGGTGTGGAGGTCTGGAGAGTGACTGGCTGCTCCATGTTGGGGAGAGGAGTTCGGAGTATTTTTGTCTGGGGTGGAATATCCACCTTGTGAGCTGTCGTCCTCAGCGGCCATCTTGCTTCTCGTGGTGCGCGGTGGCAGCGGTTCTGACTTCTTAGTCGTATTAGAACGGGTGTTTGCGTAATTTTTTCCCTTCTTCGTCCTCTTCTCACTCCTGGACATGTCCCCGAGCTGATTTGAGTGTTTGTGGCTCAGATCGAGGGCCATAAACGGGGTAAAATAGGGTGGTTCAGCAGATTGTGAGCGGAGCAACTAGAGCTTACATCCGCTCAGTCGCACGCCCCGCATGCGCCCCTTGTGCTAGATTTTTTACTGACACAGGCAGAGGTTCAGCCTCCAGCAAAGTAGTGGGGGGTGGAGGTTCTTGAAAAAAGTACATGCTATTGCCTCTGATGAAGCAAGGAAGGTTAATTCTTGAGAAACAGCTGTCAGGCCTTTCTCCCCCACTGCTGTCTGCTACTGTGTCTACCCAGCAACAATTAGGCTCTGTTCCCATCTAAAATTGCAAACGCAAGCGTTTTGCGATTTTGTGCATGGTTTTCGTGTTCCGCGCGATCGCGAATTTTCATGCGAAACGATGTTTTTGTGCGCAAACACAAATTTTCACGTGAAAACGTTATCGTTTCGCGCAAAAAATGAAAATTCGCGTGAAAACGGTCAGTTAGCATTCTTTTGTGAATCAAGCCCAATGTTTTTATTCTTAAAAGCGCCTGGGAAATCGATATGCAAAGCGCTTTTTCAAGCGCTTTGCGATTTCCCTATACTTTCCATTGAGGCAAAACGCCTCAAAAATGGTACAGCCAGAGCTTTGCTGAGCGGATCGGAAACGAACCACTCATATGTGAACAATCTCATAGGGAATCATTGCACAAGCGTTTTGAGGGTGAATTTTAAAATCGTCTGCGCTTGAAAAATGGCCGAAAACGCCCCAGATGTGAATGAGCCCTCAAGTGCTTTTATGTAGCTGTGCCCGGCATTCTTCTCTTTTTGTGCTGCAACGTAATGGTCTGAACAGGAGCACGCTAGAGGTAAGCCCATGTGTGGTTAGCCTTGCAGACTGGGGCCAGTAGCCCAGTACACACATTTCTTCATTTTTTCATAATTAGCTCTTTATTGGTGCTGAAGTGGTAATAATCATCTCAATACATGCTTTGAATAGTAGTAATCAATTGCAAGCCATTCGTCTTCCTCAATTCAGATCTTCCTCCGCTAAAATATTATTATTATTATTATTATTATTATTATTAAGCTTAGTTATTATTTCTGATTAATATGGCCAAAACTCTAGAAAGTTCAATCCTTGGATTCTCCTTCATCGATTCTGCTGGAAATATTGTTCCCAATGCCTTTAGTGTGAACCTCCTAAGAAGTTCCAGGCATCCGAGCGCCACTTGCTTTCCATCCACACCTCTTCTCCATAGTACACACCACTGAGAGTGACACTGAAGCGAGAAAAAAACCTTATAATATAATGAATTGTACGTGTAGTACAGATAAGGAATAGAACATTAGTAGCAAAGAAATTAGTCTCATTTTCAGTTATATATCTTTTTTTATAGCATTGCATCATATTTGCAGTTTGCTCTGTTTTATAGTTTAAAATACAGAGTGTGGTTTGCAGAGCTAATGACCCTTTGAACTTCTCTAAAGTAAAAAGCTTATCTGAAGCTGTCTTTCACTGTTTCTTTGATGATTTGGGCCGTGGAGCTCAGAGAAGCTGTTTTGCATAGATAACAACTGAAGTTTCTTAAAGGACCTCTGTCATGAAAATCTTAAAATTTAAAATACTTGTAAACATATAAAGCCGCATCTACACACGTAGATGCGGCCGCGATGCTTCTTATCAATCGAGCCGCTCATGCGGCTCGATTGATAAGATCCAACAGGACGGATCTTACTTCCGCCGATTCCCTGCTCGCTCCCCGCGAGGGGACAATGGCAGGGAATCGAGCGGAAGATAACCGGCGCCGGCGGGGACGAGCGGGGAATCGAATGCGGCGCACACGCGGCGAGCGGGGACGCGGCGGGCACGTGCGGGTACGCGGAAGAGGCGATCCGGATCGCAGCCTCATCTACGCGTGTAGATGAGGCTTAAAATAAGAAGTACATCTCTTCCAGAGTAAAATGAGCCATAAATCACTTTCTTTTCTTTCTTTATTTTTAAAAGCACTTAGTGAATGACAGTTGCTCTGTCCAACTGTCAAAAAAAGTGTGCAGGGAGGCTGGCCAGCATCATTGTATAAATCTTTTTCAGGGAATGTCTTTATAAAGAATAAGAGCCTTTCTGAGAATCCCCCATGAAGAGATGGACTAGCCCAAAACCTGTTGGTAATGTCAGATTTCTACTACCTACTGTAAGTGACAGCAACATAGGAGAAAAGTAATTTATGGCTCATTTTACTCTGGAAGAAATGTACTTCTTATTTGTATGTGTTTTAAATTTTAAGATTTTCGTGACAGTTCCTCTTTAACTCTTCCTGTACTGGAAATAATATAGGCCTTTTAGGGCCCTTTTCCACTAGCAATCGCTAGCGTTCACGCAATTACTGGCGATTCCCCGACGTTCGCGGCCGCGATTTTGCTATGCTATGCACTGCATAGCAAAATCGCAGCAATTATCGCTCCGCCGCACGTTCGCGTTCCCGGCAAAAACGTATCGCGGTAGTGGAAATGACCTACCGTGATTCCCATGTTAAAAAGCAAACCGTAGCGATTGTAAAATCGCTAGCGGTTTGCGTTTTTGCGATTCAGCTGGTGGAAAAGGGCCCTCAATGTTCTATGTGTAATGCTGGATACACACGTTGCGTTTTGCCGCGCGATTCGCGGGATCGATTCCATCGTGTTTCGATGGATACAGCAGTCGATTTTGCATATTAAGTATGCAAAATCGACGGCTGTATCCATCGAAACACGATCGAACATGTTGGAAATAATCGAATCGATGGAATCGATCCCGCGAATCGCACAGGAAAACGCAACGTGTGTATCCAGCATTAGCTGTACTACACATACAAAATTCACTATCTCATAAGTTTATTTTCACTTCAGATTCCCTTTAACCACTCATACCGCGCGTCGGCAAAGTGGCAGCTGCAGGACCAGCTGCAGGCTAATTAATCAGGAAGCAGCCGCTCACGCGAGCGGCTGCTTCCTGTCAATTCACGGCGGGGGGCTCCGTGAATAGCCTGCGGGCCGCCGATGGCGGCTCACAGGCTAAATGTAAACACAAGCGGAAATAATCCGCTTTGTTTACGTTGTACGGCGCTGCTGCCAATCAGCGGCCGGGGATCGTCGCCATGTGACAGGGGACGTCCTGTCACTGGCTGCACAGGACGGATAGCGTCCTGTGCAGCCCGGATCACCGGGGGGGCCAGGTAGGAGAGGGAGGGGGGGAATTTTGCCGTGGAGGGGGGCTTTGAGGTGCCCCCCCCCCGCAACACCCAGGCAG
The DNA here is from genome assembly GCF_040937935.1 of Hyperolius riggenbachi. Classification (NCBI taxonomy): domain Eukaryota; kingdom Metazoa; phylum Chordata; class Amphibia; order Anura; family Hyperoliidae; genus Hyperolius; species Hyperolius riggenbachi. Next base: position 464,600,068 of record NC_090646.1, read on the forward strand.
GCAGGAGCGATCAGACCCCCCCTGCACATCATCCCCCTAGTGGAGAAAAAAGGGGGGCGATCTGGTCGCTCTGCCTGCACCCTGATCTGTGCTGGGGGCTGCACAGCCCACCCAGCACAGATCAGCTAAAACAGCGCTGGTCCTTAACCTCTTGCCGACCGCGTCACGCCGGTGGGCGTGGCCGCGGCGGCAGCCCCAGGACCGCCTAACGCCAATTGGCGTAAAGTCCTGGGGCTCTGTTTTGAATGAGATCGCGCGCACGCTGCGCGCGCATCTCATTCTCGGAGGGCGGAGCTCCGCCCCCTCTTCAGTCTCCGAGCGGCTATTGCCGCTCGGGAGACTGATAGACGGCGTGATCGCCGTCTATTTACCCGTACAGCGCTGCGATCGGCAGCAGCGCTGTACTGGGGACAGCCATGTGACACGGCTGTCCCCCTGGGACACTGGAGAGCGATCGGCTCTCATAGGCAGAAGCCTATGACAGCCGATCGCCACAATTGGCTGGCTGTGGGGAAGGAGGGAGGGAGGGAGGGAATATATTTAAAAGAACACACTTTTTTTTAATAAAAAGAGAAACAAAAATATTTGCAAACAAAAAAATAAACAATCTGGGGGCGATCAGACCCCACCAACAGAGAGCTCTGTTGGTGGGGAGAAAAGGGGGGGGGAATCACGTGTGTGCTGTGTTGTGCGGATCTGCAGCTTAGTCTTAAAGCTGCAGTGGCACATTTTGCTTAAAATGGCCTGGTCACTAGGGGGGTTTAGCACTGCAGTCTTCAAGAGGTTAAGGGGAGGGGGTAAAGGGTGGGTCCTCAAGTGGTTAAAGAGGCACCACAGTGATATATAGTAGAATGTAATACATTATCCAGGGTACCCAATTTTATGTTAATCATCCTGGTTTCAGCATTAGAACCCTTCCTGTATTTATATATATTGCTGCATATTGGTATGTAAACATGCCCACCCCAAGTCATGTAGGCTATTTAGCTATGCAGACTTCTGCCCCACTGTACTTTGGGAGACCAGGACCCATAAGAAATAACATTTTTCTTCTAAGTGATAATTTCAAACTTGTCAATTAAATGCCTTTTAAATCACCCATAACATAAGCAAGAAAATACTTAAAATAGTGTTGATAGTACTTTTACACCTTTTTCACTTGCAAAGTACAGAAAAGTTATTTTAAAAAGAAGTTGAAAAATTATCTCAAAGGAGAGAACTCAAGAGAACTCAGGAGAAAAAGTTAATTGCATATGGGCCAAGGTGTTGTTTTTGCTCACTTCAGAACACGCCACAAACAACTTTTCAGTTCCTCTTTAACGGGAGCCATGCAGCATCTATGAACAGCACTTGTACACAGCTGCCCAAAGTCACCTCTAACAATCATTTTGTAACATAAGAATTTTAAATATGAACATAATCCAGGTTTGAAGAACAATGGAAAATCTTCACCATTTCACCAGTGGAGAGGAAAATTCACAGAATGGCATGTAATTGTTTAACCTACCACCAGGTGGCACCATTGCATATAAAACAAGCGTGTTGCCTAAAGGATGACTGAGTATTCTTTCATTCAGAAGCAAGTTATGTTTTTTTGAATATTGTAAGTTTCCAGTTTCATTCTCCTTTCAGAACAGATCAGCTTTGTACAGTTTACTTTGCAGGCTGTAAATATTTTTTCCAACAAGATAAGGAAAGCTACAATTAAACTTGCTGTGGGTTTTAAATATTTTATTTTATATAATTTTTTTAAATATTTTATAATGTCCAGGAGAAACAAACTTCATAAGTCCAAGACTGGTGAGTCCAGAGCCAAGAAGTATAGCATTCACTGGTGACCCCAAATTCTGTTGTTATTCTGATTATTAATATTAGTGATTTACATAGAACTATTCAATTTCACATTCAAAAATAGCATTTTGCTTTTGACAACTTTTCGCAAAAACGTGACAGTTTTGGAGATGTGGAAATCTTGCTCTATCTGGGGATTCTAATCAGCTCACAAGTGAGACTACATTATCCATTTAATATATTCACTCAATTTACCATTATACTACATAGATTTGGCAAAATTGGATAAAAAAGATTGGATCATTAGTGGCCACCTTAAAGAGACACTGAAGCGAGAGAGAAAAATTATGATATGATGATTTGTATGGGTAGTACAGCTAAGAAATAAAACATTAGGGGCAGAGACAAGTCTAATATTGTTTCCAGTACAGGAAAAGTTAAAAAACTCCCGTTGTTATCTATGCAAAAGAGCCATTGAACTCCACGACTTTCAAAGTTGCAGAGAGCTCTGTCTTCTGAAGCTTATTATCTCAAGTGTCAGTCAGTCGTATTTTCTTTTTCTCTGCAGAGAAGGGTTCAAAAGTTCACTTGCCTGCTCTGTAAAATCGTTTAGAATGCTGAGTAGTGTGTAAACTGCAAAGAATGATGCAATGTTATAAAAAAACAAAACAAAAAAAAACTATATAACTGAAAATATAAATATGAGAATATTTTCTTTGCTACTAATGTTCTAGTAATTATCCATATTACACAACCAATTCATTATATCATCATTTTTTTCGCTTCAGTGTCTCTTTAAGACTCCTGTTCCACCACACTGCATCATTGCATATTCTTGCTGGAAACTTTACGCTATCATTGATCCCTGCTGTGTTATATCCATCATGCTGTTCTGTCTCTAATTCCTGCTGTTTTATCCTCCAAATCTGCTGCCCTGTAAATAATATCCACTGCCTCTCTTTCTACCCCACTCCATTATTACTGGTCCCTGCTGCTTCCTCCTCCATCCCACTACACTATGACATCCCTGCTGCTTCCTCCCACATTACACTCCACTATGACATCACTGCTGCTTCCTCCTCCATCCCACTACACTATGGCTGATCCCTGATGCTTTCTCCATCATCCCACTACACTATGACATCCCTGCTTCTTCCTCCTCCATCCCACTACACTATGGCTGATCCCTGATGCTTCCTCCTCCATCCCACTACACTATGACATCCCTGCTGCTTCCCCCCACATTACACTCCACAATGGCTGATCCCTGATGCTTCCTCCTCCATCCCACTCTCTTATGACATCCCTACTGCTTCCTCCTCCATCCCACTACACTATGACATCCCTGCTGCTTCCTCCCACATTACACTCCACTATGGCTGATCCCTGATGCTTCCTCCTCCACCCCACTCTCTTATGACATCCCTACTGCTTCCTCCTCCATCCCACTCCACTATGACATCACTGCTGCTTCCTCCTCCATCCCACTACACTATGACTGATCCCTGATGCTTTCTCCATCATCCCACTACACTATGACATCCCTGCTGCTTCCTCCCACATAACATTCCACAATGGCTGATCCCTGATGCTTCCTACTCCATCCCACTCTCTTATCTCTACTGCTTCCTCTCCCATCCCACTCCACTATGACATTACTGCTGCCTCCACCTCCACCCCACTCCACTATTACATCCTTGTTGCTTCCTCCTCCATCCCACTTCACTATAACATCCCTGCTGCTTCTCCCTTCATCCCACTGCACTATGACATCCCTGCTGCCCTCTCTCCCATCCCACTCCACTGTGACTGATCCCTGATGCCTCCTCTTCATCCCACCCCACTATGATATCCGTGTTGCTTCATCCTCCATCTCACTCCATTATGACATCCTTGTTGCTTCCACCTTCATCCTATTTCACCTTGACTGATCCCTGCAGCTTCCACTCCCCTATGACATCCTTGCTGCTTCCTTTTCCATTCCACTCAACTATGACTGATCCCTGCTACTTCCTCCTCTATCCCACTAACACTATTATACATTCCTGCTGCTACCTCCTCCATCCCACTCCACCGTGACTGATCCCTGCTGCTTCCTCCTCTATCCCACTAACACTATTATAAATTCCTGCTGCTTCCTCCTCCATCCCACTCCACCGTGACTGATCTCTGCTGCTTCCTCCTCTATCCCACTAACACTATTATAAATTCCTGCTGCTTCCTCCTCCATCCCACTCCACTGTGACTGATCCCTGCCACTTCCTCCTCTATCCCACTAACAGTATGATAAATTCCTTCTGCTTCCTCCTCCATCCCACTCCAATGTGACTGGTCCCTGCTGCTTTCTCTCCCATCCCACTCCACTATGACATCCCTGCTGCTTCCTCTTCCATCCCACTCCACTACGACATCCCAGCTGCTTCCTCTTCCATTCTACTCCACTGTGGCACTCCTGCTGCTTCCTTCTTCATCCTACTGCACTGACATCCCTGCTGCCTACTTTCCCATCCCACTGCACTATGACTGATCCCTGCTGCTTTCTCTCGCATCTCACTCCACTATGAATGATGCTTTCTGCATCCTCTGCCATCCCACTACACTGACTGATCCATTCTTACATCAAACTACACCTTGGCTAATCCCTGCTGCTTCCTTTTCTGCCTCTCTGACTGTTCTCTGCTGCTTCCTCTTTAGTATAATTCTCCGCTATGACTGATCCTTGCAGGGCTTCCTCTTCCATTCGACTCCACTATGACTAATTCCTGCTGCTTCCTCATCCATCCCATTCCATTATGACAAATCTACTCTGCTAGGTAACTGCTACTCCAGCGAGAGAACCACCAACATAGGAACACCGCAAGGGTGTGTTTTGTCCCCGCTCCTGTTCTTCCCGTACACCAACAACGGTACCTCAACTATTGACTCTGTTAAGGTCCTTAAATTTGCAGATGACACAACAATCATTGGCCTCATTAGCGGCAACGGAGAGCATGCCTACTGTAATAAGATTGATAGGATCTGCAACTACTGCAAGGACAATAATCTCATCCTCAATGCGGCAAAGACTGTTGAACTGATCGTAGACTTCAGGTAACTAACACCCCTCCATCCTCCACCCAGTCCTCACTGGGGAGACCAAAGTCTCCACGGTACCGTGCATTCGGATCCTTGGCACAACCATTACTAACTACCTGATGGGGGCAGAACTCCACTGAAACTCAGAAGAAGGTGCAGCAGAGGTTATTCTTTTTTTTATTTCTTGCCAACTGAAAAAAAATTGGTATCACACACGAGCTGCTTACTAGCTTTTACACTACAACCATGAAATCCATCATTTGCTCTTCCCTCATCTTCTGGAACGCAAGGGCATCTGCTAGTGACAAGTGCAAACTCAACAGAGTAATCAGTCCTGCAGAAAATATCATAGGATTGCCCCTGCCACCCCTATATCTCCTTCACACTGCCAGAATGAGAACAAAGGTCACCAGGATTTTGCATGACCCCTCCCACACAGGCAGTTGCTTATTTAAGCTCCTCCCACCAGGCTGCTGTTTAAGAGCCATCCCCTCCAGAACCACTAGAAGCAGGAGTACCTTCTTTCCTCAGGCTGTACTCCTATTGAACACAACCCCCCCTCCCCCCCGACAGGTCATGCTAGTCCATGGACAGTATTATTATTCCTGAGTGCTTACCCCAAACCTCCATGCACTGGGCAGAACTGGCCCCATATCCTGGCTATTGAAGTTCCTTTCTGTACCTTTTGCCCTATATATATATGCTTCTTATGCTTGTTTATGATCATTTCTCATGCTGTCTACTCTCTGTCTGTCTATGTACAACTGGCTTTGCCATGTGTACCAAAAACAATTCCGGGTACGTTATTTGGCGTACTTGGCCTAAAGTGATTCTGATTCCTCTTTGATTGATCCTTGAGGTTTCCTCTGCTGGTGCTTGCTGCTTCCTCTGCTCTCCCACCTCACTCTGACTGTTCTCTGCTACTTCCCCTATGACTGGTGCTTGCTGCTACCTCTGCCTTCTCAGCCCACTCTGACTCTTCTCTTCTGCTTCCGCTGTGACTGGTGGTTTTTGCTTCTTCTGCTCTCCCACCCAACTCTGACTCTTCTCTGCTGCTTTCCCTGGTGCTTGCTGCTTCCTCTGCCTTCTCAGCCCACTCTGAATTGTCTCTTCTGCTTCTGCTATGACTGGTGCTTGCTGCTTCCTCTGCTGTCCCACCCAACTCTGACTCTTCTCTCCTGCTTCCCCTATGACTGGTTCTTGCTGCTTCCTCTGCCTTCTCAGCCCACTCTGACTCTTCCCTTCTGCTTCCACTATGACTGGTGCTCGCTGCTACTTCTGCTCTCCCACCCCACTCTGACTGTTCTCTGCTGCTTTCCCAATGACTAATGCTTGCTGCTTCCTCTGCTCTCCCACCCCACTCTGACTCTTCTCTGCTGCTCCCTCTTGAAGAGTTATCTACTTCATCCTCTTCTATCATACCACAATGACTGATCTTCTCTGATTCCCCTATCCCTGATCCCTGCTGTTTCAACTGCCTCCCCTCTTCTCTCTGACTGTTCTCTGCTGCCGGCTCTAACATCCCAACCCTCTATGGCTGGTCCCTGCTGTGCTAGCCTATGTAAATGTACAGAAAAAAAGGAAAATCTCACAGGTAATTCATTTTTATAGATTCCTGATACCTCCTGTGACACAGACAGTTTTTAGTGCTCTCTACAGACTCCCTGTTCTGTAACTGTAATAAAGTATACAAGTTATTTTGTGATGCTAAAACCATAAATATACCTTATACAGTAAATTTTTGAGATAAGGTAATGGAGGGGTGTGACCTGACTGAGTACAAACCAATCAAATTTCAAAAAGTAGAAAATGTTTATTTATAAATTGCACACAAAAATATTAAAACATGAATAACACTACTCCCACCTATTAGACACCCGCCCCTACGTCCACCCCCTCCCCCAAGAACCCCCCGGCCCTAACAGTGCCAGCTAGATCAAAAAACTCATGTGCACATGAAGAAAATAGACCTGCGCAGTATCCCCCTGTGCTAACTACCACAGAGGAAATGACCAATCACACTTTTAGCTAAAGGATCTGCAGATCGAATCACAGAATCTCACTGTGAATTCAATAAAAAGTAGATGTAGGTGTACTGGTCAATGAGTCAATGTTCAAAAAGCAGATTGTGCAATCTCAAAGAATGAGCCCTGAGCCTATGCCAACCAGCAAACCTGCACAACAATGTCTCTGTGTGTCTGACGCACTCCAGCAGCTTAAGATGACAGAGTCCAGAAATGAGCCATGATGTAAATCAGCATCTCAGTGTACCAGTTCACAGCCAGGGTTTGAGCCCAATTGACAGGCATAGCATCCTCCCACATAAGGAGCACATTGCATGTAGTACAGCTAAGTAAGCATGAGGAAAGCACATAAAGCGAAAATTTGTTGCAGCAGCAAAGCATGTATGACAGCAGTTCATATAGGCAACATGCATGTGTCAGGCGTGCGGACAGACTGTGCTGAATCGGCAGTAAGCAGTATCAACGCCCAGGGGCTCTTACTGTATCCAAGATGTCAAGGTAGCTGGAGGTTTGCAGGTGCCATGGTTGCTGGAGGCTTGCGTATAAGGAGTTGGCTCATCTGTGGATCCAAGAAAGAGCGGCACTGCTATGCGAAGGAGAGCCAAGGATCCATGAGGGCAATGAGGAGGAAGAGGAGAGGCATGCCAATGGCGGAGGACGGCGTCCTCAATCGATTTCGCCGGCTCTTCCGGCTTCTTCAGGAGGCGTGTCCCTCTGCTCGTGACTCTGCGGCTAAGTGCAGGCCGACGACCAATCCGGCCCAAGATGCGACGCCCCCCGCCCCCGCCCCAGGGCCAGTGCGAGCGGGGGGGCGGGGCGGGCAGACACGACGGGCGCGCCCAGTAGCGCGCACGAAGCGTCCGCCAAGCCCCGCCCACCCGCACGCAGGCCCCGGGGAGGGGGCGGGAGACACCACAGGACAGCCGGATCAGACGGGGGCAGCACAACAGCGGCAGAAATACAACTCCTATCAGACTATAAATGGAGCATACGCCCCTAATGGTGAAAACCATCAATTGAACATGATGGAAACTTATCAATCAAAAAACAATAATCATGTCAGTCATATTACATATTGCAATAGATAGTAGATGTAACCTCGCAAATTACTCAGAAATTGAACCATCATATATGGCAACAGATGCATCAAAAGGTGCAACTGTACCTAGATGGAAGCCATATATATGGCAATAATCTATATATTATATCAAAAAATCATATGATATCGCGAGGTGGGTAGATGAGATGCCCCAGCAGGAAGCCCACAGCCCTCCACCAAACGGTAGCGCAACGCAGACACAGAGAGGGAGAGCAGCACAGCAACCCATCACTGAAGTGGAAGGAAAGGGACATAACTAGTATTTTCATTGAGACCTGGTGATCTAGTCGCCTCTAAATCAAAAATCCAGCGTGCCTCGCGCTGTAGCAATAAACGGTCCATATTACCCCCTCTCGCCGCTCTGTGAATCCTATCCAAGCCGACAAATCACAATTGCTGAAAATTACCACCGTGAGCGAATTTAAAATGTTTCGCCACGGGGGTAAGATTGTCAAGATTAGTACTTTTAATACTTGTGATGTGTTGTGAAATACGCGATCGAAATTCGTTCTTGGTCTTGCCCACATAAAAAGCCCCACAAGGGCAGGTCAACAAATAGACCACAAGAGAGGTACTACAATTAACATAATGCGGGAAATGCCATTCACGACCATCAGGTAGGCAGATTGATCTGCCCACCTGGATATACCGACATACTGAACACCCACCACAAGTATAAGTACCCATTGCCTTACAATGTTTTGTGCCGGCTTGGGGATCCACAAAGTGGCTGTTCACCAAAAAATCTCGCAGAGATGGGGCTCTACGGAATGATAAAAGAGGGGTACTGGTAACAATCGTGCTAAGTTTGGTGTCATTAACAAGAATGTGCCAATGTTTACCCAAAATCTTGGAAATCTCATGGTGTTGCGCCGAGAATTTCGTGCAAAATCTCAAGAACTCAGTTTTGTCCCGAACTGTGTGTTTATCTGCCTCCAATAATGCTGTTCTATTACTGGCCTCAGCTTTTTTATATGCTTTTCTAAGAATTTTGTCTTTATAACCTCTTTGTCTGAATCTGGACCTCAGCCGTATGGCCTCGTCTCGAAAAGTAGCGTCCTCGGAACAATTACGCCGGACCCGCAAATATTGGCCCATAGGGATTCCTTTAATAGTATGGCTAGGATGGAAGCTTTCAGCTCTCAACAGTGCATTTGTTGCGGTCTCCTTCCTATAGAGGCGCGTCGAGACGAGGCCATCGGCCGAGACCGAGATCATAAGGTCCAGAAATGGGACCTCGATGGGGCTCATATGCATGGTAAATCTAAGATTCCATGCGTTTTTGTTAATGGTCTTAACAAGCTCAGACAGAAGTTCCACTCCACCTGTCCAAAAAATCAAAATATCGTCGATGTACCTGTGCCAGGCCAAAGCGTGGCACAGGTAAATCGACAGACCCTCATCAGAGAATAATTCCCGTTCCCACGCCCCCAGGTACAGGTTGGCATACGAAGGAGCACAAGTGGTGCCCATTGCCGCTCCCTGCACCTGGAGGTAGTGGGTATCCTCAAACAAAAAAATGTTATTTCTCAATATAAAGTCCAACAGGGTCAACAAAAGCATATTATGAGCCGTATTTTGTATGCTCAACTCACTAAGAAAAATTCTCACGGCTTCAACACCAAAATCATGCGGTATGCATGAATAGAGGGCCTCCACGTCCAGGGTCACAAGTAGTATACCAGAGGGAAGCTGAAGATTCTCTAACACTTGTAATAAGTGCAGGGAGTCACGAATATAAGATGGCAGTGCCCGAACGTGCGGTTGGAGATGTCTGTCCACATAAACGCTAATGCGTTCAGTAAGAGAGCCCCGGCCCGATACAATCGGACGTCCCGGGGGTTTTTTAAGGTTCTTGTGGACTTTTGGAAGTGCGTAAAACGTAGGTAAAATCGGATGTAATACTTTCAAAAACGTCACTGTATCAGAATCAATAACCGTACGAGAAAAAGCGTCGTCAATAATAGAAAACAGCTCACTCTGGCAACGTGTAACCCTGGACGGAGGGACCCTCACATAACAGTTACGCTGGTTCAGGATATCCAGGCACATCTCTCTATACATGTCCACCTTCATCAGCACTATGTTGCCCCCCTTATCAGATGGTTTGATAACCCATTTTTTGTTAGTCATTAAATCCAAAAGTGTATCACGTTCCAATGTATCGAGGTTGTGCCTGTCGGACTTAAAGAGAACCCGAGGTGTGTTTAAAGAATGTTATCTGCATACAGAGGCTGGATCTGCCTATACAGCCCAGCCTCTGTTGCTATCCCAAACCCCACTAAGGTCCCCCTGCACCCTGCAATCCCTCATGCTGTGAGGCTGTGTTTACATCTGCAGTGTCAGTCTCAGCTGCTCCCCCGCCTCCTGCATAGCTCCGGTCCCTGCCCCCGTCCCTTCCCTCCAATCAGCAGGGAGGGAAGGGATGCAGGCGGGGACTGGAGTTCTGCAGGAGGCGGGGAGAGCAGCAGACTGACACTATAGAGATAAACACAGCCAGCTCTGACAAGCTGTTTGTCAGCAGCGTGGCTGTGATTTATGAGGAATTGCAGAGTGCAGGGGGACCTTAGGGGGGTTTGGGATAGCAACAGAGGCTGGGCTGTATAGGCAGATCCAGCCTCTGTATGCAGATAATATTCTTCAAACCCACCTCGGGTTCTCTTTAAGACCCTTTAATTTAGAAATGTCCCTCTCCACCACCTCAATGAAAGTCTTCAAATTCGGGTATATAGAAAAGGGTGGAAACTTTTTTGAAGTATTGCGCAATCCCACCTCGTCCAAATGAGGAACGAAGTAAGAAGCGCTCAAATCAAAGTTGTCAGACTGGGACCCTTTCACAGTATCATCATCTAGATCATTCAAAATTTGGAGGGCAGTAAGATCCCCCTCTGACCACGGCTTCTCCTGGACCTGCGAAAAAGCTCTTTTTGGTTTATCTCTGTAAAGGGCCTGCAGAAGGATCCGTCTCCCAAACAAATGTAAGTCCACTATAGTATCAAAAATGTTTATATTATGTGTGGGACAAAAACCTAGGCCCTTGGAAAGTAATGACAAATATGCATCAGGAACACTTTCTTCTGTCAGGTTGATGACTTCAAGATCTACCTTCAAGGAGTCGGTCACCCCACGGTCTGTGTTACTCACCTTCCCGACCCCCGGCCATTGGCTAAAAAAGCCGAGGCTGAGGATGAGGAGGGCAAGACACCATCGGAATCCTCCTGACATGATGAATATAAATATACCTTATTTGTAACAGCAGGGCTGCACTTTTATTTTACAAGCTAGCTCCATGTGTGTCTTGTCAAATGGTAGAGAAACAGTGTGCTTAAATTCTCTAAACACAGAGGTCATTTTACCCTCTTTTCCTGTTTATTTGACGAGAATATATGTCATTTTTAGGATCTGTTTCAAATATTTTCTTGTTTACAAGGGAAAGAAAATATTTATCTCTCATAGCAGACATTTTTCCTGAGTATTCTTTTCTGGGAAAGTCTGGAGAAGAATTGACGAAAACAGGATGGTGAGTATAGCTGACCTATAACGTTTATATTGCATATTGGAGAACGCTCATTTAAAATGATCCCCACAACTTTTGCTTACCCGTGATCAGAAGTCCAATTAAAATCCATTCCTGACATTGCCCCCTAAAAATATCTGATTAAACTTTTGACTACAAATCATAGGGACTAAATGTTGATCTCCCACACATTTACTTCTAACCCTCCTGTGGTAACACTTACAGCCAGGGGACACATCAGCCGGGGGTAATATAATAAGTGGGGCCATCATGGCTCCCCCCACCCCTTACAAGTATGGCCATTGAGATACCCCCTCCCGTATGGCAACAACCATGTCAGATTAGTATAGCATATCCCTTCTAATAATATCATGCCCACTAATCATCCATGTCCCAGAGCGGCATAGAGAAGCAATTGTCTTAATAATAATAATAGACTTGGTGCACACTGCAGTCCTTTCCCCTCTGCCTGTATCACTCTCAAGATGGCTTGCTTCTCCCTGCACCTCCATCTTTCACAGGCAGTGTTCATGTGAGTGATATCAGAGGAGCACCAACAAGAGATGTATGTGAGCAGAAGGCAGCCTACAGGAGACTAAGGGCCATATGCAATTCACCTTTTCACCTGAGTTTTCTCCTAGGTGCCATTTTCAAACTTGTCAATAAAATGCCTTTTAAACATCCAGCAAGTAAACAAATACTCAAAATAATTTTGATAGTACTTTTTCACTTACTTTTTGGTACTTTTACAATTACAAAGTGTTAAAAGGTTATTATAAATCGAAGATGAAACATTTTCTCCTAGGAGAAAACTCAGGTGAAAAAGTGAATTGCATATGGCCCTAAGTCAGACAGGAGAAGAGGAACTGCAGTGGGGGCCAACACAGGTATCTATAATAACTCCTGCTTCCCTGCACTGGTCTGCATGATCATCACTAGAGAATTAGAGAGAATTCCAAAGGGAGAGTGAGAAATGGGTGCTCCATAAGCTCCTGAACCCCATGGCTTCAAGAGTAGCTTGTCAGTAGTTACACCACTGCATTTCTGGATATTTTTTACAAACACTTCCCCAATAACACCATTCTGTACATCAGAAGTCTAATGTCTGGAGCAGGCCTGGATTTACATCACAAGAGCCTATAGGCACAGATGTCCTGGCACCTTAGACTTTGCCCTCCATGAACTTATGAACCGCTGCTGAACCGCACGGCAAGTGTGCTGGCTGGCTCAGCTGTCACTTCTCCCTTAGTTACCATGCCCATCATAGTAGCTACAGGTGCCCTTTTGTATTAGATAGCCAGAAGTACCCTCAGTATTAAGTAGCTAGAGGTGCCCCCAAGTATTAAGTAGCTAGAGGTACTCCTGACTGAAGGGAGATCTTGTTAGTGGAATGCAGGGTGAGTAACCTCTGATTTACACTCTCATCAGGACTCTGCAAAGGAAATGAGGGAGGGAGGCACTCTAGGAGGGGAGCGAGCTGCCTCTCCATCACCAGGCACCTGTAGGCACGTGCCTACAGTGTCTTATGGTAAATCTGGCCCTGGACTGGAGAAGCAGGTCCTGCACTGCAAGGGTAGTAAGGGTTGCTGGAATTCCCACTATTCTCTTCCTTCCTCGGAGTACACCTCTGCAGCTGGTGTTGTGGCCACACTTATTATGTATGGAGGGGATCCACACTTGTTATGGATGGAGGGGATCACGGTGGCCACACTTGTTATGGATGGAGGGGATCACGGTGGCCACACTTGTTATGGATGGAGGGGATCATGGTGACCACACTTGTTATGGATAGAGGGGATCACGGTGCCCTCACTTGTTATGGATGGAGGGGATCACGGTGGCCACACTTGTTATGGATGGAGGAGATCACGGTGGCCACACTTGTTATGGATGGAGGAGATCACGGTGGCCACACTTGTTATGGATGGAGGAGATCACGGTGGCCACACTTGTTATGGATGGAGGGGATCACGGTGGCCACACTTGTTATGGATGGAGGAGATCACGGTGGCCACACTTGTTATGGATGGAGGGGATCACGGTGCCCTCACTTGTTATGGATGGAGGGGATCACGGTGGCCACACTTGTTATGGATGGAGGGGACCACGGTGGCCACACTTGTTATGGATGGAGGGGATCACGGTGGCCACACTTGTTATGGATGGAGGGGATCATGGTGTCCACACTTGTTATGGATGGAGGGGATCACGGTGGCCACACTTGTTATGGATGGAGGGGACCACGGTGGCCACACTTGTTATGGATGGAGGGGACCACGGTGGCCACACTTGTTATGGATGGAGGGGATCACGGTGGCCACACTTGTTATGGATGGAGGGGATCACAGTGCCCTCACTTGTTATGGATGGAGGGGATCACGGTGGCCACACTTGTTATGGATGGAGGAGATCACGGTGGCCACACTTGTTATGGATGGAGGGGATCACGGTGCCCTCACTTGTTATGGATGGAGGGGATCACGGTGGCCACACTTGTTATGGATGGAGGGGACCACGGTGGCCACACTTGTTATGGATGGAGGGGATCACGGTGGCCACACTTGTTATGGATGGAGGGGATCACGGTGGCCACACTTGTTATGGATGGAGGGGATCACGGTGGCCACACTTGTTATGAATGGAGGGGATCACGGTGGCCACACTTGTTATGGATGGAGGGGACCACGGTGGCCACACTTGTTATGGATGGAGGGGATCACGGTGGCCACACTTGTTATGGATGGAGGGGATCACGGTGCCCTCACTTGTTATGAATGGAGGGGATCACGGTGGCCACACTTGTTATGGATGGAGGGGATCACGGTGGCCACACTTGTTATGGATGGAGGGGATCACGGTGGCCACACTTGTTATGGATGGAGGGGATCACGGTGGCCACACTTGTTATGGATGGAGGGGATCACGGTGGACACTTGTTATGGATGGAGGGGATCACGGTGGCCACACTTGTTATGGATGGAGGGGATCACGGTGTCCACACTTGTTATGGATGGAGGGGATCACGGTGCCCTCACTTGTTATGGATGGAGGGGATCACGGTGCCCTCACTTGTTTTGGATGGAGGGGATCACGGTGGCCACACTTGTTATGGATGGAGGGGATCACGGTGCCCTCACTTGTTATGGATGGAGGGGATCACGGTGCCCTCACTTGTTATGGATGGAGGGGATCATGGTGTCCACACTTGTTATGGATGGAGGGGATCATGGTGTCCACATTTGTTATGGATGGAGGGGATCACGGTGGCCACACTTGTTATGGATGGAGGGGATCACGGTGCCCTCACTTGTTATGGATGGAGGGGATCACGGTGCCCTCACTTGTTATGGTTGGAGGGGATCACGGTGGCCACACTTGTTATGGATGGAGGGGATCACGGTGGCCACACTTGTTATGGATGGAGGGGATCACGGTGGCCACACTTGTTATGGATGGAGGGGATCACGGTGGCCACACTTGTTATGGATGGAGGGGATCACGGTGGCCACACTTGTTATGGATGGAGGGGATCAACGGTGGCCACACTTGTTATGGATGGAGGGGATCACGGTGGCCACACTTGTTATGAATGGAGGGGATCACGGTGGCCACACTTGTGTTGGATGGAGGGGATCACGGTGGCCACACTTGTTATGGATGGAGGGGATCACGGTGGCCACACTTGTTATGGATGGAGGGGATCACGGTGTCCACACTTGTTATGGATGGAGGGGATCACGGTGGCCACACTTGTTATGGATGGAGGGGATCACGGAGCCCTCACTTGTTATGGATGGAGGGGATCACGGTGGCCACACTTGTTATGGATGGAGGGGATCACGGTGCCCTCACTTGTTATGGATGGAGGGGATCACGGTGCCCTCACTTGTTATGGATGGAGGGGATCATGGTGTCCACACTTGTTATGGATGGAGGGGATCATGGTGCCCTCACTTGTTATGGATGGAGGGGATCACGGTGGCCACACTTGTTATGGATGGAGGGGATCACGGTGGCCACACTTGTTATGGATGGAGGGGATCACGGTGGCCACACTTGTTATGGATGGAGGAGATCACGGTGGCCACACTTGTTATGGATGGAGGGGATCACGGTGCCCTCACTTGTTATGGATGGAGGGGATCACGGTGCCCTCACTTGTTATGGATGGAGGGGATCACGGTGGCCACACTTGTTATG
This sequence comes from Hyperolius riggenbachi, assembly GCF_040937935.1. Taxonomy (NCBI): domain Eukaryota; kingdom Metazoa; phylum Chordata; class Amphibia; order Anura; family Hyperoliidae; genus Hyperolius; species Hyperolius riggenbachi. Next base: position 464,615,774 of record NC_090646.1, read on the forward strand.
GATGGAGGGGATCATGGTGTCCACACTTGTTATGGATGGAGGGGACCACGGTGGCCACACTTGTTATGGATGGAGGGGATCACGGTGGCCACACTTGTTATGGATGGAGGGGATCACGGTGGCCACACTTGTTATGGATGGAGGGGATCACGGTGCCCTCACTTGTTATGGATGGAGGGGATCACGGTGGCCACACTTGTTATGGATGGAGGGGATCACGGTGCCCTCACTTGTTATGGATGGAGGGGATCATGGTGTCCACACTTGTTATGGATGGAGGGGATCATGGTGTCCACACTTGTTATGGATGGAGGGGATCATGGTGACCACACTTGTTATGGATGGAGGGGATCACAGTGCCCTCACTTGTTATGGATGGAGGGGATCACGGTGGCCACACTTGTTATGGATGGAGGAGATCACGGTGGCCACACTTGTTATGGATGGAGGGGATCACGGTGCCCTCACTTGTTATGGATGGAGGGGATCACGGTGGCCTCACTTGTTATGGATGGAGGAGATCACGGTGGCCACACTTGTTATGAATGGAGGGGATCACGGTGGCCACACTTGTTATGGATGGAGGGGATCATGGTGTCCACACTTGTTATGGATGGAGGGGACCACAGTGGCCACACTTGTTATGGATGGAGGGGATCACGGTGGCCACACTTGTTATGGATGGAGGAGATCACGGTGGCCACACTTGTTATGGATGGAGGGGATCACGGTGCCCTCACTTGTTATGGATGGAGGGGATCACGGTGGCCTCTCTTGTTATGGATGGAGGAGATCACGGTGGCCACACTTGTTATGGATGGAGGGGATCACGGTGCCCTCACTTGTTATGGATGGAGGGGATCATGGTGTCCACACTTGTTATGGATGGAGGGGACCACGGTGGCCACACTTGTTATGGATGGAGGGGATCATGGTGTCCACACTTGTTATGGATGGAGGGGATCACGGTGGCCGCACTTGTTATGGATGGAGGGAATCCATGTTGACCAGGACTTTATGAGCATAGAGTTTGTCCTGCATGAAACTCATATGAGTGATCCGGTTTTCTCCCACATCCCATAAGCATACAATTGGATTTTCTTCTTCACCCTCTGAGTGATCGTCAGTAACCTGACTTGTTTAACATTTCCTGTAGAGTTCTTCAAAACTTATGTCAGTGTTACATACATGCATAATAATGAGAATAGGGCTGAGGAGTAATAGCATACAGATACTAGAAGGTGAGTCAACCTGATCACTTCTCCGGAGATCTTTTATGTCACAACAGGCCTTTAGATTTGTGGTAAATAGGTAAATCATATTTATGGACAGGTAGTGACGTGGGATACTCATTTTGTGCAGCACTGGTTACATTCAATATGTTGTTATATTCAGCATAAACGAGTGTAGTGAGTGGAAACAATAAATTCACCCTGCACAGTAAAGTTTGTGAGCCAATTTCAAGCCTTCTAAGGATGTATTTACATGTTGTATTGCTGCCAATAACTCTGAACAGCAACAGCTCAGCCTTATCTGATGCCAAGGGCTTCCCAGAATGCTTTGTGGTCTGGGTAATGCAAAAAAGAAATCCTACTTCGGCCAGCAGCTTCTCTCAATGCATATCCTGCCATACAAGTTGATAGCCAGTTGGTCTTCGGCAACGAAAGAGTTACTCGCAGAAAGAGCAATCATCCTAAAATAAGAAAGCAGCCTGAAGTTAATTACAGATATACAATGGACTTATATGCTTCTAATTAGGAGCTGGCTACAGGGTGGACCGTGTTGGAAACTGGTTGGGTGGGATAACAACACAAAGTTTCATGAAGCTTTGGGGCTGTAGGGCAATGTTGCACATCTGAAGTGGTCAGAGTTAAATGTAATAGCAATGAAAGCTTTACTGGTGGAAGCAGAGAATGTGACGCCCACTTGCCAGACATTTTTTCAAGTGACAGAAGGGAATCTTATTCTTCCCGCACTCTAGGTCACATCAGCAAATGCTTCTCTCGCTACTCGGTTTCTTAAATATAAAAGGCTGCCCTCCTCCAGCACAACCTTGGCAGCTCCAGAGTATGAGGAATTGGCTTGGATGTGCAGACGTGGTTATTACGGCAGTATGGTTCATCAAAATGAAATACAAAATACTTGCACTGAGATTTATTGCACAATTAAACTTTTGTCTGCGTCCATTTCTTTTTAAGTTTACCCAAGAGCTAAAGGCCAGCCAAAGCATTTCAAATGGAATGCACTGGACTGAATTTCCTCTAAGCTGCTCCTCAGCCAGTGCCAGAGGCAGGAGGGCAGCACGAAGCACCACTGCACTCCAACATCTACAATTGTAATGCTGCTTCTTGTTTGAGTGCACATATATTTCTGGGTGTGTTTGGGGGAGGTTGGGACTATTACCACTTTCTTGCAGACTACGAACTTCTAGTTGTTTGTATATTACAATGCTCTAGTAATGAAACTACAGCACTGGAAGCGTATATTAATAGTGAAACTTGACTAACCCGTAAGTTACAATAAAATTCTTAAGTTCCTAAGGATTGAATGTAATAAAAGAAGGGAAGGCAGTACCAAAGACTCTACCACCAAACAAAAAGAATAGAGGCATCTCAGCATCGTACCTATAAGGAATCTTACCTCCAATCTAACCTCAAATGACAAGATCAGCACCTTCGGCAGAAGGTGGATTAAAGGAACCAAACATCCCTCTACTAAACTCATTGAGGAGTACCACGGTGGTTTCTAAATGTGTACCTATAGCAAAAATAAGTGCGAAAAGTAAGTGCCCCAAATGGTTACTCACCTCAATAGAGGGAAGCCTCTGGATAATCCAGGGGCTTCTCCTGATCTCCTCCACTGGACCACTCCAGCGCTGTGTGCTCCCAAAAACTGGACGGACCTGATCTGTCTCAGCTTTTTTCACTAAAACCTGAGTGGGTCCGTGTCATTGCGCAGCTGCCGCACGGCCCACATATTACAAGGGTCCCAGCACTGGAACAGTGAGGTGGAGGGAGAGCCTCTGGAGATGTCAGACTTGCTTTTTTAAGCTTACAGGAAATATTCACTTCCAATGTATGTATCATATCAAATTCTTCAGATAATCCATAGATCAGAAGTGAATTCTTCTGCCAACTGATTGAAAATGACCGGTAGTGATTGTCTTATTGGTGATAAAGCAAAGGACGAAGCAGTAATTGGTGATGTGCAAACGACATTCCCCAGGATGTAACATAAGCAGGAAACCCACCACAGCTTTCTGGGAACAAAAGATTGGACAGGAGACCTATCATACACAGGATTTGGCATTACCATCTGGTTACTAATCAGTAAATTCATAAGAGCAGCTGATTGTCCAAATGGTTGACACACCAACCATTTGGACAATCAGCTGTTTTTATCAATTCACTAATTAGTAACCAGATGCCTGTGAGTACCGTATAAAGTTGGCCATTCATCTAGCGATTTTGTGCTCTGATCGACCATGTGCTTTGATAAATTTTATCGAATCCGATGAAAAACGGTGCTGTGAAAAGCATGCCCGATCAATGATTCAACTGATTTTGATCCAAAATGAGTTGATTGTATCGATTGAGCAAGCTGGAAAATCTTAGGCCGATGTGGTCATTCGGGTGCACAGTCGGAACGGCGTGCAATATTGGGATAAGTGACAAATGTGCCATGTGCTATACTCAACAGCCATGTGGGATGCGAATGGGGAGACAGGAGCAGTGGGACACTAGCGGCAGCTGGAACATCGTGCACCCAAATTAACATTAAAATTTGGCAAGACAGGGCAGCCACAAACCTCTCTCTGATCAGATTTAATTAGAGGGAGATCCCTTGGTCGATCTGACCATACATCACTAGATGTATGGGAACCTTAAAGAGGAACTCCAGTGAAAATAATGTAATAAAAAAAGTGCTTCATTTTTACAATAATGATGTATAAATGATTTAGTCAGTGTTTGCCCATTGTAAAATATTTTAAATCCCTGATTTATATTCTGACATTTATCACATGGTGACATTTTTACTGCTGGCAAGTGATGTAGCTGCTGCTTGCTGTTTTGGCAGTTGGAAACAGCTGTAAACATCTATTTCCCCCAATGCAACAGGGTTCACAGACAGGAAACTGCCAAGAGTACGTACTCAGAATTTCTTTTTTTGGAGGGGTTTCACCACAATATCAGCCACACAGCGCCCTCTGATGGTCTGTTTGTTAAAAGGAATAGATTTCTCATGTAAAAGGGGGTATCAGCTACTGATTGGGATAAAGTTCAATTCTTGGTTGGAGTTTCTCTTTAAGTTTTGAGGTTGCAACATGAACATCCAGCAAACCTGGACTACAATTTTTTTAAATTTTTTTACTATGCCTGTCATACTTCAATGTGGGTGTGGGATTATTTTGGTGATACCACTTGTTGCTTTTGTGCCAAACGTCTCTTTTGGAATTATGGCCAAAAAGTTCAACCTTGATCTTATACTATAACACATTTTCTGTATGCATTAACCACTTGAGGACCCACCCTTTACCCCACCTCAAGGACCAGCGCTGTTTTAGCTGATCTGTGCTGGGTGGGCTGTGCAGCCCCCAGCACAGATCAGGGTGCGGGCAGAGCGACCAGATCGCCCCCTTTTTTCCCCACTAGGGGGATGATGTGCTGGGGGGGTCTGATCGCTCCTGCCTTCCTGGGTGTTGTGGGGGCGGCACCTCAAAGCCCCCCTCCGCGGCGAAATTCCCCCCCTCCCTCTCCTCCCTTCCTTACCCGGAGATCCGAGGCTGCACAGGAACGGATCTGTCCTGTGCAGCCTCTAACAGGCTCCTGCCTGTCATGTGACAGCGATCCCCGGCCGCTGATTGGCCGGGGATCGCTGATCTGGTACAACACTGCTACTGTTAGCAGAGTTGTACGAATGTAAACAAAGCGGATTATTTCCGCTTGTGTTTACATTTAGCCTGCCAGCCGCGATCGGCGGCCCTCAGGCTATTCACGGAGCCCCCCGCCGTGAATTGACAGGAAGCAGCAGCTTGCGCTGCTTCCTGATTAATTAGCCTGCAGCCGGCGACGCAGAACTGCGTCGCTGGTCCTGCAGCTGCCACTTTGCCGACGCGCGGTATGAGTGCGCGGTCGGCAAGTGGTTAAGGAGACTTGATGGAATCTTTCTTGCATATTTTCTTTGTAAGAAAAGGCTTCCATCTTCCAACCATAGCCCATAGTCTAGGCAAATGGAGAATATGGGAGATTATTGTCATATGTAGTACACAACCAGTACTTACCAGTAATATATGCAGCTCCTTCTGTGTTACTGAAGGTCTCTTGGTAGCCTCCCTGACCAGTTTTCATGTAGTCTTTTCATCAGTTTTGGAGGAACGTCCAGTTCTTGGCAATATCTGTTGTCCCGTATTTTCTCCAGTTTTTGATGACTGTCTTGACTGTTTTCCATGGTATACCAAATGCTGTGGAAATGTTTGTCTACCCTTCTCCTGCCTGATACCTTTCAACATTGAGATTCCATTGATGCTTTGTGATTGAACCATGGCTTTTGCCATAGCAGCCAACTGAATACATTTTTTGTTCTCGCCAAGTATTGTTTGTGCAAATCAGAACCTTTTCATGCATATTTATTATTATTTAGTATTTTCTACAGCTGACATCTTCTGCAGCGCTTTAGAGAGTATGTAGTCTTGTCACTAGATGTTCCTTAGACGGCGTTAAAGCACTGCACGCTAATTTGAGCACGGCATAAGCTGAAAAAAAAACATTGGTTGAAAGGGCACAGGAAATAGCGGAAGTAAAATACTGAGAAGTGTAACTATATTCTACTACTTAATTCATATAGTGAAATATTGATATTTGCCTATATTTCACTATGACCTAACTGTTCCCTACTCCCCCCATGGTGGTGCCTGACCTTAACCCCCCTGTTGGGTAACTATCATAAACCTCCCCATGGGCAACTAACCTTAACCACTCTAAAATTACCCCCCCCCCCAACATTAAACCCCCAAGACAAATTTGGGCACCCACTAAACCGCAGGAGCTGAGGCTGCCTGCTATGTGAACTGCGGGGACTGCCTGCTTAGTGGGCGCCCACATTTGTCACACTCCTTTTAGTTGTTCCGCTTAGAGGGATTCGCAATTGTTCTTCAGTTTTATAAACCTGTTTGTTAAAAATCTTCAAGGGGGGTCTTTTCAATCATTGGATCTCCCTACAGTTCAGACTGAGCCTTTTTTTAAATCTTATCGACTGGACTATTTGATAATTGTGTAGATTTGGTTCATTTGTGTGGTAGAACATGAAGTAATGGATATTACTAGTAACAACAGAAACCCAGTAATTTACCAGTACCACGATAATCAATAAATAAAACTAATAGTGTTCGCCTTTTCTCAAAATGGCCCTAATTTACTAACCTACAGTACTAACATGGGCATGCAGTGGCCGGCAATTTTACCATTACTACTGCTGACAGTGTAGTGCACATTGCCTAATTAGTGCTGCATTAACTGCATTACCCAACTCCTATTTATTGTGGGCTACATTGTTTAATAATAATAATAATATTATGTGTGGCAGTGTGCGAATATATGGGCTAGGGAATTTGAGTTGGATGTCTTTTTGGCTACGTTTCCATTGTAGTGTAAAATTTTCACGTCCAGAAAATCTTATAAGATCTTTTTGATGAAAATGTGTGTGTAAATTTGTACGCGAAAATTCGCATTAGTCAAATTTAACATAATCTGCCTAGTAACAGCTTAGTCATGACTGCTGACAACTTCCTATAACCATGCATTTAATGCAAATTTTTGCGCAAATAACGTGAACATTCGCATTGCTATGCATTGCCTATGCAAAGCATTGTATGCAAATTGTACGTGATGTCCGAAAAAAAAATTCACATTGAATGGAAATAGCCCCATTCACTACCATTAGTTGCCAAATCAATGCAAATTTCCTGAGAGAAAAATCAAACACAATGCACAAGTAGAAACTAGCCTTTGTCATTTTACAATGTAAATCAAACATATGATACATCTCTCTTCTCTTTCTGGACATAAGTTCCATTAGCTGTTTCGTCGATATTACTATCACCAGAAGACTGAAGCAGAGATTAAATTAACACTTTCTCCTCCATAGAAGAACTGCTGCTTTAAACAAATAACAGGCAGAGTTCAAAGTCCCTAAAATTACAGACAGCAGTAGCTTCACAGCCCATATCCCAAGCCGTCATGCATTCCTCTGCTGCTATTTTTATCTACTTCAAAACCCTGCGGTTGGAATACAGATGAGGAGAAGAATACAGTCTGTTTGAAAGTCCTTTTTTGTAGATTTCTGCACACTATGGTGCTGACTTAACTTTTTTCGGGGCACCTAGAAGGAAGTGGTTAATTAAATAAAAAAAATATTCCATTGCAAATTGTTTACTCAGCTAAGTTGGCAAAATTCTCTCTACATCCACTAATCATCTTTAAATGAAACTCCAGCTAAAACGTACATTTTGACTGGAACACAGTGAGGAATAGGGATGCTAAATGAGCCGTAAATATTTCCCAGTTCATGCAGGATTATGTACATTTGTATGCATGTTTATGCAGCTTGAACGTGGAGCAATTAAGTCCCATCAAGGTTTTAATTAATTGATCCATTTTCAAGCTGCATATGTTTACATAAAAATTTACATATTCCTGCATGAACTTGGAAATATTTGCATATCATTGATCATGCCTAGTGAGGAAGTGTAGAAGTTGTGTTTGTGTCTAGTTTCCTGTTTGCAAGAGTCCCTCCATCAAACAACCGCAATGGTTTAAAGAGAATCTGTACTCTAAAATTCTTAGAATAAAAAGCATACCATTCTATTCATTATGTTCTCCTGGGCCCCTCTGTGCTGTTTCTGCCACTCCCTGCTGCAATTCTGGCTTGTAATTACCAGTTTTAGGCAGTGTTTACAAACAAAAGACATGGCTGCTAACCAGATTGTGATAGGCTGAGAGGAGAGCTTGGAGAGGGTGTGTAAAGCTTCTGCCTATCACAAGCAGTGCTGTACATTCCACACATTCCAGCCTGAGCCTGACAGAGCCGACAGAGGAAAGAAGATAAGATTTATTACAGAGACAGTGCAACTAGAAAAGGCTGCAGTAAGCCAGACCACATTAGAACAGGCATAGGAACTTATAGGATACAAAAAATAAGGCTCAAAATTTTGTACTGAGTCTCTTTAAATTTTCTTCTAGAGGTGGGAAAACATAAAACATTCATGAAGGTTTATTGGTATTTAATGCCCCATTTAAAAGATTCACCCACTTGGGATAGTGATAGGTGTGACTGAGCACAGTGTGTGAGGAGACAACTACCCTCAGATGCCTGACTAATGTTTTAACCTTTCTACATGCACATTTCACCAATTGAAAATGTTTCAGTTAGAGTTCCACTGTAATAACATTTACCTTTTAGTTGATACCATTTGTAAAGCACCTTTTGAAATGAAAGAACAATTAAAGAGCATTCATATTGCGGATACTACATATACCCCTTTACTCTAAAGATAGCAAATATGCAGTACTAAAGCAATGTGTTCAAAGAATTTACTAAAACTTAGTAATACGTAAAACTAATACTTAGTGCCATCTAAATAGCAATAATAGCATTATTTCCAGAAGCACTTGTATCAGGAACCTAAGTAGGTATACTCATTCCGATTCTGCAGAACGGAAACTTCTGCATTTCCGATCGGAAATCACATTGCTGCATCGGAATGCGGGACGCAGAAATTAGGGTGCGGATCGCGGAATACGTAAATATCTGAAATTTCCGCTATACCAATAATCATCATTTTAAGCTATTCAGAAGACTTATGCTGTGCATAGACGGGTCGATCCAGCGGCTGATTAGCCACCGAATCGACCCCAGCCGTTTATCCGCTCGTGCGCACGGATCGATTACCGCTCGTCCCCGCCGGCGCTTCCTTATCAGCGCTCGATTCCCTGCCATTGTCCGCCGGCGGGAATCGAGTGGGCGCGGGTCGAGCGGCATGATCGAGCCAGCTGAATATTATCAGCTGGCCGGATCAGCGGGTCGATACACGGTACCGTGTATCCCCAGCATTAGGATGAATAAACCAATCATAAAATGAGGATTTGTATTGCGGTAAGCGGTAGCAGAAATTTTCCGCGGAAATCCGCTGTACCAATAGTTGGTAATTTTAAGCCAATCAGAGAATGATAATTTGTATTGCAGTAAGCGGTAGCGGAAACTTCCACGGAAATCCGCCATACTAATAGTCTGTAATTTTAAGCCAATCAGAGAATGAGGATTTATAGTGCGGTAAGCGGTAGGTGGAATTTCCCACGGAATCGGAAATTCCGATCATGCCTAAACCTAAGGACATAAAGACCCAATTCACTTTTTCTCTTATGTTTTCTCCTAGGAGAAAATGTTTCATCTTCTGTTTAAAATAACATTTAAGCACTCCGCAATTGAAAAAGTAGCAAAAAGTATTAAAAAAAAAGTACTGTCAAAATTATTCTGAGTATTTTGCTGCTTGCTGGTGGCTTAAAAGGCATTTTATTGATAAGATGTGAAAATATCAGGCATGAGAAGAAAACTTGGAGAAAACTGAATCAGGTCCAATATTGGTAATATGCATTTTTGACACACAAACATTAGGTGTAAAGTGGGGTCAACTTATTCCCAGGTGATTAGAGCATGATGCAGTATGCTTTGCTACCTGTCCTCACCCCAGCTTGCATCTACATGTCTACCTGGCAAATTCTGAACTGACCACTAGAGCTCCAAGCTCACTGTGGTCACATGATAATGAGCTTGGAGCTCTAAAGGCCAGTTCAGAAGCTGCCGGAGAGACACGGGGACTGGAACTGGATTCAGGACAGGTAGATTTACATTATGCAGCATCAGAGCCCGGACAAGGTCCTCCAGCACCCAAGGCTGAGACACCAAAGTGCGCCCCTCCATCCCTCCCACCCCAGCCGCCACACACTGATTGCTATTAGACGAAGAGGCGCCACAGGGCCCACAACCTCCCCAACACCTTAATATCTAGTTATCTGGCTTGCAGTCACTGCCATGTATCCCCTTTTCATATTTCTTTCTGCTTCAAACACAATTAGGAATGACAGCTGAATGAATTTTGCACCCCCTCCAACACTGCGCCCTGAGGCTGGAGCCTCTCCAGCCTATGCCTCGGCCCGCCCCTGTGCAGCATGCTCTAACTTGCGCGCTCTGCATGTGGAGATAAGGTGCATATACATATATTACATATACAGTACCTCACAAAAGTGAGTACACCTCTCAAATTTCTGTAAATATTTTATTATAGCTATGTGTCTTCATGCAGCATATGTGAAGCTATGAACATGTCTATACAACAGCTGAAAGAAGCTGTGATTGACAGAGACATCTGGTGTGCAGAAGTACATATGGTCATGAAGAGTCGGAGTTGACTGAATGAGGAATATATCTACCTGAAACATCACTAAAGATATGACACTTCTATAGCCAGCCCATGGTGCCACTTGATGCCTCTTTTTCAGATGGCATTCTGCGTCAGGGTGGCATCCTGCCCTCCTCCCTCTCTGGTCACCGCTTGATTCCCTTCTGCAACAATGTTGTTGAAGTCTGTCCAGCTGAAGTGGGTAGGGGGCCGACATCACTCCTCCCTCCCTTTCCACCGGCCCCCTCCTGTCCCCCCTGCAGAGCTGGCGCAGCGGTCCAGGTTGTAACTAGCTTACCTGGGGGCACCTATATGAAGCCAGTGGACTCATCCACCCTGACCTAACAAAGATAACAAACTCTCCTTGATCCAATCCTGGTAGTCCTATAGAACCGGGACAAGGTCCTCCAGCACCCAAGGCTGAGACACCAAAGTGCGCCCACCTATCCTCCCTCCCCAGCCATCACATACTGATTGCTATTAGACTAAGAGGTGTCCCAGGGCCCCCAACATCTTAATATCTAGTTATCTGGCTTGCAGTCACTGCCATGTATTCTTTTTTCTTATGTCTCTCTGCTTCAAACACAATAGGGGAATGATAGCTGAGTGATTTGTGCCCCCCCTCCTACACTGCGCCCTGAGGCTGGAGCCTCTCTCCCCTCTGCCTCGGCCCGGCGTGAAGTATATACTTTTATTGCCTACTAAAGCCACCTACCAGCAGGGTTGGACTGGGCCACCAGGAACATGGGAGAATTCCCGGTAGGCCTAGCTCCTTTACTTTAAATGGGCCCTCCCAGGCCCCGCCGAGCAGCAGGAGGCGGTAGGAGCGCAGGAAAGGGGGGCTTGGGCTCACAGCAGTGGGAAGGGGGCCCAACTCCCCCCTCCTTCACCTGAGGGGCCCCTGTTCCGCACTCCTCTCTCCAGAATGGCAAATGGCAGCGGCCGGGCAGGGACCTACTTCTGCGTTCCAGGCGCTGGGGATCTGTGTCACTGCATGTCACGTGTCATCCGTCTCTAATGCCTCTCACTGTACTTCCTGATTAGCAGATGAGAGGCATTGGAGACTGAAGACAAGTTAAACACAGAGGCTCTGCGGCAGAGCTCCGGTGTCTGGAACCAGGACGAGGTGAGTCCTTCCCCACCTGCTGAAGCAACTGAGTGGGTCCAGGTGAGGGAGGGGGGAGTTGGGCCCCCTCTCCACCGCTGTGTGCCAGCAAGCTCCCCCTTCCAGGCTACCTATACGGGGGACACCTGTAGCTAACTACCTATACTGGAAAGACCTGTAACTTGCTACATATACTGGGTGGGGACACCTATAGTTAACTACTTAACTACTTATTCTGGGGACACCTATAGCTAACTACCTATACTGGGTGGGGACACCTATAACTTGCTACCTATACTGGGAACAGGACACCTATAGCTAACTACCTATACTGGGGACACCTATCGCTAACTACCTATACTGGGGACACCTATAAATAACTACCTATACTGGGGACACCTATAGCTAGCTACCTATACTGAGGACACCTATAGCTAACTACCTATACTGGGGATACCTATAGCTAACTACCTATACTGGGGACACCTATAACTTGCTACTAATACTGGGGACACCTATAACTAACTACCTATACTTGGGACACCTATAACTTGCTACCTATACTGGGGGCGCCTATAGCAAACTACCTATAATGGGGACACCTATAACTTGCTACCTATACTGGAACCTCCTATATCTAACTACCTATACTGTGGACACCTATAGTTGGCTACCTATACTGGGGGGGGACTATACTTAGGCTCTAGGCCGTTCATATGCCACTTGCCTCAGGCCCTGCATTCTCTTAGGCCACCCAGCATTGCTGGCAGTAGCACCCAGCAAAGCACCCAGCTGCCCCAGCTACCGAATACTGATATATATGGACACATGGCTACTTAATTCTGTTTTCTACGGAACACGGCTACTTAATTTATGTATACAGAGCCAATTTGGCTACTGAATTATTTTATTTTGATGTACCTGGCTATTTATTTTGTTCATTGTAAGGCACCTGGCTGCTTAATATTTTTATTTAGCGGCATTTGACTACTTGATGAATTATCATGAGGCATGTAACTACTTGATTGTTTTATCTAAAGTTTATCTAGTCAGACCCACTCTCTGTGAATAACACCGTTACTTATTTTGTGTATTTTTGAGTCTGTGCATGACCCATCATGACCATGATCATGTTCCAGTGCATGGCCACTCCCATTTTTTTTCCTGCGGCGCACGCTGCATGTAGCCATCTCCCTGTTATGGACTGTCCTCCTCAGAAGAGCTGATAATCTATTCCCTACCATAGTCTAATGTTCTACCAAATTATGTATTTATATAGCACTGTCATTTGTGCAAAATTTCTAGAGTACTTGCGTATGTGAGCCCAAAAGGGGAGGGGGGTTTGATGGAGGGCCCCAGGCTGAAACTTTCCTGTTGGGCCCTTAGTGTACCAGTCTGACCCTGCCTACCAGCATCATAATATAGCACTAGCACTTTTCAACATATGAGCATATGACTTGATGGACGTATGTCTTTTTTCAACCAAAATAACTATGTAACTATGTAACCACTGTATGCATTCTGCGTAATATGTCGGTGCTATATTTATACTTAAATAAAAGGGGGGGGGGGGTTGTCCTCACAATGTCTGCTTAACCATTTATGCCTCCAGGACGTAGTACCTATGTCCAGGAGGCCACGTGCACGTCCACGCGCTCCCGCGGCCGATCGCACGCATGCACGCGCACTCCCGGCCGCGGATTCGGTAGCCCAGGAATCAATGTATCGGGCTATGGTGCCCGATCACTGATTCCTCTCCCCCGCTGAAAAAGCGACAGCTTCTCTTGGAAGCTACGCTTTTTCTGAAGCTATGTCCCTCTAAGCGTACATTGTACGCTTAGAGTGACGTCATGTAAACAAACTCAAGATTACCATCTTGTGGCCAAAAAGTAAAATTACAAGTAAAAGTAAAAAAACATTACAATACACAAATATTTGTCCAAATAAAACACTATTTATATCCCACCCTCCCAAAAATGCCCACATAAAATGTTTAATAAAAAAAACAAAAACATTACTATAAAAAAAAACACATAAATATTTACCTAAGGGTCTAAACTTTTTAAATATCTATGTAAAGATGAAATATTTCTCTCTATTTTTTTTTTATAAGCTTGTAAATAGTGATGGATGCAAAACGGAAAAAATGCTCTTTTATTTCCAAATAAAATATTGTCGCGATACATTGTGATAGGGACATAATTTAAACGGTGAAATAACCGTGACATATGGGCAAATACAATACGTGGGTTTTAATTATTTAGGCATGTTTTATTTTAAAACTATAATGGCCGAAAACTGACAAATAATGAATTTTTTTAATTTTTTTTCTTATTCTTACAGTTAAAATGCATTTACAGTATGGTAGCTCTTAGCAAAAATGTACCCCCCAAAGAAAGCCTAATTGGTGGCGGAAAAAACAAGATATAGATCAGTTCATTGTGATAAGTAGTGATAAAGTTATAGGCTAATGAATGGGAGGTGAACATTGCTCGGATGCATAAAGTGAAAACGACTGAAGGCTGAACTGGTTAAGGCAACAAAAAGTCTAGAACTGGTCCTGTTGTCAGGCCACAATTTCCCCACTCATCAGCTTTTTGGCAGAAAACATGCAGTTTTTCGCATGCATTGTTTTGCATAAAAATTTCTGGCAAGACCTCATAGGCCATGGCCTAGGGCACCCAGAATTCAGCTTTGTTTTGGGGTGGCTGAATGAGGGGCAGTAAAGTGGGGGCAGGCAAGGAGCAAACAGGGAGCTATCAATCATGCCACCTGTTGCAGCCTGCACTCTCATCCGGCTCCAAGATGAGTCCTTTACGCCTCCAGCTCAACCAGTAAACACACTGCACATGAGGCACAGATGCAGCCCAACCCGGTCCATCCCTGGCCACACATTGCTACCTGCAAACTTTAATGCAGGGTGGCTGCAGATGGACTGGGTCTGGTGATAGTTCAACTTGGGTAGTAAGGGACACAAATCCATCCTTGGCCACCAGCATGACCCCTCCCACCCGGGCAGTCACTACTTTGAGCCACTTCCATCAGGCCGCAGCTACACAACCCTTCCAATCAGAACCATCAGGTGCAGGTATACCTTCTTCCCCCAAGCAGTCTTCTTTCTAAACTCAGGTCCCCCTACCCAGATCTGCACTACTGTGGCACCTTAGCCTTCTAGTCAACTCCATACCCCAACCGTACACGCTGATCTCCCAATTGCACCCCAGTGCCGCATGGTCCCTTACCCCAACTGTCTCAGTGTTTCTCAATGCTCGGCCCCTTTGCGCCAACATTGACCTTCTCTAACATAAGTTTCTCATGCTGGTATGAATGCAATCCCTCTCATTTATGTTGAAGTTATGTTTGTATATGTGTGCCATATGTTGTACTGCCATAGCCATGCGAACCACAAACAATTTCGGGCTCGCCATTCGGCGTACTTGACAAATAAAAGTGATTCTGATTCCCAGAATGTTTGACATGGAAATAGAACTGCTAATAGGCACCCTGTGGTGCCTTTACTTGCTTCAGGTTAGAAGCCTGTGAGCATACAGAAACTTCAAAATCCCTTGTTTAGCAATTATACTATTTTAAAACTAAAGTCAGGAAACATATCTCCACTGTCAGCATCAGCAAAGTCCTAAAATAGTACATATTAGGTGTATTGGCTACCCAGCAACTAGGAATTGTCAACACTGGAATTACTCATCCGCTGTGAATGCGGATTTGTGTCACATTTAGGCATCGCTGGGGATAACCACATTTTTACTTGCCTATGTGTAATACTCGGAAGATTGCTTATAGAAATACACACACAAGTACTCAGAACAAAATACAGAATTAGACATAAAACAGTTACATTATAATGAATGTATGTAGTGGGTAAGAATAGACAGGTAGCACATTCAGATGTGAATGTAGAGTTTGTGCCTCTGATTTGCTTCACTTGTCCAACAGTCATACAGGAATAGGTTCCCACTACACCGCAGCCATTAATGTGGAAGGCCACAGCAGATCGGATGTACTATCTACTGTGTCCGTTCACATCCACTTGTCTAGGTTCTAATACCCATTCATGTACCTTGTAACAGACACCTCCAAAGCCCTTCCACAGCTTTGGAAGACGCTGCACAAACGCAAAAGATTCTGCTTTTCTAAAGGATAGGGGAGTACAAAAAGGGTTGCAACTAACAAAGAACCTAAGTGCACGCAGTATGTTAAACAGACACAAAACACTGCATATACACTGCATAAAAAAAATAAAGTATACAGAGCAAAGTGTCCAATAAGCTTTCCCAGTGTGCTAAAAAAGTAGGAAAGAGGCAGAAATCTAGTCTCTCCGCCCTTTTGGCACTTCCTCCTGACTGTGACTGTGTTTAAAGCACTAGTGAAAATGGGTATGGTCCATCTCAATAGTTAATACATGGAATGTGGGCACCTGTAAAAAAAACAAAAACATTTACCCACCTGGAAGAGGACTCCTCTCCCGGCCTCTGGCACACAGCTCCCCCAATTAACTCCCACGCTGACAGGCAGAGCAGGGATGCGGGAAAATGGCGCCTGAAGTCCTGCACTGGAGACACAAATAGTCTCCAGTGCAGAGCTTTAGATGCCATTTTCCCGTAACCACAATCCCGCAGGCTGGAGGAGAGCTGCGGGCTGCTCCCGGTGAACTAACGCGGCGTCTATTAGATGGCGCAAGTCAGTTCACGTCCTGGGGGGGACAAGCAATCCGGCCCTGCATCGGCGGGCCGGATGAAATAGCCCCGAGGGCCATAATTTGCCCATCCTTGGCCTAGCCGAAGGGTCACGCAGGACAACTATAATGAAGCTTTTAAACTACAATTGTAGGATTCAATGAAAATCTTTCTAATAATACTAGTTTGTGGAATTCCCGCATTGCCAGGAAGCCAAGCTGAAGGACGTATGTTGTGACACCGTTTCTCCATATCTCTGACACATTTTAATGCAGCTGCATTGCACAAAGTCTTAGCTCTTTATTTACTATGGCCATGCCTAAATTAAATGCCTTATTATACTGATTAAAACAAACTCACCATGAGCAAATGTAGTGTCTTATTTGTGATGCTTTGCATGCTTTGCACGCCAAGGCAGGCAATACTTGATGGAAGTGTTCATTTAGCATTATTAGTGTTTTTTTCTTTTTTAGGTTGTATACAGTATGCTCCTATGGCCAGGAAATGTGATCTTGTGGATGCGGAAGGCTGATAGATGCTCTCATGTGTCATCCTCTCTCTCACTCATTCTGAAAACAAACATTGATCTTAGATAAAAAGGAGCAGATACAATAGGCAGAGGAACTCAAGCTGCTGCTGGTTGCATCCTTATTTGAATCTTTTAGGAAGTAAATATTAACTTTAAAAAAGGACAGCTGGGCTGATAACATCTTTTAACAAGGTAAGCAAAGAAACATTTTTAGGAATGTTTAATTTAGTTAATTTGGATTCTTACCTCATTCAGATGCAAGTTTTAGATGCTAATTTTCCTGGGATTTTATTTTCACAGAGGGAATATGAATATAGGAGTAGCCACAAACACACACCAGTATTCAGTCTGGGAGTTTGATGGATGTCACAGCGTACAGATGACTGAAGAACATTATAAGCATCATTG
Organism: Hyperolius riggenbachi; assembly: GCF_040937935.1. NCBI lineage: Eukaryota > Metazoa > Chordata > Amphibia > Anura > Hyperoliidae > Hyperolius > Hyperolius riggenbachi. Next base: position 464,632,963 of record NC_090646.1, read on the forward strand.
TTGCCATTTGATTTAAGAGGTGGGATAACCGGCCTGATGCTGCTTTCTAATCTTATCTTGTGAGTTATAGCAGATCTCTGACATAGGTACCGCACAGAGACCATACTTTGGTTTCTCTCAGGAATACACAGTCTTCTCTTTTCTTTTTCTCTGCTCTCTGAGTAAACTTTATTTAACACTTCCTTGTTAACAGATAACATTGTCACATGACTCTAGATCAGTGCATAAACTGTATAAGGGCATATAAATCATCATATATCTTAACAATAATCCATCAGCTGTTGTTATAGGCCTGCATGAGAAACTGCTGATCTAAAGAGCAGTTCATGTACACTTGTTTTGTTTGTTGAGGGCCCTGTCACACTGGGGCAGTGCAGTATTATTACTGCACCCCACAGCCGGGCAATGAAAGTCTGGAGACTTTCATACTGCCACATTATGGCGGAAGTGACATTTTCACCACATACTCATTGCAGGTCCATAACTACATTACCACATGGCTTCTGCGTTCAGTTGCAGTGATCTGCGGCGACCCAGACATCATATTAGTCTATAGCGACGCGGGGATATTTCAAAAATGACCGACGCAACGTTGCGGCGCGCATGTGCGTATTTTTACAAAACGCTTCCGTGCGCGTCACGTCCTGCTTGGGACAATGCCAGATGGGTAATACAGCGTTACTATGAAGGCCTGTTTCTGGCAGAGTGATGCGGTGCGGCAGAAGCGACTCCCCGCATCGCTGCTGCCGGCTTATAGTGTGAAACCGGCCTCAGTGTTCCAGAATCCTGCTGGTCATGGCAAACACCTCCCTTCCCAGCTGACAAATGTGTTATTACTGTACAAATGGTGTAGCCATGCACAATAATAGTGCATGCCATGCAGAATTATCCTCTAGACTAAGACAAGTCCTTATTTGGCTGTATTTCCTGATTTGGAAGTCTAGCCTTGCCTCCTCACATCTCTGCCATGCCCCATAAGGTAGCCATAGATCTAGTGATGTATGCGCAGATTCAACCAAAAAACAAATCTCTCTCTAATCAAATCTGATAAGAGAGAGATCTGTCAACTGCCCTTACACCACAGGCTGATTCCCGGCTGATTCATGCTGAAATTGATCCGGAATCGGCCTTGTGACGCCGCATCCGTCCACCTCACTTCCCCAACGCTGTCTCCTAATGATAAATGTCCCCCTGGTGCCCAGTGTATGGTATAAATTACCTGTCTGCGGCCTCCGCTTGTCCCTCCGCTGCTTCCGGGATCCCTCCTCTGCATACATGCGCGCCCCACGTGGATTCCTAGTAAGGGCGCATGTGTGACATCACATTCTTAATATTAAACCATGTGGGGCACGTGTGTATGGACAGCGAGGTGAGTCTGGAGCAGCGGAGGGACAAGCGGAGGGACAAGCGGAGGCCGTGGACATGTAATGTATACCTTACACTGGACTCAGGGGGGACATTTATCATTGGGGGGACATCCCCGTTGGTTTCCCTGCATTCGTCGATTGTTGCGAAATTGCACGCTGTTCCTGCCACGCACACAATCGAGCAAGTCGGCCCAACATTTGCAGCATGCACGATTGACAATGCAACCAATTTTCGTCCTGAAATTGGTTGCATTGTTGGTCGGGCATGCACTTGGCGGCACTAATTTTCATCCAATTTGATTATAATGATCGAATCGCCTGATGTCGCCTGATGTATGGCCTAATTGGTGGCAGCGGCTTTCACTGGTCACACCAGTATTGGAGCTAATCGCAGTGACTTAGTAGGGATGGTCGGAAAATTCCGCGGAATTATTAATTCCGTGATTCCGGCCGGAATTAGCTAATTCTGATTCCGGTGGTCGGAACGGAATTCCAATACCTCTTAAACGGAATTCCGCGGAAATTTTATAATTCCGACGGAATTTTCCAGAATAACACCCAAAAAAGCATCTCCCTCCTCCCCATCCATCCATGCTCTTATATCATCAAGTAGGGAATTGCAGATTTTCAAAACAGCTTATATACCATAGCTGGGATTTGAACCCAGGATACAGTGTGTAGTAGGTATCTGTCTTACCCTCTAGACCATGAACCACACCACATGCTAAAGCTGGTCTAGCATAAACCATACTACCATTATGATCAATTCAAAAGAAAAAGTAGCATGATTAAGGATTTGTACTTTTTGAAAAGCATGCTTATATACCATAGCTGGGATTTGAACCCAGGACTCAGTGTGTAGTAGGTATCTGTCTTACCCCCTAGACCATGAACCACACTACATGCTTAAGCTGGCCTAGCATAAAGCATACTACCATTATGATCAATTCGATAGTAAAAGTAGCATGATTAAGGATTTGTACTTTTTGAAAAGCATGCTTATATACCATAGGTGGGATTTGAACCCAGGACTCAGTGTGTAGTAGGTATCTGTCTTACCCCCTAGACCATGAACCACACTACAAGCTAAAGCTGGCCTAGCATAAAGCATACTACCATTATGATCAATTCGATAGTAAAAGTAGCATGATTAAGGATTTGTACTTTTTGAAAAGCATGCTTATATACCATAGATGGGATTTGAACCCAGGACTCAGTGTGTAGTAGGTATCTGTCTTACCTCCTAGATCATGAACCACACTACATGCTAAAGCTGGCCTAGCATAAAGCATACTACCATTATGATCAATTCGATAGTAAAAGTAGCATGATTAAGGATTTGTACTTTTTGAAAAGCATGCTTATATACCATAGGTGGGATTTGAACCCAGGACTCAGTGTGTAGTAGGTATCTGTCTTACCCTCTAGACCATGAACCACACTACATGCTAAAGCTGGCCTAGCATAAAGCATACTACCATTATGATCAATTCGATAGTAAAAGTAGCATGATTAAGGATTTGTATTTTTTGAAAAGCATGCTTATATACCATAGGTGGGATTTGAACCCAGGACTCAGTGTGTAGTAGGTATCTGTCTTACCCCCTAGGCCATGAACCACACTACATGCTAAAGCTGGCCTAGCATAAAGCATACTACCATTATGATCAATTCAATAGAAAAAGTAGCATGAATAAGGATTTGTACTTTTTCAAAAGCATGCTTATATACCATAGCTGGGATTTGAACCCAGGACGCAGTGTGTAGTAGGTATCTGTCTTACCCTCTACCCTCTAAGTACAAATCCTTATTCATGCTACTTTTTCTATTGAATTGATCATAATGGTAGTATGGTTTATGCTAGGCCAGCTTTAGCATGTAGTGTGGTCCATGGTCTAGAGGGTAAGACAGATACCTACTGCACACTGTGTCCTGGGTTCAAATCCCAGCTATGGTATATAAGCATGCTTTTCAAAAAGTACAAATCCTTAATCATGCTACTTTTACTATCGAATTGATCATAATGGTAGTATGCTTTATGCTAGGCCAGCTTTAGCATGTAGTGTGGTTCATGGTCTAGAGGGTAAGACAGATACCTACTACACACTGTGTCCTGGGTTCAAATCCCAGCTATGGTATATAAGCATGCTTTTCAAAAAGTACAAATCCTTAATCATGCTACTTTTTCTATTGAATTGATCATAATGGTAGTATGGTTTATGCTAGACCAGCTTTAGCATGTAGTGTGGTTCATGGTCTAGAGGGTAAGACAGATACCTACTGCACACTGTGTCCTGGGTTCAAATCCCAGCTATGGTATATAAGCTGTTTTGAAAATCTGCAATTCCCTACTTGATGATATAAGAGGATGGAGGGAGGAGGAAGATTTTTCCGCCGGAATTCCGGATACGTCGGAATTCCGCGGAACAGCTCCGGAATCCCGTCGGAATGAAACGGTAGCGGTATGACGGTATGCGGAATTGTCCCGGAAACGGAAATGGGCTCTTCCGACCATGCCTGTGACTTAGCCAGTAGGTTCCAATGATTTTTCTACTCTGATAATAGAGCGCTGTCCCCATTGCCCTCTTTTTTAAATTTCCTGCCAGTGATTATTTAATATTGCCACCAAGTATTCCCCATCAGTCCAGTGTTGTGCAATCAAGAAAGAAGAAATATAGATGAAGACTAGAAGTAAAGTCCAGCTGTAAACATTGAGTAACAAAGATTCTTGCCCTAATTACTACTGCAGCAGGGTGGGGATTTCAACAATTTCATGGGAACTATAATTTAGAGAAAATACATAAAGTACTGCTACCAAGGTTACAAGGAAATGCAATGTAAGGCTACTGTTAGTTTCTTAAATTCTGAGCTCTCTGCAGGATGAAGTGGAAAGATAATCCTTAATGGCAATAAACTGCAAAATGACTTGTGAGATACCTAAATAAATGTCAATTTTATAACGAAAGTGGAAATTCCCTAGGCTTTCTAGGAAAAATGTAATAAATATACAGCCATCCTCTAATGCAGTGTTAATAGAGTACAGGTTACTGCACTAACTGTTCTGTAATGAGGTTCTCCCTCCAATATTTTATCTTGGTTGGAAAAATAGGAGCACATTGAAAAAACTCAGTAAAAAACAGAGAGGGAACAAGTTCATGCAGATATGGTGCTGGCCTGGCCTTAAACCTGGGACTCTGGTGCTCCTGTCGCATCTCACAGTCACCACAAAGCAAAAAATTACAAATGTAATTGTAAGTGTAAAAAAAATTACCCTGCAGCAGAGTGTGCCAACATGGTCATATGCATTTTGCCCCCCACCCCACAGCTCAATGATGTATTCCATGCTGGGCAGGAAGTACATTACTGGGATTCCCTCAATCAAAGCTATCAATGCTGACACGATACAATTTTCTTCCTGGCTGTCTACTTTCTGACACACACACAAAATGGAGTGACTAACCCTTCCTTCACTATTCTATATATGTGCCTGAGGTGGGATCTCTTCTAATTGGCTGCTGGACCTTGCTGGGCATCCTGGGAGAAAATTATTTGCTCTATTAGACACCCATTAGACTTCCCACTGATATTTGGCCCCGTTACTGCCCCCAGATTTTGCCCTTGCTGGCTCGGGCATGGCATGGCGAATCTACTGACTGTATGGCAAATCACCAAGCCAAATTTCTTGTGGGAAAGTTCTTGTAAGTGAGAAAGGCCCTATTTGCCGCAAAATTGAACTTTGCTATCTAGCTCACTCTTTCCTAGTTACAGTCACTTAACTTCCTTAGCGGTAATCATGAGTTCAGCTAGGGGTGGAAAAAACAAGCTAGGAGCGGTAACCCCGAGCTGCACTTGTGGTGGCCGCCGGGAGGTTACTGCAGAGCAATACGCTACGTCGGCTGCCATTCTTCTTTTTCTCCTCTGAGACACTGTTTCTCCCTGTTGAGTTCGCTGACGACAGCCGGCAATCTCACTATAGGGTTACATCGCCACCCGGCGGATGGAGGGAAAACTGTATCATTGAATCCCAGGGAGGTGAGTGAGTGCTGGGCTGCTGCAGAACTCCCTAGCAGCATGATTTTTAGGATCTAAAATCATGCGAAAACATTGCACTGCTTTTAGACCCTAAAATCCGGAAAGAATCAGAACGCCAAAGGGGTTAAAATAGAAGAGGATCATATAACAATAAAAAATGTAAACCAGTTAGATACAGGCCTTGCCCTTCCTTCCATCCCCACACACTGGTGCAAAGCAAAACAAAACGCAAAGCAATCCCATCATACTTTCCCTGGATTACTCCTACAGATGCCTATCGCTTTTAATGTGCATACTTTGGATTAGTTATCAGATTGTTATATGCAAAGATTCCAACCACTGTAGAGTTTCATTTACTACCCAGTAAACATCTTGATATCAACTAGGAAAGGTGCCCATTGATCCTCTTAAATGCTCTGTCCTCTACACTAATGAAGCACATGCTCCAGCAAAGACAATTCCTGCTCTGTCATTACCGTACTGCTGCAAGTATCATTTTCAGCCTGTAAGCAAAATTCTCAGCCAGGCTTGAGTTTTGGTAATTTTGCCAATAGCTGTTTCTGCTGATTATCATGTTTTCAAGGCCAATGTGCTGCTGGTGATGAGTTCCAGTCTCATCTGTCTGAAAAACATAAGTTAGTAAAAGATCCATGGTCAAGTCAGGAACTGTGTGAGTAACAGTCTAGATATGGCACAGTGGTAACTTCCAGTCTCTGAGCATCTCTATTTCAAAGCCAGCCAGGAAATTGTTATTATTTAAACTGCACAGAAACATCAAGAGCAGAGAAGAAATTATCTTGATAGAAAAAACAGGGAAGTCATTTTAAGGGTTGATTTTGTGCTGAAAACACTCAAATGCAATTACAGTGGCTGAACTCAACTTGGAGGCTTGTTGTCCACAGGACACCCGGAGGCAAAGTCTGGCAACCCTTTCTATTATTTCTCGATACAGACATCATTTTGAGAATTCAGCAGCAGATACAAATGGCACATAAAGTATCAGTTCTTCTCTTTATAAAGGGAATGTGGGCCCATTAACAGTGATCCCAGGGGATGGAGGACACATATTGGAAACCCCCTTATATCAAAAAATCCCTTATTAAAAGGGACTTTCGGAATACCACCATAGGTCACCCACAAGACATACGCCACATCCACCTCCTCCTGGGGACCAGAGGTGGGGATGAGCTTCTGCTCCTTGACATTTGCACAGGGAGCTTTGCAAGGGTGGGATACCACCCAATTCCAAGAACCATATGAGCTGTTATTGGTCAGATTTCCATGCCTGCAACCTGCTTGGAGAATAACAGGTTAAAGAGGATCTTTAAAAAGGGTGAAAAATAAATGAATACATTGCAAATAGAGTTGGGCCGAACCTCCGATTTTAGGTTCGCGAACCTGGTTCGCGAACTTCCGCGGAAGGTTCGCGTTAAAGTTCGCGAACCGCAATAGACTTCAATGGGGATGCGAACTTTGAAAAAAAAAATTTATGCTGGCCACAAAAGTGATGGAAAAGATGTTTCAAGGGGTCTAACACCTGGAGGGGGGCATGGCGGAGTGGGATACATGCCAAAAGTCCCCGGGAAAAATCTGGATTTGACGCAAAGCAGCGTTTTAAGGGCAGAAATCACATTGAATGCTAAATGACAGGCCTAAAGTGCTTTAAAACATCTTGCATGTGTATACATCAATCAGGTAGTGTAATTAAGGTACTGCTTCACACTGACACACCAAACTCACTGTGTAACGCACCGCAAACAGCTGTTTGTGTAGTGACGGCCGTGCTGGACTGGTGCGCACCATGGCGAGAGTGCAGGTTTTGGTGGCTTTACAGCCCATATGGTCGCCTGGCTGATGTAGCTGAATGACAGAACAGTGACTGTCCAGCTGATCAAATTTGGTCTGACCACAATGAAGCAACGACCTTATTATCTTTTGTGTGCCCCCCGAGACACTCATCTAGGCGCCGGTCATTGCTTCATTGTGATACGCAAGCCCCTTCACCACGGCAAGGTAATGATCACGAAGGGGAATGGGCGCATGTACATGCCTTTTCTTTTGTTGTTGCAGCTGCCCGCAGTGCAGCCAGAAAAATTAGGCAGTCATGTACACGCACCAGAAAAATTATTACAGCGGCCGCTGCTAGCAGCGGCCTAAAAAATTCAGCAATCCGCCTGGAGTCCCGGATCCTGTTGGTGGTGGCGGAGAAGGTAGTCAAGCGGCCTGCAGGCAGACATGCTGTGTGGAGGGACTGGGAGCGACTTAGTCTTCTTGGGGCAGGCCAGGCAGCCAGTCACACGGCGTGCAGGCAGAGATGCTTTGTGTGCGGGGACTGACTTAGTCTTGGGGCGGGCAGCAGCCCTCCGGGATCCATGCCTCATTCATTTTGATAAAGGTGAGGTACTTAACACTTTTGTGACTTAGGCGACTTCTCTTCTCTGTGACAATGCCTCCAGCTGCGCTGAAGGTCCTTTCTGACAGGACGCTTGCGGCAGGGCAGGAGAGAAGTTGGATGGCAAATTGGGACAGCTCTGGCCACAGGTCAAGCCTGCGCACCCAGTAGTTCAAGGGTTCCTCATCGCTGTTCACAGCAGTGTCTACATCCACACTTAAGGCCAGGTAGTCGGCTACCTGCCGTTCCAGGCGTTGGTGGAGGGTGGATCCGGAAGGGCTACGGCGAGGCGTTGGACTAAAGAACGTCCGCATGTCCGACATCACCATGAGATCGCTGGAGCGTCCTGTCTTTGACTGCGTGGACACGGGAGGAGGATTAGTGGCAGTGGTACCTTGCTGGCGTTGTGCTGTCACAGGTATGCAGTGGCGGGTTCACAGAACAGGTATGCAGTAGTGGGTTCACAGAACAGGTATGCAGTGGTGGGTTCACAGCACAGGTATGCAGTGGTGGGTTCACTGAACAGGTATGCAGTGGTGGGTTCACAGCACAGGTATGCAGTGGTGGGTTCACAGCACAGGTATGCAGTGGTGGGTTCACTGAACAGGTATGCAGTGGTGGGTTCACAGAACAGGTATGCAGTGGCAGGTTCACTGAACAGGTATGCAGTGGTGGGTTCACTGAACAGGTATGCAGTGGTGGGTTCACAGAACAGGTATGCAGTGGCAGGTTCACTGAACAGGTATGCAGTGGTGGGTTCACAGCACAGGTATGCAGTGGTGGGTTCACTGAACAGGTATGCAGTGGTGGGTTCACAGCACAGGTATGCAGTGTTGGGTTCACAGAACAGGTATGCAGTGGTGGGTTCACAGCACAGGTATGCAGTGGTGGGTTCACAGCACAGGTATGCAGTGGTGGGTTCACAGCACAGGTATGCAGTGGTGGGTTCACAGAACAGGTATGCAGCCAGACAGGAACAAGTTAAGCCTAACTAATCTTTCCCTGAGAGACAGTCTGCAGCAGCTCGCCCTACTCTCACTAACGCAGGCAGCACACGAGTGACCGTAATGGCCGCCGCTGCCTGCCTTATATAAGGGGGGGTGGGGCTCCAGGGGCTAGTGTAGCCTAATTGGCTACACTGGGCCTGCTGACTGTGATGTAGAGGGTCAAAGTTAACCCTCCATGTGCATTATGGGGCGAACCGAACTTCCGCAAAGGTTCGCCTGCGGGACGCGAACGCGAACCACTGAAGTTCGCATGGAACCGTTCGCAGGCGAACCGTTCGGCCCAACTCTAATTGCAAAGCGATATGTTAAAAAATAGAAGAGAGAGCAAGAAATGATTGATATTCGCCATGTTATTTGTTCATGTAGTTTGATCCACAATCAGCCTGCACGCAATCATCTTTACTACTGGCAGACATGAAAAAACATACAGCTTCAACTGCCATTATCTATAACCACACCCACTAACAATGCGATAGGCTAAAAGGTTGTTTTTTTTATAGATATAAGCATATGCACAGAGGGATGTACTGGTTGTTCGGCAGTTGGAAACAGCAGTTATTTCCCACAATGCAATGATGTTCACAGGTAGCAAACTGTCATGACCTTGGCCATGACATCACACTCTGGGTGGGGTTTTGCCACAATATCAGTCATACAGACCTTCCTGATGATCCATTTGAGAAAAGGTAAAGATTTCTCATGGGAAAGGGGGTATCAGCTACTGATTGGAATTAAGTTCAATCCTTGGTTGAAGTTCATCTTTAAAAAAACATAGCGGTATTATTAATGGGAATTTCTATTGATGATCTGAAGCTGCAATAAAAGTCAGTGGAGGCTTCCATTTTTTTCTCACAATGTGCCCTATCTGGAGCTCCAGTCTAGTGAATGGAGCTTTGGTTAAGTAGTTTAGGGTCATTGCAGTAGACAAACCAAAGATCAAAGGACTAGTTGCCAGCAGATCACCCATTTATAAATATAGTACTCATAACAGGAACCCGAGGTGAGAGTACTATGGAGACTGCCATACTTATTTCCTTGTTAACAATGCCAGTTGCCTGGCAGTCCTGTTTATCTTCTGGCTTAAGTGGTGTCTGAGTCAAAACCCTGGAATAAGCATATAGCTAATCCAGTAAGACTTGAGTCAGCGTACCTGATCTGCATGCTTTTTCAAGGTCTATGGCTAAAAGTACTAGAGGCAGAGAATCAGCAGGACAGCCAAGCAATGTGCATTGTTTAAAAGGAAATAAATAAGGCAACCTCCACATCACTCTTGTCTCGGGTTCCCTTTAAATTATCTATCTGATGGCAATTGAAGTGGCAATCTGTTACCAAATTGCCTATCGTTTGTAGATAGGCCCTTTGATGGTATTATAGAAAGAAATGTACAATGGTCCAAACGGGGGCACTATACTAGGTGTGAGTTCATATTGATGGTTTTGAGAGTGGTAAACCATGGGCATTTTACTGACTTAAAACTGCTGCCCTTGCAACTAGGGGAGAAGTGGTGGTTAGTAGACTGTGACATGCAGAAGCAGTTCCCTGAGTTGTGTGCAGACACTAAAAGCCTGCTTTGGCCAGTTTCAACCACGTTCAACTGACAGCAGTCTGGAAATTGCTAGATGTGGTTTCCAGGTGTTGTTTAAAAGAACAAAAAGGTTAGTGTCACACTTGGCAAAAATTGCGGGCATTTTCTGCAACATGAAAATGCATTTAATGCTTCCCTAGCCAGACCTTAGCCTGAATGTGAACTTAGGCTAAGGCAATGTTCACAGTGAATGTTGAGTTGCATTCCCCGTGACAGCAGGAACGCAACACAATGGAGCAGGAAATCGGTGCTGCACCTTACCTCCACAGAGCGTTGCATACAGTAAACCATACAGTCAATGAAAGTATGCTTCACTGTAAATGTTAAAGGATACGTCCAAGCAAAAACAAAAAGCTTCCTCCAGCCCCTGGCAGCCGTCCTGTGCCCTCGCCGCAGCTCCGATGGCTCCCCGTCTCCTCCGCTGCAGATGCCGACCTCGCCAGTTTGGCTTTCTGGGTCGGCTTCTTGTGCGCTCCACCTTGCAAATCTTGTGGCTGCACTGATGTCATCAGGACTGTACTGCGCAGGTGCAGAACTACAATGCTTGTGCAGTACAGTCCTGATGACGTCAGTACTACCACGTGACCCGCGCGGTGGAGCGCACAAGAAGCCAACCTGGAAAGCTGACCTGGCGTGGGCGGCATCTGCTACGGAGGAGACCACTAGCCACCGGAGGTGCGGCGTGGGCGCAGGATGGCTGCCAGAGGCTGGAGGAATTAATTTTTTTTTCCCCGGATATATCCTTTAACACGTGCATTTTGCGGTAGCTCACTGCATGTAGTGCATTACCATGCCACAACGTACTACTGTGAATGTGGCCTTAGACTCTGACTTATGATAGCCACAAAGGATGCAATTTTTAGCGAAAAATCGTTTGAGCGATCATATAATTCTGATTGGAAGTGAAATATCGTAATAAGTTTTGGTTCGATGAAAATCCAATCGGACAACTGTTTTTATAATTATTCATAATCAATTGTGCCCACCAGCAGAGATTATTTACAACCAAACCGATCACATTCGATCAGAATTACTCAAATGATTTTTCACTAGAAGTTGGACCGTTAGGGGCCACCTTTTGACTCTACAGAGAGCATCATAAAAACTAAAGTCCAATCTGAACCAGCTTATTTAATAACATGGTCAGCAATCTGAAATAGATAGAAAACCAAGTCATATAGTACAGTAATCAATCTGAATTCCTGTCTCATGGAACTTACTTTAGCAAACTGAAATCCAGCTGGTTGCTTTGGCTGTCCTGCACTTTGCACATACCTGCTGCATAACCCTGACAGTCTCCTGTTATAGAGGCTCGCTGGAACAGTATGCTTACTGTCATTCACTCTGCGCATACATCACATTCCACCTTTTCTCCGTTTATTGCTTATTCCTCTGGCAGTGAAAGGTTTAAGGGCTGCCAGATATTCAGAAAGTCTATATCTGTATATAGTGTAGCTCAGCTATAGAGACTGCATTTACCCACAGTATACATTACTATGCCAGTGTAGCTTGTGGCGTTGCACAGCCCGTTATTTTGACACTGAACAGACTGTGTTGCCTGCTCTGTCCTCTGTAATTTGCCTGGATAAAATAAGGACAGCACTTTGAAATGGTGGCTCCTCCTGCTGTAGTTTGTCATTGAATCATGTCCCAGGCCACAGATACTAGCAATTTGGTGGTGCCCAGATTAAAGTCTGACTATTTGAGAAAATGAAGGGTCTGCAGTTTTGGGCTGCACACAGAGGCCTACTGAAAGCTAGAACCACCCTATTTATACTGAGACAGAATTCTGTGTGATCTGTAGCTAAAACTGTTCCGTGCAAGAAAAGAAACAGGTGCAGAAAGCCTCATTTACCACGCAGATGTACAATGCTTGTCATTCCACTCACATTAAAGAAAATGAGCATTTGTTGAGCAGTATAACACGATATCCGACTGTAAAAAGGTCTTACAAGACACAGACACAGAACATTAATATTGTGCTTTTCTCCTGGCGAACTCAAAGCACCAGAGCTGCAGGCACTAGGAAACGCTCTATAGGCAGTAGTAGTGTTAGGGAGACTTGCCTAAGGTCTCCTGCTGAATAGGTGCTGGTTTACTGAACAGGCAGAGCAGAGATTCAAACCCTGGGCTCCTGTGTCTGTCTCAGGGCCGGATTTGTACTGTTTACCGCCCAAGGCCCAGTATCACCAGGCGCCCCCTGACGCACGCACGCACACACACACGCACACGCACACACACACACACGCACACGCACGCACACACACACACACACACACACACACACGCACGCACGCACGCACACACACACACACACACACACACACACACACGCACGCACACACGCACACACACACACACGCACACGCACACACACACACACACACACCAGATTTTGCTAATATTTGCACCATTAGAATAAACATCACTCCATAGTCTTCTTTACATGTGAAAGAACCAGCTGTAGTTCTGGTGATTTGAATTATTTTAAGGTGATGCATACAGTATCATGTTCATTTATGACACCACAGCCTTTTACATTCTCTTGGGGCAAGAGCTTGACAGTGATACAGATCTCGTATTACACTAGTAATAAGCAGGCAGGTGACCACAGGGTGAAAATACATTTAGACTGAAGAGTGAAAAATGTAAACCCCAACAGCTTAATACAGAGAACCCTGGCAATCAAATTAGTTTTCCAACATGTCACATTGCATTCCGCACAATGGCAGGTGGTGTTTGTGAGGAATCGGGACCCACAGGCATTACATTTTCACCTAGTCTAGCAGTTTTATACAAAGTATTCTAATCAATCACTTTCTAGCTGTGATATATACAGTAGGAATAACCATTGATTATATGTATAACCATTAACTTCAGGATAACTGTAAACAGCTAAAATATGTATCATTCAGGTAAAGACAGTTGAATTTGTTAAAGTACCTGAGCAGTGACTTATCTGCTGCTCTCCACAAAGTTCCTCTGACTTGCTGCTGTCCTAGTAGTGAACTGCTCCTGCTTCTTCAGCGGCGCTTCTCTGAGCATTGCCTAGTGACGCGCTGTGTAATTCAAATACAGTAAGTGAACAGTGATGCCACTTCCTGTGTAGGGCACATCACTAGGCAATGCTCGGAGAAGCGCCGCTGATGATCTGCTGCTATGTGTGCCCACCCTGGCAGCGCAGCAAGCAGGGAACTTTGTGGAGGAGGAAGAGGTTTATCTTTTGTGCGGACCGCCGGGCAGACAAGCGGGACGAAGCGGCATGGTACTAGGGGAACAGGAGGAAGCCAGGGGAAGTATATCTTTCATGCCAACGGACATGCGGGCAGGAGCAGTGCACTACTAGGAGGAAACAAATGCTACATAGACATATAATTGAAACAGCTGATCTGCCAGCTGTAACGGCACCCCAGCCAATCTGCCGCCCTAGGCCATGACCTTTGTTGCCTGCCCACAAATCCGGCCATGGTCTGTCTTACTGTAAGGTAATAGGATTAGAAATGAGAAATTACTGTAAGGTAATAGAGATAAAAATGTTTTATGTTTTACAGTCAGATTGTTATTTTGTATCTGCCCACCTTATATTTTAAAAATATTGTGAGTGATATACTGTAGCTTTTAGTTCAATTCATGGGCCTATGGGAATAAAAGGACTGATGCTTTTATTTTCTCCTGTTTACTAAACCTGATTATTATTATTTATTGTATTTATAAAGCGCCAACATATTATGCAGCGCTGGACAATAAATAGGGATACATACATCGTAACAAGGGGTGATAGACAGAGAGGTAGCAAACGGTTATACAACATCGCACAAGGTTATACAGGGTATAAAATGCATTTTACAGAGACCCAGCAAATCAAGTCTGAGTTAGTCCATGAGAAGGGTGTCATTGCTGGGGTGGCAAAATTAAGGACATACTAATGGAAGGGGGGGGGGGGGAGCTGCCAAAGGCTTACAATCTAAAGGGTGGGGGATGGACACATAATGTAGGGTTGTGGAAAAGGTGGTTGACTGAGAGAGTTAAAGTGTAGTAGATGTGGGGTAGGCCATTTTAAAGCAATGTGTTTTGAGGGCTAGCTTGAAGGTGTTAAAGGAAGGAGCGAGTCTGAGGGGGAGTGGAAGGGAGTTCCATAGGGTGGGGGCAGCTCTTGTGAAGTCTTATAGGCATGCATGGGATTGAGAAATGCGTGGGGAGGTCAGACTACTTTTAGAATGTCAAATTCATAAGGGTGGGTGGGCATCATAATGATCCTAAATGGAAAATCACAACTGTGAGGTTATGTCCCACCAGAAGAAGTAACACTATGTGGCGCATTGACTTCAATGGTAATTTTTAATGGATACCTGAACTGAGAGGGATATGGAGGCTGCCATATTTATTTCCTTTTAAACAATACTAGTTGATTGGTAGTCCTGCTGATCACTTTGACGGCATTAATGTCTGAATCACACACCTGAAACAAGCATGCAGCTAATCCAGCCACACTTCAGTCAGAGCATCTGATCTGCATGCTTGTTCAGGGTATATGGCTAAATGTATGAGAGGCAGATGATCAGCATGACGGGCAGGCAATGTGCATTGTTTAAAAGAAAACAAATATGTCAGCCTCCATAACCTTCTCACTTTAAGTATCCTTTAAATGCAGCAAAGTTTCAGAGTATTTGAAACGAGCACAAAGATTCTTTATTGTTCCTCATGGTATTCACCACAGTGAAAGTGCAGATGCAATTTTGCAATTAATGAACCAGCAATCTCTCTGAACACCACTTTATAAATATGGGAATTGTCACTAGACTGTCCTTAAATAAGAGAGCATAGTGGTGACCACATAAAAATGTCTATCCAGCAAAAACATATCACTATCATTTTAAGTCCATCTCTGGTAAAAAAAAAATCCCATTAACTTGCATTCAGCACATTTTTAAAAAATTACCTAAATCGGAGTGCCTTTAAAGGGAACCAGAGATGAACGATTCACACAATATAAACATATCAGTTGATAGCTTGTAAAGAATAAATGCTCTACCTGATAATTTCGCCACTCTGGTGTGCCTTTTTGAGTGTTTTTTATCCATTATTGCTACAGGAAAAATCCAATATGGCCGCCGGCTCATATCCCTTCTGCTTCCAGGTTATAAGCTGTTCTGGATGTGCTGTCTAGCCTCTATGAGACTATAGACAAGCAGGGCTGCTGCAGCCTTTCATATGTCTGCTTTCAACTTTATTATTCTGGCATGCTGTGTGGCTGCCTGTAGGAAGTGTCTCTCATAGAATTGAAACTGCATACAGTAGATAATAATGATGACTGGCTGCACAGTGCACACAGATCACACAGCCATACTTGTCTGTTTCAGAGCTTCTTTCTGCAGGAGCAGCCCCTCCCATGTCATCAGCTCTGAGTATGCAAAGCAGGAAAGCTGAGCCATAAGGGGGCAGGCTTGGGCTTGAAAAGACTCCACAGAAGACTAACTCAGCTGTAATGATTCCAGGTCAAACCTAGACTGAATGCTCAGTCGGGGATTCTTATCACAGCTGATAACAGACAGATTAGGCAGATAAGAATAAAACTAAAAGCATGGTAGGTGTTTACTGTCATGTTCCCACTGATAAATGTAATAAAATAGATAAGGGTGCTTCATCTCTGGTTCTCTTTAAAAAGCACTTGCTACAGCCAATAAGGGAAGAGGCAGCAGACAACTTTAGTGTAATGTGACTCAGTTAGGCCTTGTTCACATTGCGTTCCAAATGCGTCAGCGTTCACGTTGATCGTTTTTTGATGCATTTTTTTTGCGATTCCCGTGGCTTGGGTGGGCAGTGCATTTTTGTTAAAAGCACTTTTCTAAGTGCTTTTCTAGAGCGTTTTTTTAATTCACTCCATGATGCAAGTCAGGAAGTGAACTCTTTGACCCGGAAAAGAATAAGGGCCTGTACACACTGCTGCGCTTGTGCTGCGTTTTTAAAATTGCATGCAATTTTTAAATCGCAAAGCCTTCATGAGAATAGAAAAAGCGCATTGCACCCGTGTGTACAGGTCTTCACGATTTTTATTATTTTTCAAAAGACCTTGCGATTAAAAAATGCATGCGATTTGAAAAGCGCAGTGCAATCACAACAGTGTGTACAGGCCCTAAATACAATGTATTTATTCTTAAAATCGCAAACGCAATCGCTGCACGAAGCGATTTTGTGAGCCTTATTCCCGCGCAAATTGCTGTTTGTTCAGAACACAAGGGGCACAGATTAATTTGCATATATTCAGCAGTGGTGCCTGGGAGACATCTCGAGCTCACTCTAACCTGAATTATCGCAAATTCTTTCTGTTTTAGGAAAGCAAACTTTTGTTTTTCAGAACACAACACACACAATAACATGCCATCTACATTGCCGTGGGTTGTGCTGCTGATCCCATCCATACAGTGAAAGGCCAGCTTTGTATTTTGCCCAAAATGTTTGCAGCAGTGTGATATCGTGCATAAAGTGTGAACGGCAGACAGTGCAGTCTCTGCACCTTTGATGTTCTTGCCTTTTGCACATTATACACGTTGCCAAAATGCACAAGTCAATGTGTATAGTGTGAACAAGGCCTATCAGTACATTATATTGTCGTGTTAATGGCAATTTGTCAAGACCACTTCTCCTCAACAGGAACCATCATAGGTCTCTGAGGTCTATATACAGGAAGCTGTATAAATAGGGGTCCGTTAAAAATGGCGCCAGTTATCGTAGTTAAAACACGGCGCCCCATAGAGAACCACTATCGCTAGTTATTTTTCGTTTTTGACAGCTAAAAAACGGCGCCGGCTTTAAAAACGATATTTATCGTTTATATTTATATTTGTATTGCTCCCAAACGATATTTTTCGTTTTAACCCATGCTTTGCTGCAGTTTGGAAAATATCTGCCCGCCGGCTTTAATGTTTAATAGCAAAGCCCCCTTAAAAGCTAAAAACACCAAATTTGCAGGGAATGTTAAGAAGAAGATTTTTTTTTCAAAAAGACCTTATAGTTTTTGAGAAAATCGATTTTGAATATTCTTCTTCTGACCGTGGGAAAATTAAACGCCCGCCAACTTTAGCGGTTAATAGCAAAGCCCCTTTAAATGCCAGAAACACCAAATGTGTAGGGAATGTTAAGAAGAATAGTGGGAACACGAAGAAAAAAAAATTGTTCAAAAAGACCTTATAGTTTTTGAGAAAATCGATTTTAAATCTTCAAAGAGGAAAATGTATCTATTTAAATCGCGTACTGACATTTCCGTGGCGGAAACAATTCCCGCTGACTTTAGCATTTAATAAAAAAGTCCCCTTAAATCCTAGCAACACCAAATTTGCAGGATATGTTCAAAAGATACTGGGAAACAATATTTAAAAAAAAAATTGAACTTTTTTTTTTTTAATTTAAATTTTTGGGTTATGTCCAGAGTGTGGGAAATTTTTTGAAAAAAATGACGTGGGGTCTCCCCTCCTGAGCCTCTGTAACCCCTTGTCTCCCATGCAGGCTGGGATAGCCAGAATGCGGAGCCCCGGCCAACTGGGGCTTCGCACCCTGAACTATACCAGCCCGCATGGTCCATGGTATGGGGGGGCTTCGGGGGGAGGGGCGGCCAAGCCTTCCCCTCCCCCCCGGAGCCCTTGTCCAATCCATGGACAAGGGGCTCTTCCCCACCTCCGGTGCCCTAGGAGGAGGTGGGGGCGACGACTCCCTGGGGGGTTCATGGTGGCATCTGGGAGTCCCCTTTAAGAAGGGGAACCCAGATGCCTGCCCCCCTCCCAGGAGAAATGAGTATAGGGGTGCAAAGTACCCCTTACCCATTTCCATAAAGGGTTAAATGAAATAAAAACACAGCAACGAGAAAAGTCCTTTAATGTTCTAAATTAACCAGAAATACTTACCTGTACCTTTAAGAAAAAATTGCCACGCCAATTAGGTCCCACGACAGTATCCTCCATCTTGCGATCTTCAGAAATACTTACCTGTACCTTTAAGAAAAAATTCCCACGCCATTATCCTCGGAAAAGGTCCCGCGCTATAATCTGTTATGTCCCACGACGACAGTATCCTCTGTCTTGCGATCTTCAGAAATACTTACCTGTACCTTTAAGAAAAAAATCCCACGTCAATTAGGTCCCACGACAGTATCCTCTATCTTGCGACCTTCTGTTACATCTTGATTGAAGATCTTTGCCGCCCCGACGCCACACACACCGTCTCCGCCGCACTGCTCTTAGCTATACTTAGTATAGCTAAGAGCAAAAAGCATCTTTAAATTTTAGCTCCAATGGTCCCCATTGGTTCCTTAACAGACCAATGGGGATCAGGAGGATCCCCATTGGTCGATAAGGAACCAATGGGGAGCCTTGGAGCCAAAATTTAAAGATGCTTTTTGTTCTCAGCTATACTAAGTATAGCTGAGAGTGCATCTATATAGACACATTAGCGCTAGCTGCCGCTGCCCTCCCTGCCTCTCTCACACCTGTCACCCTCACCCATGCTGGCACCCATGGGTGCATTGGATGCCAGCATGGGTGAGGGTGACAGGTGGGGGGAGTCAGGGAGGGCAGCGGCAGCTAGCGCTAATGCGTCTGTATAGACGCACTCTCAGCTATACTTAGTATAGCTGAGAGCAGTGCGGCGGAGGCGGCGTGTGTGGCGTTGGGGCGGCGGAGATCTTCAATCAAGATGTATCAGAAGATCGCAAGATAGAGGATACTGTGGTGGGACCTGATTGGCGTGGGATTTTTTTCTTAAAGGTACAGGTAAGTATTTGTGGTTAATTTAGAACATTAAAGGACTTTTCTCGTTGTTGCCTTTTTAGGGGTACAAAGTACCTCCCACACCTGTCACCCTCACCCATGCTGGCACCCAATGCACCCATGGGTGCCAGCATGGGTGAGGGTGACAGCTGTGAGAGAGGCAGGGAGAGCAGCGGCAGCCAGTGGTAATGCGTCTGTATAGACGCACTCTCAGCTATACTTATAGCTGAGAGCAAAAAAGCATCTTTAAACTTTGGCTCCAAGGCTCCCCATTGGTTCCTTATCGACCAATGGGGATCCTCCTGATCCCCATTGGTCTGTTAAGGAACCAATGGGGACCATTGGAGCTAAAATTTAAAGATGCTTTTTTGCTCTTAGTTATACTAAGTATAGCTAAGAGCAGTGCGGCGGAGGCGGCGTGTGTGGCGTCGGGGTGGCGGAGATCTTCAATCAAGATGTAACAGAAGGTCGCAAGATAGAGGATACTGTCGTGGGACCTAATTGACGTGGGATTTTTTTCTTAAAGGTACAGGTAAGTATTTCTGAAGATCGCAAGACAGAGGATACTGTCGTCGTGGGACATAACAGATTATAGCACGGGACCTTTTCTGAGGATAATGGCGTGGGAATTTTTTCTTAAAGGTACAGGTAAGTATTTCTGAAGATCGCAAGATGGAGGATACTGTCGTGGGACCTAATTGGCGTGGCAATTTTTTCTTAAAGGTACAGGTAAGTATTTCTGGTTAATTTAGAACATTAAAGGACTTTTCTCGTTGTTGTGTTTTTATTTCATTTAACCCTTTATGGAAATGGGTAAGGAGTACTTTGCACCCCTATACTCATTTCTCCTGGGAGGGGGGCAGGCATCTGGGTTCCCCTTCTTAAAGGGGACTCCCAGATGCCACCATGAACCCCCCCCCCCCCCGGGAGTCGTCGCCCCCACCTCCTCCTGGGGCACCGGAGGTGGGGAAGAGCCTCTTGTCCATGGATTGGACAAGGGCTCCAGGGGGGAGGGGAAGGCTTTTTTTTTCAAAAAATTTCCCACACTCTGAACATAACCCAAAAATTTAAATTTAAAAAATAAAAAATGTTTCAAATTTTTTTTTAAATATTGTTTCCCAGTATCTTTTGAACATATCCTGCAAATTTGGTGTTGCTAGGATTTAAGGGGACTTTGCTATTAAATGCTAAAGTCAGCGGGAATTGTTTCTGCCACGGAAATGTCAGTACGCGATTTAAATAGATACATTTTCCTCTTTGAAGATTTAAAATCGATTTTCTCAAAAACTATAAGGTCTTTTTGAACAATTTTTTTCTTCGTGTTCCCACTATTCTTCTTAACATTCCCTACACATTTGGTGTTTTCTGGCATTTAAAGTGGCTTTGCCATTAACCGCTAAAGTCGGCAGGCGTTTAATTTTCCCACGGTCAGAAGAAGAATATTCAAAATCGATTTTCTCAAAAACTATAAGGTCTTTTTGAAAAAAAAATTCCTCTTGTTCACAATTTTCTTCTTAACATTCCCTGCAAATTTGGTGTTTTTAGCTTTTAAGGGGGCTTTGCTATTAAACATTAAAGCCAGCGGGCAGATATTTTCCAAACGGCAGCAAAGCAGGGGCTAAAACGATAAATATCGTTCAGGCAGGACAAAAAAAAAAGTTTTAAAACGATAAATTTCATTCTGCACTAATTTAACCTTTAAAACGATAAATATTGTTTTAAACATATACCGGGCAGAAGGGGGCGCCATTTTTTTTGCCGGCGCCATTTTTCACTAGACACGTGCAAATATTTTAACTTTAATATATACTAAAGTATTAAGTGAAAAGCTACATACGGAATCCAAAAAACTGAATGTGCACATTTGGGCGCAGGGTAGTGATGTTCGTAATCAGCTAATTACAATTACGCAAAATTTCGCATACATTGTTGCAATTACGCCCATACTTAATTACAATGTGTAAATTTAATTGATTTCACATAGTTTGCGTAATTTCATGCCGACTTCGGTGGTTAATAGCAAAGCCCCCATACATGCTATTGACACCAAAATTGCTACATATGTTAAAGAGAACCCAAGGCGGGGTTCTTCCATCGCAATCCATATACAGAGGCTGGGTCTGTCTATAGAGCCCAGCCTCTGTTGCTAGTTAGTTCCCTCCAAAGCCCCCCCTGCGCACTGTCAGACCCCATAAAACACAGCCGCGCTGGCGACACGCAGCGTGTCGCAGCCGGCTGTGTTTATCTCACTGATGCCAGTCTCGCTGCTCGCTGCTGATTGGAGGGAAGGGACGCGGGCGGGGACCTGAGCGATTCAGCAGGCAGGGGAACAGCCGAGACTGAGAGTAGTGAGGTAAACACAGCCACGTATCGCGGCTGTGTTTTATGGGGTCTGACGGCGCGCAGGGGGGGCTTTGGAGGGAACTAACTAGCAACAGAGGCTGGGCTCTATAGACAGACCCAGCCTCTGTATATGGATTGCGATGGAAGAACCCCGTCTCGGGTTCTCTTTAAGGAGAATTGTGGGTACAAATCAAAAAAAGACCTTGTAGTTTTTAAGAAAATAGATTTTGAAAATGCAAAGAAAAATCAGTTTAAAACACATTTTTCTTTGCAGTATTAATCTCAAAAACTACAAGGTCTTTTTGAAATATGATTTTTTTCACATGTCCCCACTATTCTCCTTAACATATGTAGCAATGTTGGTAGCAATAGCATGTATGGGGTGCTTTGCTTTAACATTGGCACAAAATTTTGCAAAATTATGTGAAAATGACACTGAAAATTATGCGAAATTATGAATTATTACTATTACATACGAAATTAAATACGATTTTCTCTGAAATGTCGCATTATGATTATGATGCGTAATTGCGAATTTTGATGCTAAGTTTGGCACATGCAAACTTTTGGCCCACCACTGGCGCAGGGAAAAGTTGAAAAACGGCTCACCCTGCTCCTGCACAAGTCCTGGCAGTGTTAATTACTGTTCTCCCTCCAGGCCACCACAAACTCAGGGGGTAAGATATAATTCAGCTACCAGCTATTGCTGGCGAATAATTTATACCGTTTTTAAAGTAATTTGGGCTCCATCTTTTAACAGTGCCCAAATTACTGTCTGAATGTTGCTATAATCGTAATTCACATTACGGCCCATGGCAGTGCATGGTGCGCCCCAACTTCTCTATACCAAATAATTATTACCTTGTGTCCCCAGAGTTCACAGCAATTAATTGATTGTGCTAGAACTAGCATTCCCCAATACTAGGCTCCTTACTTTCCCAGACAATGATTATATAAAGCTCTTATTGTCTTTCACTTCTTCTCTTTAGCACCAGTTTTCCAAAATGTTCACTGTTGAAGGAATGATTAAAGGGAATCTGAAGTGAGTAAAATTATTTAAAATAAACACCTGACGTAGCTGCAAATGAATATTACATACTAACCTCACTGTCAGTTCCTCTCAGAAGCTCACTATTTTCTTCTGACAATGATCCCTTCCAGTTCTGACAATATTTTGTCAGAACTGAAATATATCAGTTGCTGTCAGTTATATATCATCAGCTGTCAGTTACAACCGAATGGGCAAGGTAATGTCCATGTTTCCCTATGACTCTAGTGGGCGATATTACAGTTTAACAGTGTGCTGACCAGGAAGCTGTTATGGGATAATGTCCATTTTCAAAATGGAGGACGGAGAATTCCATTGATCACAGTGGACAAATGGGACGCAGGAGAGGAGAAAGTGATTGAGGAGTAGACTACACAGGAGGCAAGTATGACCTGTGTATGGTTATTTTAACTTTTTATTTTCAGTTCAGGTTCTCTTTTAAAGAGACACTGAAGCGAGAATAATTCTCGCTTCAGAGCTCATAGTTACGTGCCCCTGCTAAAACGCCGCTATCCCGCGGCTAAATGGGGGTCCCTTCACCCCCAATCCCCCCCCCCCCCCACCTGCAAAATCATGCTCTTCCTGGAGGCAGGGCTAACGGCTGCAGCCCTGCCTCTCAGCGCGTCTATCAGACGCGCATCGCCGCCTCTCCCCCGCCCCTCTCAGTGAAGGAAGACTTAGAGGGGTGGGGGAGATGCGGAGGTATGCGTCTGATAGATGCGCGGGAGGCAGGGCTGCGGCGGTTAGCCCTGCCCCAATGCGGAAGAGATTCCGCGATGTACGGAGGGGATTTGGGGGTGAAGGGACCCCCATTAAGCCGCGGGATAGCGGCGTTTTAGCAGGGGCCCCTGCTAACTATGAGGTCTGAAGCGAGATTTATTCTCGCTTCAGACTCTCTTTAAGTCTTGCAGTTTCCTCCCTGCCCAAATATTCCTCAAGCAAACAATGGCGGAAGAACTCTAATGTGACATCATAACAGATTCACAGTGATTCACTGAATGGAATTTTCCATTTCTCAAGTTAGGCCCCACTGCTGCTCATAAAAGAGACTAATTAAAACAAAGGAGAATTTGAAGTATCCTAATGCTCGGCATACACTAAACAATTGGTGGCAGCTCAGGCAAATATTTTCCAGATACTTATTGTTTACCTGGTCTACCAACTGGCACAAGTTGATGTTAGACAAGAATACAGTACAAATCTACCTAATACTGATTGCGTTGCTGCAGCTAATAGCTTTGTACTACCTGATAGAGGTACATTATGCCAACTGCACTCACGTATCGCTCCCAGCTGCAGCCCCCCAGCCAGCAACAGTTTGAAAAATAAGGGGCAGCACGCTGGCGTAGTGGTTAGTGCTCTTGCCTTGCAACGCTAGTTCCCCCCCCCCCCCCCCCCCCCGGTTCAAATCCCAGCCAGGGCACTATTGGCAAAGAGTTTGTATGTTTTCCCCATGTCTGTGTGGGTTTCCACCAGGCACTCCGGTTTCCTCCCACATCCCAAAAACATACAGAGAAGTTAATTGGCTTCCCCTAAATTGGTCCTAGACTACCATACATATACTACATGCTACATACATAGACATATGACTATGTAGGGATTAGGCTGTGGGCCCCTCTGAGGGACAGTTAAAGAGAAACCATAACCAAGAATTGAACTTCATCCCAATCAGTAGCTGATACCCCCTTTCCCATGAGAAATCTATTCCTTTTCTCAAACTGATCAACAGGGGGCTCTGTATGGCTTATTTTGTGGTAAAACCCCTCCCACAGTGTGATGTCTGCGCCTCACAGCACTGAGGTACTGAAATCACACTGTGGGTGCCTTGTTGCATTGTGGGTAACAGCTGTTTCGAACTGCCAAAAAAGCAAGCAGCATCTCCTTCCAGTGACATCACCTGCCCGCAGTAAAAATGTCACCATGTGATAAATGTCTGATGGTAAATCAGGGAGAGGTAAGATTTTTACAATGAGCAAACACTGACTAAATCATTTGTATATAATTATTGTAAAAATTAAGCACTTTTTTTATTACATTATTTTCACTGGCGTTCCTCTTTAAGTGACAAGACTATATATACTCCTATATAAATACTAAATAATAATAAAAATAATTTCCATGTGCACTCAATATCTCAGTTTTAATATAGATTGTAAATGCCATAATCTAACACATTTTTTGGATTAGTCCCTCAAACCCATCCCCTAAAAAAAAAAAAAAAAAAAAAAAAAAAGAAAAGCAAACCTCAACTACTGTATAATCAGCCACAAGACCTAATAAAATAGGTACAGTATATCAAGTGGGGTATGAGGAAAAAAGGAACGTGCAGCGGGTTTGTTTGTAATGAAGCTATTTATTCCAGCAGTGTCCAAGTACTACAAAGCATAGTAATGCATCTGGATCCTGGCTTGTTACACTTTAGCTTCCAATGTGAGAGACCATGGAGAGAGTAACAAGGGGTGGGTGCAGGTGATTGGTGGCCGGTAACGATGGTGAAAGCTACTCTGCTTATGGTACGCTTGTTCACATCATAAATCTTAGATTGTAAATCAGCAGGCTTATCCCTAAAACAATTAGTCAGAATGCCCCCCCCACCCAGCATAATTAGGGGAGGGGGTTGGGAGAAACCCAGAGCCTATATAGTTTAGTGTATCTATAAATAGAGAAATGGTTAATGTGTAGAATTTATACTCTCAACCATGTCCCACAGAAGTGGCCACACACTAGGCAGGTGGCAAAAACAGACCCGACTCCACTTGGGTTAAAAAGTCGCCATCTGCATGGACTGGTTCAAAAGCAAATACCCTTTACTCAGGGTGGAAGAAGTTGCGACATAATGTTTCAGGTGCCAAAGTGATGTAAAATATTTAAAAACAGGAAGTAATGGTATACTTACCTCCTTCAAGAAGAGCTCAGATGTAAATAGAAAAACTTAATTGGTCCAAAATAATTGCAACTCTCATATAAAACTGTAATGTATTTATCGGAAATTCGCCCACTTTATCAGGCAAGTAAGAGTAAAATCTGATGGAGGTGCTGGGCTCTTCAATAGCTCATGTGAGAGTGTACTCTCAATTACTTGCCTGATGAAGCGAGTGCAGTCCCGAGAAATGCAGTGCACTTTTATAAGAGAGTTGCAATTTTTTTGGACCAATATAGCTTTTCTATTTACAGTACATGTTTAAATTCTTCTTGGAGAAGGTAAGTCCTCTTTTTAAACTGTTTACAAATATTTTATATCACTTTGACGCAGCACCAGGCATGTAAAGAGAAACAATCTGAGAAATCAGAAGATGTATTTGAGGGAAATGTGGTCCAAAACGATTCTTTATGTAGCATTTCCTCTTTCTTCGTTCCCAAGATCAGAGTCTGCTTTCTATCTGATATTCAGCCTCTTATCTGCAGTAAGGAGGATGGAAGCCTGTTCCCCAGAGAATTTGCCAGGATGGAGATCTGTCTTGCCGATGCTTATCAGCTTTGCTCCTACACCATGAACATTTCCCCAGGCTGGACTAGCTCGTATAATAAACCAGAGGAAATAATCGCAATAATGCTTACTCTGATGGTCAAAACAGAATGTCATGTAGGGAGAAATGTTTGGGGTTCTGTTCTGTATTATGCTGCTTTACATGTGAATTAGCTTGGAACCTCTTCATGGAGGAAGGTCTAAAAAGAATAAACTGAAATCATGCTATAGTTAGACTGAAAATATAGCACATGTGATAACAAAATGTTCCACATACAGTATGTCTAATGGCTATTAAATGTGCAAATAAAACAACCCCTTTCATTTATTCACCTGGGTAGTGTTGTATATTTAAAGAGGAACGGTAACCAAGGATTGAACATAATCCCAATCAGTAGCTGATATCCCCTTTCCCATGAGAAATCTTTACCTTTTCTGAAATATATTATCAGGGGAGTCTGTATGGCTGATATTGTGGTGAAACTCTTCCCTTACTATGATGTCAGGACCTAGGTCCTTACAGTTTCCTGTCTGTGAACCTTGTTGCCTTGTGGGAAATAACAGCTGTTTCCAACTGCCAAGCAACCGGTATCTCCCTCTGTGCATTTGCTTATCTACTTATCTACTAAATAAAAAAACAACCTTTTAGCCTATCGCAACGTAGGTGTGGTTATAAATAAAGGCAGTTGGTGCTGTCTAGTTTTTTCTTGTATGCCAGTAGTAAAGATGATGACGTGCAGGCTGATTGTGGATCAAACAACACGAATAAATTGCATGGCGAATATCAATCATTTCTTGAACTTTAATTTCTCACTTTACAACGTATTGATTTATTTATTTTCCCCTTATCTCTAAAGTTCCTCTTTAATTGCCCCTTTTGTTAAAGATGCAAATCAGCACAAAAACAACCTATTAACCCCAATGCTTTTTTAGGAGGCACATATACGGGGAAGAGTCCCTTGTTAAACAACACTGGGACAGAGGTGCTTAATGAGCACCCCCATTGCAAGGTTCTCCCCAGTGTTGAAAGTCAGGTGGGTTGGTTGTGATGGTGTGGGCCCACATACTCACTTGCCCATTTTACTGCTAATCACAGGCCCACATGGCTTAACATAGTAGTGGACAAAGCTAACAGTGGGCCCCTGTGCAGGATAAATGAAGGGTCCCAATGTGAGTGGCCATTATAATAACAGATGATAATGACCATTTAATAATGTTGATTACATAAGAGTACATTATTATTATTATGTATATATATATAGCGCTGACATCGTCCGCAGCGCTGTACAGAGTATATATAGTCTTGTCACTAACTGTCCCTCAGAGGAGCTCACAATCTAGTTCCTACCATAGTCATATGTCTATATTGTGTAGTGCATGTATATTTTAGTCTAGGGCCAATTTAGCGGGAAGCCAATTAACTTATCTGTAGGTTTTTGGGGTGTGGGAGGAAACCGGAGTACCCAGGAAAAAACCCACACAGACACAGGGAGAACATACAAACTCCTTGCAGATGTTGACCTGGCTGGGATTCGAATCGGGGACCCAGTGATGCAAGACGAGAGCGCTAACCACTACGCCACCATGCTGCCCCTGTACATGAATCTAGGTTACATTCAGTAGGCACTGTGTTAATGTAGCACACATTTCATACTTGTGTATGACTGGACCACAAACAAATATCACTGTTCCTCCTGTATTTCAGAGAGAAATACACAGAGAAGAGCCTACAGAATAATCAGGCCTAACTTTGGTGCAGCTGCATGGACCTTGGGGGCATGGGGTACCTGTGTGGCTGCACAGTCTTCACTGCCCTATGTCCGCCTCTGGCTTAACAGCAAGTTAAAGTGAACCTCCAGACTACAAATCTACTCTGCAGCACTGAAAAGGCTTGGTGTTTCTTTAACAGTTTCACAGCATCAGAACTTTGTTTTTCTTACCCAAGCCTCATTTTTAGCTGCACAGAAGAAAACTGCCCAGGCATTTTTCCCCTGATGCTGTACAAAGCATGATAGGATATCTGATGTTGATGTTCTCCTTCTGCTTTTTTTTATTTTTTTATTTTGAATTTCAAATTTGAAGCCTAGCGCGTGCAGCTGGGAGGGGTGATCAGGACACAGGATAGTTAGAACTGTGTCTTGTGCTCCCTGTCACCTCCTTTCAGCCAAAAAGATGGCTGCCCCCATGAAAAATATGGCTGCCCCCATGAAATCACAAACATTTGCCTGTTCTTTTAAAACAAGGTGGGTAAGAGATTATATTACCTATCTATTCTAATTAACATAACTAATGTAACGTAATGACAGTATGTTTGTTTAGGCTGAAGTTCCCCTTTAACACTGGGTTGGTTGAGGATGGAGTTTATTTTACTTAACCACTTCACAACTGAGGGGTTTTACCCCTTGAACACCAGAGCAATTTTCACCTTTCAGCGCTCCTTCCATTCATTCGTCTATAACTTTATCATTACTTATCGCAATGAAATGAACTATATCTTGTTTTTTTCGCCACCAATTAGGCTTTCTTTAGGTGGGACATTATACCAAGAATTATTTTATTCTAAATGTGTTTTAATGGGAAAATAAGAAAAAATGTGGGGGAAAAAATCATTATTTTTTAGTTTTCGTTCATTATAGTTTTTAAATAATGCATGCTACTGTAATTAAAACCCATGAAATTTATTTGCCCATTTGTCCCGGTTATTACACCGTTTAAATTATGTCCCTATCACAATGTTTGGCGCCAATATTTTATTTGGAAATAAAGGTGCATTTTTTTCAGTTTTGCGTCCATCCCTAATTACAAGCCCATAGTTTATAAACCTAGTATAGTTATAGTTTATAAAGTAGCAGTGTTATACCCGGTCGCTTGACATAAATATTTACAGAGTTCAGTCCCTAAGGTAACTATTTATATTTTTTTTTATTGTAATTTTTTTATTTTTAGTTACAAAAAAAATAATTGGGGAGTGTGGGAGGTAATGAGTTAATTTATAATGTAAAACTATGTATTTGTATATGAAAAATGCTTTTGGGTGTAGTTTTACTATTTGGCCACAAGATGGCCACAGTAACTTTTTGTGCATGCGACCTGTAAGCGTAGGAAGTACGCTTACAAGAAGTACAATGAGGCTGGGAAACTTTTTTTTCCCACAATGATCACGCTGTAGACGATCATTGCTGGGGGGCTGAGATCAACGAACGGGAATAGTTTTTCCCGTTCATTGATCTCCAATCGAGCGGTTAGCGGCATGCACGAGCGCAGGAGCGCGCGCACGAGCGAGTGGGAGCGTGGACATCGGCGGTAGTGGCGGGGGTCCGTATATCTACGCTCCTGGTGGGGAAAGGGTGTTAAAAGGAGTGTGGTGGTAAAGTGGTTACACACACTTTTCTGACACAGCTAGAAATAACTATATTTCGGAGGGAAGCTCCTTTCTTCTACCCATACTGTAGCAAGAAATCAAAATGGCCTGTTATGAAATGAAAGAGAATCTGTAAGGAAAAAAAGTGCCCTTATGGGGTACTTACCTCCGGAGTGGGAAGCCTCTGGATCCTAATGAGGCTTCCCCCATCTTTCTGTGTAGCCCCAATCCAGCGCTATCACCCCCAAAACGATACATACAGGCACAATAGCGTATGCAGCACACAGAGATATTAACCTTTGGGATCCAGCGCAGGCGCAGTACCATCTTCCCCACAGACTCTGGAGGAAATAGCCGAGCCCTATCAGGTCTACTCTGCTCTACTGCACAAGCTTAATGAATGATATACAGCACATAGAAGTACAGTTTTAACTGCATGTTCATACCTTAGGAGAACAGAGAGGGATGTAGCAGCAGACTTGGCCTGACTTTTGAGCAAAACAATAGTTCTAGGCTAAAGAGAATCCTGCTTGGCTAATATCACACACTTTCCCAAAAAGGTCCAGAGGTCCATGTGAGGTCACACTCACTCAATGACATTCAGTTATCAACCATATTCACTGATTGCAACTAAAGGTAGCTTAGGGCACAACATATATAGAAGGTGGTCTACAACTCTTTCGTTTGATATCTTGTGTGTCTAACTTTTCCATTTGCATTGCTGCAGTTTGTATTTTCCATTATGTTACTGATTTCCTGCTCATTTCCTTTTATAATACTCCCCGATATATAAACAGTGTCTAGCTGATGCTCACACATGCTTCTTGCGAGTTCTGCTGCAGCAGCGTGTAGCTAAAAGGACAAACAAAACGATATAATAAAGAAATGAAAACACTCAGATGTGTATGAATATAACCTGCAATTCCAGAACACACTACAACATTCTGGCTAAACAAGGGACCTTTGTGTCCAATAAGTCTGACTTGTTGGCTGCTAAGAATAATTTGCTAAGGTGATTATTAAAGGTAAAATAAGTAAAACAAATATTATTTACATCTGGCAGAGTCAGGCATTTGTAAACATGCAGTATATTTGAAAAAGGATTTTTTAGGTGTACTGAAATATTTTGGAATATACAATTTAATATCAGAAAATAACCCTGTTATTTGTTAGGTGGCTGTCATGGAATGAACACTGCTTCCATCAGATTGAAGTCGGGTGATGTCTGCTTTTATTTTTTTATGAACCTTAAAATAGAATGCCAGGGATATGCAATTTTGTTAAAAGTGAGAACATCCCATGTAATTTTTTTTTATATATCTTAAGATATTAAGACATATCAATATTTAATGTTAATTCAAAGTATATTATTATTATTATGATGATTATTATTGTGTATTTATAAAGCACTGAGATATTCTGCTGTGCAGTACAGAGTCTAAAGTCAGTCAGTAACTGTACCTGAGAGGAGCTCACAATCTAATCCCTACCATAGTCATTGTTTCCTTAACTACTTAATGATGCCAATGGGCGTGACCGCGGCAGCAGCCACAGGAGCGCCTAATGCCAATTGGCGTCAAGTCCTTTGGCCGGCTACTGCAGGCGATTGCGCGCTTTCATCTCCGCTTGGGAGTCGGAGCTCCGCCCCGCCTTCAGTCTACCAGCGGCAATCGCCGCTCAGAGACTGTTAGACGGCGCCGTCTAATAACTGTGTACAGCACTGCGATCTGCAGCAGCGCTGTATTAGGGACAGCCGTGTGACACGGCTGTCCCCCTGGGACACTAGAGAGCGATCGGCTCTCATAGGCAGAAGCTTATGACAGTTGATCGCCAGGATTGGCTGGCTGGGGGGAGGGAGGGGTTTGGAAAAAAATATATATAAATAAATAGTAAAACAATAATAAGAAATTAAAGAAACAAATATTTATTTAAAAAAAAAAATAAACACTAGGGGGGCGATCAGACTCCACCAACAGAGAGCTCTGTTGGTGGGGAGAAAAGGGGCGGATCACTTGTGTGCTGAGTTGTACTTCCCTGCAACTTGGCCTTAATGTTGCAGTGGCCAATTTCCACAAAAATGGCCTGGTCTTTAGGGGGGTTTAGCACTGTGGTCCTCAAGTGGTTAACATAGTCTAAAAGTGCCTATACACTGGCAGATGGTCAGCAGATACGATCATCAGATAGATCCCTCTTTGAATCTGACCAGAAAGGGATCTATTGCTGCAGCACATGTGCACACATATTTCCAACAGATTTCAGCATCTATTGGAAATCTGTGCAGCCGCCAACTGCCTCTATTAGCGAGCCCCCCAAGTCTCCCCCTGTATAGTGTCCTCTCCAGGGCTGTGGTGATGATGCAGGCTCACCTGTCCACATGCCTCCTCCTGTGTCCCATGTCTTTCCCCATGGCCACCAGGGGTGCCTGTAGCCTGTGACCCTAGAGCAGTAGGTAAGGAGGTCAATTACCATTCCAGTACGTTTTTGGAATATGGAAAGAAAAGTACCTGGAGGAAACCCATACAATCACAGGGAGCGCTTACAAATTCCACGAGGATAGCCTCTTGTCCCAAATTTGAACTGGAAACTCCAGTTCTCCAAGGGGAGGGTGCTACACCCCTGTGCCACCTACACATAAATGTATTATACAAAGTTACATCCAGTATGTAACAGCAGCCATGATCAGTGGGTGGAATGTGGCCATTCCATGCAGAGAACAGTAGGAGCCATAACTGGATATATTCAAATGATTAGGGAACAGTTCCCACACCTATCCACTGCTGGGCCTTGCATCGTTTATTAAAACTTCCATATAGTGTGATGGTTGGTAAAAGTGTGTGTGTGCGTGTGTGTGTGTGTGTGCGTGTGCGTGTGCGTGTGTGTGTGTGTGTGCGTGTATGTGTGTGTGTGTGCGTGTGTGTGTGTTTGCGTGTGCGTGTGTGTGTATGTGTGTGTGTGTGTGTGTGCGTGTGTGCGTGCGTGCGTGCGCGTGTGCGTGTGTGTGCGTGTGTGTGTGCGTGCGTGCGTGCGTGCGTGCGCGCGTGTGTGTGTGTGTGTGTGTGTGTGCGTGTGTGTTTAAAAAGCCTAAAGAGACTTTGAAAAAACTGCATACCACTGTCCTTGAAAGCCTTATGAAACCTTATGCAACCAAGCAAGCTGGGTGGTCAGGATGGCAAAGCTAGCAAGCTTGGCATTCTGTCCAAAGACTCATACCCACCCACATAGTTTTAAACACTGTGTAGTTACCTTGCAAGGAAGGTGTAAACCAACCCCCCACCGCTTTTTATACATGTTTATTATACTACAGTGTTGTAATGCACATCTGTTTGTTGTATGCTTTTTTCTTCTGCATTCTTCTTTGTTGATTGCAGAACCACCAACCTTATCCCTTGCTAATGGACCAATAGTAATTTTCAATGGGAAATTTGAAATTTGCTCAAACATTTTCCCATTGGTTCTGATGAATAAGCCAATGGGTAGCCTCAGTGAGAAATTCCAATATGCTGTTGCTCCTTATCAATTTGCGCTGGCACAGTGAGAGATAAGGACAGTGAGGTGGCATTCTGCCATTAACAATTCATAGGAATGGAAATATACATATGAAGAAGAAAATCATTTTGAAAAAAATAGATGCAGATTATGATGTTGGATAATTTTAATAAAATAATTTAAAAATCATGCATGTGTACTTTACTTTCATGATAGGGATTTTCATTCATTCATTTGGGTTAATTGTTGTATTCTGTCTTTAGTACAAAAGGTGAGGGATCAGAAACGACCCACTTGATTCATTTACATGGGTGGACATGGCTATTTTGTCAACCCCTTATTCAGGAGGCGCCCATGCAGAAGCAGGGCCATTCCATTATATTATCCCCACCTTCATATGGGCTCCCTAGGAGGGGATGAACACTTTGCACCCAAACATTGTGATCAAAGGATGTTGGGAGAAGTGGGGAGGGGATTTTGCTGCTTTTAGCTATTTCCGTTGTGGAGTTTGTGTATGACAGGTAGGTAGTATTTTCTAGTTACCGTAGCTGCCTAATCACTTCTTTTATAAGGTTGTTTAAAACTGATAGGTGTGATACTGTATGCTGCATATTACATGTGAAGCTATTCATTTTAAGAACCCTATAAAGAGTTTGAAGGATGGATTATAATCACATAATGGGTGTTGGCTTGGGAGAAAAGCTGCATGTGGACTTTCTCCAGTGCTCAGAAAAGAAAAGCCACACATGTATTTTCCATGGAAAACCTGATGTCAGCCTGTAGGGAAGCCTCTACATAATCATATGAAGACTGTAAAAGCTAGCTAACAATTGCTTCACTGCCAGTCTGCCTTACATGTGGGTCAGTAACATGGGATGCTACAGTCCGCATCTCATTGGGGATCCCTGGTGAAAATAAAGAAGTCTCCTAGCAAATCCGGTTCCATGTCTGATGTAATGAGATCCAATGAATTAGATAGTGATCATTTATGTGAATTACAGTGGTTTGCAAAAGTATTCGGCCCCCTTGAAGTTTTCCACATTTTGTCACATTACTGCCACAAACATGAATCAATTTGATTGGAATTCCATGTGAAAGACCAACACAAAGTGGTGTACACATGAGAAGTGGAACGAAAATCATACATGATTCCAAACATTTAAAAATAAATAACTGCAAAGTGGGGTGTTCATAATTATTCAGCCACGAATCAATACTCTATAGAACCACCTTTTGCTGCCAGTCTTTTAGGGTATGTCTCTACCAGCTTTGCACATCTAGAGACTGAAATCCTTGCCCATTCTTCTTTGCAAAACGGCTCCAGCTCAATCAGATTAGATGGACAGCGTTTGTGAACAGTAGTTTTCAGATCTTGCCACAGATTCTCGATTGGATTTAGATCTGGACTTTGACTGGGCCAGTCTAACACATAGATATGTTTTGTTTTAAACCATTCCATTGTTGCCCTGGCTTTATGTTTAGGGTCATTGTCCTGCTGGAAGGTGAACCTCCGCCCCAGTCTCAAGTCTTTTGCCGACTCCAAGATGTTTTCTTCCAAGATTGCCCTGTATTTGGCTCCATCCATCTTCCCATCAACTCTGACCAGCTTCCCTGTCCCTGCTGAAGAGAAGCACCCCCAGAGCATGATGCTGCCACCACCATATTTGACAGTGGGGATGGTGTGTTCAGAGTAATGTGTAGTGTTAGTTTTCCACCACACATAGCGTTTTCCATTTTGGCCAAAAAGTTCCATTTTGGTCTCATCTGACCAGAGCACCTTCTTCCACATGTTTGCTGTGTCCCCCACATGGCTTGTGGCAAACTGCAAACGGGACTTCTTATGTCTTTCTGTTAACAATGACTTTCTTCTTGCCACTCTTCCATAAAGGCCAACTTTGTGCAGTACACAACTAAAAGTTGTCCTATGGACAGAGTCCCCCACTGAGCTGTAGATCTCTGCAGCTCGTCCAGAGTCACCATGGGCCTCTTGACTGCATTTCTGATCAGCGCTCTCCTTGTTCGGCCTGTGAGTTTAGGTGGACGGCCATGTCTTGGTAGGTTTACAGTTGTGCCTGTAACAATTGTGGAACTTTCTCCGTGATCAGCGCACAACGCGTGCGCTGACACGGCGGAAACCCTCCACAAGCGTATATTTGAGGACACCCAGGCTAGATACTAGAGACACAAGACTGAGCAAAACAGGGCGTGAGGGTAGCAAAGGCACCGCAAATAATACAATGAGGAGATACGGAAAATAACAAACGCTAGCTAACCGCGAACACCGCACTCATTCGCAACGGTGCACGCGGTTATGAGCGGTCTCCACGTGATAAGCACAATAGAGATAAGCACGCCTAACTAACCATTAACAGACAAACATGAAACAGAGGACGCGAGCGCTTGCTTAACGGTTACCTCACCGAGCCTCCAGCAAGCGTAGCAGACAAGACAGACACACGAAAACAGGGACAAGCGACAGATAGGATCCACAGCACTAGTGAAAAGTGGCTAGCGCGATCCCAGGAGACAGAACAGAAGGATCCACAGCGCTAGCGAAAAGTGGCTAGCGCGATCCCAGGAGACAGAACAGAAGGATCCACAGCGCTAGCGAAAAGTGGCTAGCGCGATCCAAAGAGACATATCAGAAGAGATAGCTGGTAGCAACCGCTGCACCAGCTATACTCCAAGAACAGAGATCAGAACCATTTCCTGTCGACCGCCGTTGGGACAGGACAATGGCAACAGAACAAACAAACAGATAATACAAAGCCTCTTCCAATGCACACCAAATTAAAATAAAAATAAAAAATCATGTACTGGTGCTGTGTATGAACAGATACTGGTGCTGTACTGTATGTGTTACCCAGTATATAACAGTATATAGTCAATTGACTTGTTGCATTGGTCAACTCTCCTTAAGTAGACTGGTCAGCTCTCCTTGTCTACCTGTTTATCAGAGCGGTATGGAAGAATAGATTGCGCTCCCTCAGCAGGGAGATCTGAGAGGCGGTAATAGGATAGGGCGTATCACCCAGCATCAATGACACCCGGCGTATAAGACTACCCCCAACTTTTCAGAAGATTTTCAAGGGTTAAAAAGTAGTCTTATACGCAGGAATATACTGTAATATGTTGGTGCTTTATAAATACGGTACAATAAATAAAATAAATAAAATTCCATTTTACCAAATCTATGTAGGATAAGAGTAAATTGAGTGAATATTTTGCATGGATAATTTAGGCAGTTCCCTTATTGCATAGAAATTGTAAGATTGGATGAAAAAGATTAATCATTATTGGCCACCACAACACAAACTAGGCCTCATTTTGGGGGAAGGTCAATCAACCAGCATGTTTCCTCCATAACATATGAGGAAACCAGAAAACCCAGAGGAAACCCACATAAAAAGGCAGGGACATGAACAGTGGTGTAGTAGATACCACTCTCACTTTGTGGTGACAGGGTCCTCTGTTCAAATCTTGGTGAAGAACATACCTGCATGAAGTTTGTATGTCCTTTCCATGTTTTCCTGGGTTTCCCCCTGCACCGCAAGAATATAGTGGTGAGTTAATTGGCTCCTCCCCAAAATCAGTCTTAGTCTACAGTAGGTATATAGGGCTATGGCTATGGTAAGGGTTCATTTGTGAGCTGCTCTGAGTGACAGTTAGTGACGTAACTATGGACTCTGTAAAGTTCTGCGAAGGATGTCAGCATTATATAAATACACAATAAAGCTGGCCATACATTATTGAACATTTTGCCCAATTCAACATTCAAATGTTTAAATGGGCAAAAAAGTTTGTTTACTACCAGAGCAGATGGCGGTACTTTGGCTGACATTGCACATGATATCGATCGATCGCAATGTCAATCGCGGGACAGTCCTGGTCAGATCGATCGAGTAGTATATCAGTGGCTTTACAATAATACATCCTTGCAGGCAATGTCCTGACTGAGATTTGGACATGGGATACTACAACTCCAAAGCAAGACATCTATCCACTCAGCATTTCAAGCCTTGGTTGGGAATGGGATGGCCATAACTGATGTCAGGAAGACTTCAGTGGACAGGAATTCATCCTGACTAACATCAGTACAAAGAGATATGGCTGAGAGGGGGACAGGGCCGGCACTACCATAGAGGCAAAGGGGGGACTTGTGCCATTTTCTTAGAGCTTGAAGGGCCCCAAGGAGCCCCCTCAACTTAACTGTTGCTCCTTGGGGCCCCTGCAAAGTCTTCGGCAGCATAGCATCTCACCAGTCCCAGCGGATACGCTCCTCTGTCAATCCATGGCTCTGTGCATGTCCATCTTCATCCACTGCTGGCTGCATCTTCTCTGTGACCTGTGGCATGATATTACATAATAACATGTGTCGGATAACAGAGGAGAGCCATGAACTGACAGAGGCACATGCCCGCCAGGACAGGTAAGACACTACTCTGCCAAAGACTCTGCAGGGTCCCCGGAAACCATGGTTAAGTTAGGTTGTGGACACAGCAGCCGGCTCAGGGGCCCTTGGAGGAAATTTGGCTGCAACAAAGGGCCCCTCATGCTACTTTCAGGTTTGGAGGTGACTGTCGGGGGGGCCCCTGCATTTATTTTGCCTGAGGGCCCATTGTTACTAGAATCGGCCCTGGAGATGAAAGGAAGCACTGCTGGCAGCCTTTCACTAAGTTTTTAGACTACACATATTTAGCACTTATAAGACCACTATCATATTTCTAGCATTCCTAAGTTTAGATCCGTTTAACTTACTTATATGAATCAGTACACAGAGTACACACTGTTATCAATATAGTCCGGTGAAATACATACATTGGTATTATGTGTAAAAACTATAGCATTGTTTGTTGTCCCCTCCCTTTAGATTGTGATGGGGTTAAACTTCCCCGCCTCTGGATCCAGAGGGATGCATGGAAGAAGCAGGAGGGATTTTTTAAGGGCTGAGCTTGCCCCCCTCTCTCTCTTTCCCTTAATGAAAACAGTCTGCATTACACTAAGTTAGGAGACTGGCAATCTTAGCAGCAGAGTCTGCAGGAAATTGCAAGCTTGGGACATACAGTAAGTTATAAAACTTTCTCTTCTCTGACTTCAGGTCTGTAACAAATCATAGAGCCACAGGGCAAAGGTGTGTACATTTAGCTATTTTTTTTATTTACAATTTTTATTTTAAAAATGTACGCACAAAACTTAAGACTCAGCAGGCTTTTTAGCTAGAAGGCACTTTTTTTCTTTATGACCTGGAACTTAAGAGCACTTGGTAAGTAGCCTTTATTTGCTCTACCTATCCTAAACCTATCATCATTACTATCCACACAATCTATTTAATAGTGATTATTTATATAATTATATTTTATACTTTATAGAACTGAATTCCTGTATCACTAATACATGACTAAGTTACTGTGTTAATTGCATTTAATTTCTAATGTCTGTTGGGTTTTTTTCTTCTTTTTTTTTATTGTCTGCAAAACATCCTAAATCATTTTTTTTTTCATATTTAATTTTATAGTTTTGCCAGTACATGTTACATTACAAGTTATTATGTGAATTGGATATCTGAGATTATTGCATACAATTTACTTTTTATTGACTGCTCATCTGTCCAATCAGATTTCATTTGCAATTTCTGCACTCTGCAGTACAAACTATAAAACTATTGTTCATTTCTGAATGGATTCTATAAGCAACACCCATTTGACTTAGCTCTTTTTTCATGTTATCAGTTGCAAAGACCTTAGCAGACTTGTAAAGTCCTTGCACAGAGACTGGCTTTTGAGTAGCTAAAAGGCCCACCTCCTTTTTACTAGTGTTTCCTCCAGATGTGGAACATTTTCTCCTTTCTAACCTGCGAGCCTGAGATCTGGAGTCCCCAGAGACAGAACTCTGTAACAAAGAAGCAGACGGAGCCCAGATGTGGTGGGCACACAAGGGGGCAGGGCTCTAAGCTCTGCATCATGTTCTCATGGTTAGGATAGGGCAGAATTACTCAGGACATGATTTGCTGCTTCAACTCTGAGCCTGTTTTATTTAAAAAAAACAAAAAAACAACTCCTGCATTTAGCATGTGTGTACTGTTAAAACTTCCTATAATATGGCCTTGTTGTTTTTGTTCCATGTAATCATTTGTTAAGCTTGCAGTTAGACAAGTAATGAAAATGTTAAATATTCCCTTTTCAAGTAAAGGACATGGATTTTTCTCATTTCAGTAATAGTTGGTAAATCTCAGCCAGCCTCTCTGTAACTACAGAAA
Source organism: Hyperolius riggenbachi (assembly GCF_040937935.1). Taxonomy (NCBI): domain Eukaryota; kingdom Metazoa; phylum Chordata; class Amphibia; order Anura; family Hyperoliidae; genus Hyperolius; species Hyperolius riggenbachi. The sequence goes on from NC_090646.1 coordinate 464,672,065, forward strand.
TCCCGCTTTAACTCTTGCCTCCTACTACATCCATCCCAACCATGACTCCTCATCTACATGAGTTCACTTGTTTTGTAGACTTATCTCATTTCCTGAAATGGCCCTGGTTAAATCCATTTTATAAGTTCATATCCTTATTTGCAGCTGATGCCTTCCTTGCCTGTAGCTTGACTAATAACACCTCAACTAACATAACATTTACATACTTGCAATCTGTTTTCTTGCTGTTGGCAGCACTAACTGAGACAAGACCTGGCTCACCACTAATCTATACCGTGTCGCTGAAAAATGAATACAGTAGTCTCTCGGTTATGCAGCACCGACGGGGATTGGCTGATGCCGGATAAATGTGCTTTCTGTTTGCTTGAGATTCAATGTTAAACATAGGCCTAGCTAATATAGTGCTATACCCCACTCTATAAACATACCATTAACTCTGTATTACGTTTTAAAATACAGTCATTGAAATACAGTATATGAAACTTCGGCGAGCTGTGGAACCCAATCTTCAAGCACAGCAGAGGCCACAAACAGCCTAAGAAGTTGGCCTTCACCACTGTGAGCACTGCTGGCGATTTGTGCCGGCTGGATGAGCCTGCTGGCTAGTTAAGTTCTGGATAACCAGGGCTCTACTGTATTTTCCCATAGCCAAAATGCTTTATATACAGAGAGCGAGAGATAGAGAGAGAGAGAGAGAGATAGAGATAGAGAGAGAGAGAGAGAGTTAAAGTTTTTACAGCTGTATAATATAAATTGCTGATAACATCCACTTTCTACTTAAATCATTTTTTGATTATTTTTACTCTAAAGTATGTTATATGATTAGAGCAGGGGTGCCCATTGCTTCGATCGTGATCTACTGGTAGATCGCGAAGGACTTCCGGGAAGATGCCACACCTCCCGCCTGAGAGGCGTGCTTGTGCTGTAGTTGTGGCTCGCATCTGTAGGTAGATCATTTTCAATTTGTAATGTTTGAAATAGCTCACAAGCTAAAAAAAGGGTGAGCACCTCTGATTTAGAGTTTATATTCTCTGATTTGGTTGCACTAGACATGATTTTAACAGACAACAATCTTTTACAGGGACTGACGCTCAAAGAGAAAATGGGACATCTTCTGACTTTCTGTTTGCTCCTATTCTGCTGTTACCCCATGTCCCTGGGTCGCTATACCACTGAACCGGAATCTGGAAGCGGAGATGGAGATGGCACAACAATTCTTTCTAATACTCAGTCCTATGACATTGTTGGCTATACTACAGAGAGCTCTGTGAAGAATGTGAATGGCACAACCCCCTTAAATATTTTGGAGAGTATAAAACGATTTTTGAATGATTACATGTTGCTTGTTATTGTGGTGGGCTCTCTGGTTGCTCTACTCATATGTATAATGTGCGCAGCTGTGATTATGAGTCATAGGCGCAAAGCTTCAGCCTATTATCCTTCGTCTTTTGCTCCAAAAGAATACGTGAACCATGATGACAAAAATGGGGGGACCACAGCATTTAATGAGGTTCCTGAGAAGGCACATCATGCCAAAGTAGAAGAAGTGGTGACCTCAACCAACCAGCTTCAAGCTGACATCCTCAGTGCTGCTCAAAACCTTAAGTCACCCACTAAGTGTGGTGGCAATAAAGAACAAAAAATTAAGGAAGAACCTCAAAAATCTCAGAAACCCTCTCAAAAGAAAAAGCCTAAGGATTCCTCCAGCAGTAGTTCATCCGACAGTTCAGACAGTGAAGATGAACATCAAAAGAAGAAAGTGCAGGAGATCCCAACTGAGCAACCAGAGGAACCCAAACCCACAGGTGATTCTCAGGACACTCCAACTAAACCAGTGGAAGAATCTAAACCTACAGATGATTCCCAGGGGACTCCCACTCAGCCAGGGGAAGAACCCAATCCTACAGGTGATTCCCAAGAGGCACCCACTAAGGCAGAGGAAGAAAATAAACCTGCTGGCGATTCTCAAGAGGCTCCAGCCCAGCCAGCAGAAGAAACTAAACCTACTAGTGAATCTCAGGAGAACCCATCAGAAGGTAAAACCGATGTTCCTAATGCCCCTGTAGAAGTTAGTGGAAAGGGAGAAGAGGTTAATCCCACTCCAACTGACTGTGGTGGGTCACAGAACATTCCCTGTGGCAGCCAAGAATCACCAGCAACTCCTGAAACACAGCCATGTGGAGTCTAACGCAGGATGATGATATCATAAAGACAAACAAACTTAAATTATGGTGTTCCTCCTGTGCCTAAGGCCTGAGCCTGCACAGGACTAGATGGTCAGATAATCAACAATACATTCAGCTGTCATTTCAGTGATCGAGGATGGAACTGGGAAATAGACTGTGGTACTCAAATATTAGAGTTTAACCACTACAAATCTGCATAGGACAAACAATGCTAGTTTTCATCTATTCCTCAACTAGCAAACAATATAACTTATACAATGAAAAATAACTAAGTTTATTATTGTTATAATGCATTGTTGTTCTTTGACATCCAGTGTGCCAATTCATATTGGAACATGAAATGTATGCCAAATATACTGTATGCTTGCGAATATAGCCCTTATTTATATATGTACATGTTTTATAGAAGCAGAAATGAACCATTTAGTTCTAATGGTTGCATATTGAAAAGTCCCTCAAACACCTCAGAAAGGAAGCAGATTTCCAGTTGTGACCCAAAAATGATTAATTTCTCTCTTTGGAAATCTGTGCACCTTTTACTGCATCATAATTTCTATAGCTCCATTAAAGGTATCCTTACGGCAACTTATATTGTTTGTTCACCTTCCCTAAGAAAAGAAAAACACCATTACCAAATCATCTCTATATATTTGACATGTCTTTGATTACTCCTCTGGATCTAAGTGCTTCACAGTGAGTAACTGAGTAAGCTGCCATGCATGGCTCTCAGATGTTATGTAGATGGGAGTGGTTACACCCAAAACCTGCACACACATGCCAGCATCACCATTAATGTGAGCACCGTATACCTCCTGTGGAATGAATGTGTCATTAGAGCAAACCAGTGAATAGAGGTGTAAGGGAATCAATACCTTTCACTAAACATAATGCATTGCATCCTACTCTACTCATCGTGCAGTAAGACTTCACACTTGTAATTCTGCTTAATGCTGCTTATTGCATACACCCCAATGAAAAACGAGGAGAGTCCTTTAGCGCCAAACCATTTATTGGTGTCATAGTTTCCAGCTAGTTTCCACTTCTCATGCTTTTTGTGTGGGAATCTGAATACGTAGTAGATGATTATCATACTGCAAAAATGTAGTTTACAAAGGAATTGTCATATTTTAATCAATGTGGAACCTATCTGTAAACTCCTACATTTATAATTATTTATATGAGCTTTAGTTAAATTCATTTTACTTGTGTTGCTTTTGAAACATGTTGGTAAATGAAGATGCTGGCAATTTATCAGTGACATCAGTGACGGTTGTGAAGTGTTGCTTGAGGCCTCGTTCACAACATACGCGCTTCCGTGCTCATTTGGACGCGCACATGATGTGATGAAATGCAAGAGCGGCAGACGGGCATAGACAGCCCTTCTGCTGTTCACATCTACTGCGCTGCGCAGCAGTATGATGCGATTGCGTACTGCTACCTGCATTTTGCCCGCAATCGCAGAGCTGATCCCATCACTGTCAATGGATGGGATCAGCAGCGGCGCAGATGGCGTGCGATCGTACACGTTGCGTTCCGATCGCACGTCCATCTGCGTTGAAGAGATGTGAACGAGGCCTTAGTCAACTAACACCTTGGTTCAAACTTGAAACAGCTGGTGGCTAAGTGCTCATGACCAGTTTATCATCATTCATATTTAGTGGCTTAGATGAAACAGTAAATGAGAATATATATATATATATTTGTAACACATGCTTTTCTATAGAAAAGTACTGTTATCTATTTACATTGCCATTTCACTTTTGTCTTAAAATGTTGATGTTTCGGATATGTATCTTTTATATGTTCAGTCATTCCTGGGAGTCCGCTTATCAGAATATGGAGGAATGATGAAAGTGTTGAAGAATTGTAACAATATGTAATAACAAGAACCAGCTGTAACTATTCACACTGTGAATAAAATGTGATGTTCAGGTAAACAGTGTTAATTAAATGTAATAATAATAATAAATATGCTTTGTAATAACCTCACTAGTTCAAACAGATGGTATTTGCTACTGCTAAAGAGGCACTGTAGTGACATATAGTAGAATGTAGTAAGTTAATAATGATACCCACTTTTAATTGAATTGACCTGGTTTTAGCATTAGAAACACCTCCTATATGTAAATATTGTTGTGTATTGGTATGTAGCCCTGCCCTCCCAGTGATGCTTATCCTAGGCTGTTTAGCTACGCGGAATTCTCCTTCCAGAGCATTCTGGGAAACAAGGTATATTTTCTACTGGCTTTAGAACTCTCAGTAAACATTCCACAGAGATCACCTGGCAGGACTAAAGATGTTGCCACCTCTGACAAATTCCAGAATTTAAATCAGGGTGAGGAAAAGTTTTACAATGGGCAAACACTGACTGAATAATTTATAAATGAATATTGTACAAAAATAAGTCATTTTATGAATTACATTATTTTTAGTATAGTTCCTCTGGAAGTTTCTCATGAGCCAGAAGCAACCCCCATAATGCATCACTTCAGGACTGCAAATGAATATGCAAATCATTCCTTTATACCAGTGAAAAGACAGGCATACATGCAGAGCGTCTGGTTTACAGCCAGTAAATTACAGCACACTATGATCTACTCATTTTACAAAACCATGTAATCCAACTTGCAGAGAACTGGTTCATGCTGCTTGGGGCTTCATCAGTGCAAGGCATGAATTAATATGCTATGATAGGTCTTGCAAGACAGAGGTGTCACAGAGTGCCAGTTCCATTATGGAGAACCAGAAATGCCAAGATTTATGGAGTGGGCAAAAAGGATGCCAGGAGTCCTCCTGCTAAAAATCTATGCAAAGTACAATTTTGCCCTCCTAAAACGGAAGGTATTTACAAGTGTTCAGCTTCATGTTTGCCAAAAGTAGTGCCTATAATGCATCACTTTAGGTCAGTAAGCAAAACACAGTACTGTATACAATTGATTCTGTTATGTCCCTGAGGCCTCATTCACAGTGGGACGTTACATTGTAATGCGACGTTAAAGTTACAACACACCGCAAAAAAAAAGTTTGTAACGCACATTAACGCTGTGCTACGGTCGCATACAGCAGGTACAGTAAAGCATACAGGAAATGAAAAGTATGCTTTCCTGTACCTGGTAACGTATGCGATTTTTTGGTAGATAGATGGTTCGATAGATAATTTCCAACATGTCTGATCGATTTCTCATAGAAGTGAATAGAAATCGATCAGAAAAACGATTGGACAGTAAATCTGCTAAAAAAAAATTTAATTGTGTATTCTCAGCATTACAATCAGTCAGAGAAAACTGATTGCAATTCTTGAATTGAACAGATATTTAAAAAATTGTATAGTGTGTGGCCACCTTTAGGCTCACCTATTGTGTGTGCATCTATGTAGGGCAGCAGATAAAGATAGCTGCTCAACCCCCTACTGCAGATCCGGACACAGGGTACCACTCTGCACAGTCAGTGTATAGAAGCATCATACGCAAAAATTCATACTTGCCTACAGGTCATTTTCTTTTCCTAGTGCATCCATATCACCACACTGTGGGTTGCACAGTATTGGATATTGCTATGCATATGCGGCACATCTCAACAGATTTAAAAAAGGATTGTCTTGCGGTAATGCACACATCGCAATACATGGTACCATGCCGTATTTCACTTGTAATGTGGGTGTAATGTGCGTGGTGTCTAGTTGCTCACAGCTTGGCTAGAAATCTTAAGAAAGAATCCGATGCACTACGAAGGCAACATGCTGATCTGAATCTGCACATTGTGGGTCAAAGATGAAAAATGATCCCCTAGGCTAGGATAAAACTCTGGAGAAAAAGTTAATTGCATATGGGCCAGTATCCCTTACAGTGCCAAAGAAAGCAGTGGGTCCATGGTCACGTGACCATGGTTTGTAAAACAAATTAAAAATATATTAGGGCTGATTCAAAAAGCTTTTCTGTTTATCTATCACACTTATTAACTCACAATTTTTCTCTCCTTAAAGAGAGCCCGAGGTAGGCTCAAGAAAAAAAAAAAAAGTCGGCCACCTGATCCGGGGGGCTGAGCGGATCAGGTTCCTGTGGGCCACACTGACCCACTTTCACTTTCGTGACCTATAGATCATGACGCTGCAAGGAGAGACTGTGTGTCTCTCACAGCGTGCAGGGAGGCGGGGGAGCTGCAGGGGGTTCGGCCAGGGAGAGAGAGCTGCCCAATGGCAGCTCTGGGAACCCTGCAAGAATGCCCCTGGCAGGTGTTTTGAACAGGTAATCCCCCTCCCTGTGTTTACCTCTAAGATACCAACAAATATTGTCGTTAACCTCAGGGGGCCATAGCGCGGCGGTGAGGGGGGCAGAGAACGGCGGTGTGGGGACACAGAGTGATGTCATGAGGCAGAAAACATGCCTCTGTGTCCCATCTGCCCACTTTGGGTTCTCTTTAACCAGCTGGGGACCGCCTAACGCCGGTGGGCGTGGCCACAACGGCAGCCCCAGGACCACCTAAAGCCAATTGGCGTCAAGTCCTGGGGCTGCAGTTTCCCAGGGAACGGCCGTGCGCATGTGCGATCGTTCCCTGCCACTTCACAGAACAGAGTCCCATGAATAGCCTGCTAGCAGGCTGTTTGTAAATGAAAAGGGAAAGAAATCCCCCTTGTTTACATCCGTACAGCGCTGCGGTCCCCGGCAGCGCTGTACGAGATTGGTGATCCACGGCCTCTGATTGGCAGGGGAGCGCCATCCTCTCATAGGCTGATGCTTATGAGAGGCGGAACAGGACGGATCGTTCCAATTCAGAACACGGAGGGGAGGAGGGAAGGGGAGAGAGGAGGGAGGGAGAGGGAGAGAGCCTCATAGAGGCTTGAAATAAAAACAAAAAACACTGCCACAGCGATCAGACACCTCAGGCGGCATGACCCCTTAGTGACCAAAAAAAGGAGGTGAGTCCGATTGCTGGGCTCCATAGCTGGGCTGTGCAGGAGGCTGAAAAGCCTACACAGCCCAGTACAGCAAAAAACAGCCTGGTCGTTAGGGGGGGTTAACACTGCGGTCGTCAAGTGGTTAAAGCAAACCTGAAGTGAAAAATGACTTCTGATATAATGAATTGTATGTGTAGTATGGATAACAAGTAGAACATTAATAGCAAAGAAAAGAGTCTCATATTTTTATTTTCAGTTTTGTAGCTTTACTTATAACATTGCATCATTCTGTCATATTTGCACTTTAGAAACCACACTCTGTCTTTAAGGCTGCTTACACACTAAGACGTTACAGGCGCACGTTAGTGCGCCTGTAACGCTCCCCCAACGCACAGCAATGTAACACAAGTGGGCTGTTCACACAGCCCACGTTGCGTTACATGTAACGCAGCACGTTCTGACGAAAGTGCAGCATGCTACGGCGTTAGAGCGGCTATAGCCGCGTTAGACTGTTTGCACATGCTCAGTGGGGGCCGGAGAGGAGGCGGGGAGATGCAGCTACAGTAGCCGCGCACATGGCTTCTTAATATTCACTGCACTGGTGGCCGCTGATGGAGACCTTATCCGGATAGAGCCGCCTAACGCGGCTCACACTACCGTCCTCTCCCGCACCAACATACGTTGCATTAGGTGCACGTTATGCGACCTTAACGTAGCACCTAACGCAACGTCTTGGTGTGCAAGTAGCCTTAAGCTATAAAACAAAGCAGAAATAATGACCCTTTAACTTTCCTGCAGTAAAACCTTATCTCAAGCTGTTTCTTGGCTGTTTAAGAGCTTCAGAAAAAACAACTGTATTTCGACCCAGTAGCTCAGAGAAGCTTTTTTTGCATGTATAACAAATTAAGGTTTTTAACTCTTCATGTACTGGAAAACAATAACAGAGTATTTTCTTTGCTACTAATGTTCTATTTCTTAGTTGTACTACACATGCAATGCATTATCGCCTAAGTTTATTTTCACTTCAGCTTTGCTTTAAACTTACTCCTTATTTGACTTGACTCATGATGTAGCTCTCCATATCTTTTTATCTCACTCAGTAGCTCTCTTTACAGTTAAGGAGAAAAATTAGTAACCTTTGTGAATTAACCCTGTGCTATAAGGCCTATAATTTTTGCCAAGTAAGTAGTACGTTTTTGCTCTGTAAATACTTGATTATCAGCCCAACTGGGGGGGTCTTTTGTTTTTTTCTCCATGATAGACCAGGGCATTACAGTAGGCCAATAACTAGTGATGAGCCAATAATCAGCATCATTAGCTACATCCAGGAGGCAGAAGTTGGGGGCCCAGCAAATCACTGAACAATTAATCCTGCTGCTAGATAAATTACAAATCTGCTGTCAGGACTCAGGAGCTGTTATATATAAATCCCAATTACTGTCTCCTGTGTGGGGTCAGTTTGTAGATTATGAGAACTCTGTCTAGTGGAGCTGCCCAGATGATATACGAAATACCTGGTGAGAGGTCTGCTTTAAAGAGCTAATATTTTTATAGTGCTTACAGATGGGATTTAAACCATCTTCCTGAACAGTTTATCTAAGCTTCAAATTTCCACACTTTTAATTAGCTGTCTAACATTTTGCTGCAAAAACAAATAACTTCTGGTAAATTATTGTTTTAATTCATGCCTTTTGAGAAAACACAAAGCTACTTGTCTAAGGCAGCCCTGAAACACAAAGAGCGGCAAGGAATAGGTAAGAAGCATGTTAAATCCTCATCTTTCCCCTTCAGTCAGTTTACAAGTTTCCACAGCTGCTGCGGGCAAGCCAAAATAAACAGCTGGCTGAGCCAAGAGGCTTTAGTGGTGACGAGATGCTTTAAAAATCTCTGCTACAGTTTCTCTGGCCCTGGGAAGTAATAAATTGCTCCTTAAGAATTCTGTGTCATTTGGGCAAGATATATATGTATTATGTATGTACAGTATATTATACACATGCACGTCAGTGCAAAAGTATAAGGAAGGCACTTGGAAAAATTGCTGTAAATGGAGAATGAGTTCAAACATAATAATATGCCTTATAGTTATATATTAAATACCAGGGGCGTTGCTAGCCCTAAAGAACAGTGGCATGTGCCCCGGATCTATTCTGGGGTGCCCGCATGTCCCCTAGGCAGAGTAAAGGCACCACAGCACCCAGCATGGCATCACAGCACCCAACATGGCATTACAGCACCCAGTGTGCCCCATAAAGGAACCATAGCACCTAGCATGACACCATAGCACCCAGCATGGCACCACAGCACACAGCAATGGGGTGGGGGTGCTGGGTAGAGATGTCGCGTACCTCCGATTTTAGGTTCGCGAACCTCCGCGAAAGGTTCGGTTCGCGAAAAAGTTCGCGAACCGCAATAGACTTCAATGGGGAGGCGAACTTTGAAAATTTTAAAAAATTCTACCGGCTGGAAAAATGATAGAAAACATGTTTCAAGAGCTCTAATACCTGGAGGCACACCTGATTGAGTGAAATACACATCACTGCTGGAGGACCCTCCCTCCCCCCCTCCTCCAAGCAATGTCCTTATACCATTTGACTCAGTTGTCTGCCTACACTAATTAGTTATGGGACAGCTGCTACACACTCTGCTAGGGAGATTTTAATTAGCCTCTTGTGGGTCTCCTCCCTCCTCCCTCCTATCGGAGGGAGGAGGGTCTCATCTGCCAGGGAATTATACTATTTCAAAAACCAGTTTACATCATACCATGGCTGGGAATCGAACCCAGCTCTTACTGTGTGGTGGGCAAGCACCCTAACCACTGTACCACAACAGTAGTAACTGAAGCTGGCCTAAAATTTACCATTTATGCTCAATGCAATAGAAACATTAGGTTGCTTAAAGGGAACCTTAACTGAGAGTGTTTCCTGTAAACAATACCAGTTGCCTGGCAGTCCAGCTGATCTTTGTGACTGTAATAGTGGCTGAATCACACCCTGAAACAAGCATCCAGTCTGACTTCAGTCAGAGCACCTGATCTGCATGCTTGTTCAGGCGCTGTGGTTAAAAGTATTAGAGACACAGGATCAGCAGGCGATTCAGGCAACTGGTATTATTTTAAAAGGAAAAATCCATATCCTTCTCCGTTTAGGTTCCCTTTAAGGATTTGTAGCATAAAAGCCAACTCACATTGGCTGGGATTTGAACCCGGGTCTCACTGTGTGGTGGGCAAGCACCCTAACCACTGTACCACAACAGTACTAACTGAAGCTGGCCTAGCATTTGCCATTTATGCTCAATACAAGAGAAAAAGTAGACAAGACAAATAACATTTATAACACACTTTTCTCCTGGCGGACTCAAAGCACCAGAGCTGCAGCCACTAGGGCATGCTCTATAGGCAGTAGCAGTGTTAGGAAGACTTGCCTAAGGTCTCCTTACTGAATAGGTGCTGGTTTTTTGAACAGGAAGAGTCTCCTGTGTTAGAGGCAGAGCCCTTAACCAGCGAAGCAGTTAAAGAGGGCGCTAGAGCCCTTACAGAAAAACTGGCCCCGCCATGGGCGCCTATGTTAAAAGCTGGATTAGGGGGAAATTTGGGCGCGTCACCTGCCATTATTGGGCGCCTCAAGGCACCCAATTTTACCATGTTTGCTGTCAAATTGCGACTTCCACAAAAACGCAATATGCGGCTATGGAGATAAATTTGGGCGCCCGGGGGAGCCCAATTACCGACAAGAAGAGACATTTTTTTTTTCCACAAGTCTGTGCAGAAAAAAAATGTCCCAATTTGCCGGTAATCGGGCTCCTCTGAGCGCCCAAATTTACCTTTATAGTCACAATTTGCGGCAGAGGGGGCTTAGGTTTAGGCACCACCAGGGTGGTTAGGGTTAGGCACCACCAGGGGGATTTTAGGATTAGGCACCACTGGAGGGGGGGGTATTGGGGCTAGGGGAGGGTTCTGGGTGAGAGTACAGTTAGGTTTATCAATAGAAAAATATCAGTACATAATATCGATAATCTACTTTTCATATTTAGTAGTAGAATACCCCTAATTTTGGCGAGATTTTACTACCGGCAAATGCGGCACCCTTTTTTCCGCACGCCTTTTTTTTTTTATGTATGCCTAAACCAGTACACTATCCACTATATTATTATATTAATGTATTTAACAGGGGCATTGCTTAGATCCTAAGAGATTTGGGGCACTCAAGCCAAAAAATGGGTGTGGCCATGCACCGGAATTTGTGTGTGGTCATGGGTGGAGACAAATTTATATGAACTTAACAGCGGTCTAAGTAGGTCTGCCTAGCAAAATGTTGAATGAAGCTCCCTTCTACATTAATAAAAAACAAAACAAAAAAAAAAAACCTTCAACATAAAACTAGGCAGAGTTACCTGGCTTCTGGGCTTTTTTTGTGTGGCCCACTTGCATATATACAGCCCTGTCAGTCAGTCGCAGCTGGCCTTTGGTGTAATTCTTACTGTGCCACTGCCAGGCCCAGCACATTCAGTGACTACCTGTGTGTGTGACAGGCAGCTGCAGATTTGTAATCCCATCCCAATCACTGCACCTGTTCATTGTTCAGTGCACCTACCTACCTACCTACGTGAGCGCACGCATTGTTAATACCACCAGTCATTGCACCTGTTCGCAGCTGTACGTGTGTGTGTTTGTGTGTGTGTGTGTGTGTGTGTGTGTGTGTGTGTGTGTGTGAGACAGGTGCACATTTGTAATACCCATCACTGCATATACCTACCTGTTGTGTTCAGTGCACCCACCTACCTACGTGAGCGCACGCAGTGTGATATTTAATACCAGTCACTGTACCTGTTCACGGTACGTGTGTGTGTGACAGGTGAACATTTGTAATACCCAACACTGCATATACCTACCTGTTGTGTTCAGTGCACCCACCTACCTATGTGAGTGCACGCAATGTGATATACCACTCCGTGCATACCTGTTAACTGCACCTGTGTGACTGCACATTGTATTAGTCAAGTCAGTGCATACCTTTCACTTCATCCCCCCGATATGGACAAAACGGACAAAACAGGTAGAGGCAGAGGTAGAGACAGACCCAGGGAAGAAGGCACGTCCCATCATCAACTCCCTAGATTGTCAGGACGTGGTTGACTATTTAACACAGAACACCTCATCTTCCGCAGCCTCCAGCGCTACTACAAGCACCATATCCGCTGCATTTGACACTTCGCAGGAGTTATTTGGTGGGGAAATCACTGATGCACAGCCATTATTGTTACAACAAGATGAAGGCGCTAAGCAAGTTACACCACCTCATATGTCTGAGTTAGGCGACTCTATGGACGTAACGTGTGAGGAGGAGGATGATGAAGTACCTGCTGTTGGTGCAGTTTTGGAGGTGTCTGAGGCAAGCGAAGCTGGTCAGGATGATTATGATGATGACGATGATACGGATGCCACGTGGGTTCCCAATAGAGGAGATTAACAGGGGGACAGTTCAGAGGGGGAGTCAGAAAGTAGTAGGAGGAGATGAGTTCCTGAAAGAAGCAGGGGGAGCTTGTTGTCAAAAACAGCTGGTGGCAGTGTCCAGCGCAATGTATCGCCACCTATGGACAGCCAGCCAACATGCCCTTCAACGTCAGCTGCTGATGCCACCATAGTGCCATCACCCCAGGGGGGCTCAGCGGTTTGGAAGTTTTTTAATGTGTTTGCCTCAGATCAGAGCAATGCCATCTGTTCTCTCTGCCTCCAAAAATTGAGCCGTGGAGAGGTCAACACCCACGTAGGGACAACTGCCTTACAAAGGCACATGCAGAAAAGGCACAAACTGCAATGGGAAGAGCACTTGAGCAAAAGCAGCACACAAAAGAAAAGCCACCCTCCTTCTCCTTTTCCTCCTTCAGGTGCAGCATCTTTAGCCGCTTTCTCCCTTGCACCTTCACAGCCATCCTCCTCCTCTCTGCCTCTGACCTGGTTCCTGCTCCTCTGCCCACAGCAGCAGTCAGGTGTCCGTGAAGGAAATCTTTGAGCGGAAGAAGCCAATTTCTGCCAGTCACCCCCTTGCCCGACAGCTGGCTTGGCTGAACTGTTAGCTCGCCAGCTGTTACCATACCAGCTGGTGGACTCTGAGGCCTTCCGTAAATTTGTGGCCATTGGAACACCGCAGTGAAAGATACCAGGCTGCAATTATTTCTCTAAAAAGGCGATACCCAAACTGTACCGTGAAGTTCAGAGGCAAGTGGTGTCATCTTTGGCACACAGCGTTGGGTCAAGGGTCCACCTGACCACGGATGCCTGGTCTGGCAAGCACGTTCAGGGCAGGTACATTACTTACACAGCCCATTGGGTCAACCTGGTGACCGCTGACAATCAGGGAGTAAGTGGGTTTGCAGTGGACCAACTTGTGACAACTCCACGGCTTGCAGGCAGGCCTCCTGCCACCTCCTCGCTCCTGCTACATCCTCTTTGCTGTCGTCATCCTCCTCCTCCTTGGCTGAGTGGCAGTTCAACTCTACTTATCCTGCAATCTCCTCTCCAGCTACACAGCCCCAGCTCCCCAGGGCCTATGCTGCATGCCCGGTACGACGGTGTCACGCCATCTTAGACATGTCTTGGCGCAAAGTGGAGAGTCACACTGGAGCAGCTCTCCTGGCTGCTATTAACAAACAGGTGGATCAGTGGCTGACCCCGCACCAGCTGAGGATTGGCAACGTGGTGTGTGACAACGGCAGCAATCTCATTTCCGCTTTGAATTTGGGAAAGCTGACACATGTACCCTGCATGGCACATGTGCTGAATCTAGTCATTCAAAGATTTGTGTCAAAGTACCCAGGCTTAGAGGACGTCCTGAAGCAGGCCAGGAAGGTGTGTGAGCATTTCAGGCGGTCTTACATGGCCATGGCACACTTTGCCGATATTCAGCGGAGAAACAAGTTGCCGGCGAGATGCCTGATTTGCGATAGCCCGACTCGCTGGAATTCGACCCTCCTTATGTTCTCTCGCCTGCTAGAACAGGAGAAAGCCGTCACCCAGTACCTCTACAACTACAGTAGAAGGACACACTCTGGGGAGATGGAGATGTTCTGGCGCAACAACTGGACACTCATACGAAATGCATGCAGGCTCATGCGGCCATTTGAGGAGGTGACCAACCTGGTGAGTCGCAGTGAAGGCACCATCAGCGACTTGATCCGTACTCTTACTTCCTGGAGAGTGCCATGCGTAGAGTGGTGGATCAAGCTGTGGAGGAGCGTGAACAGGAACAGTTAGAGGAGGAAGTGTTGTGGGATCAATTCTCATCAGAACCAGATGTTTCCTCAACACCCGCGGCAGCACAGAGGGGGGAGGAGGAGGAGGAGGAAGAGTCGTGTGGGGAAGAGGAGTCAGACTCGGATGATGAGGAAGGTGTTTCTTTGGAGGAGGAGGAGGCGGCGGCAGAAGAACAACCGCATCAGGCGTCGCAGGGGGCTTGTGCTGATCAACGTTCCCGTGGTATTGTTCGTGGCTGGGGGGAGGAGGAGGACTTACCTGACGTCACTGAGGAAGAGCAAGAGGAGATGGATAGTATGTCTGGATCCAACTTTGTGCAGATGGCGTCTTCCATGCTGTCCAGCCTGTTGAGGGACTCCCATATATAAAAACTCAAGGGGAATGAGCTGTACTGGGTGGCCACTCTACTAGACCCTCGGTATAGGCACAAAGTGGCGGAGATGTTTCCAAATCACCAGAAGGCAGAAAGGATGCAGCATTTGCAGAACAAGCTGGCAACTATGCTTTACAATGCGTTTAAGGGTGATGTCACAGCACAATGCAATAAATACAATACAATAATACAATAACATTTGTAAAGCGCTTTTCTCCCATAGGACTCAAAGCGCATAGCTGTGTCTCAGATTAATACAGGGTTTCAGGCTGGGTTGTGTTACAGAGGAGATAGTCAGATGTTCATGAATGCCAGACTGAAAAGGTAGGTTTTCAGTTTAGACTTAAATGCTTCCAGGGATGGGGCTGTCCTGATTGGGTGTGGCAGGGAGTTCCAAAGTGTAGGGGCAGCATGACAAAAGGCTCTGTCTCCAAAGGTTTTGAGGTGGACTCTGGGGGTGACCAAGGTGTTACGTCCTTTTGATCTAAGATTGTGGGGGGTGTGATGTAGTTGCAACAAGTCCTTCAGGTATCCAGGGCCCAGATTGTGCAAGGATTTGAATGTCAGTAAGCCAATCTTAAACAGAATTCTCCACTTTATCGGTAGCCAGTGGAGTGAGCTCAGGGTTGGTGTTATGTGGCAATGGCGGGGTTGGCTCGTTAACAGCCTTGCGGCGGTATTCTGTACTAATTGCAGGCGGCGTAAGTCTTTCTTATGCAGGCCTGTGTAGAGGACGTTGCAGTAGTCTAACCTTGATGTGACGAAGGCATGAACTAGGGTTGGAAGATCCTCTGAAGGAATTAGGTGTTTAATCCTTGCAATATTCCTTAGGTGAAAGAAGGAATGTTTCACAACAGCTGAGATTTGATTCCTGAAGCTTAATTTCCCATCAATCAGTACTCCCAGGCTGCGCACACAGTCTGAGTTGTTCAGGTCTGAGCTCCCTATCCTTAGCGGTGTTGGTTGAGACTGGAGCTGCTTTGCTGTTGAGCCCTGGCCCTCGATAACAAGAACCTCAGTTTTGTCAGCATTAAGTTTTAGCCAATTATTATTCATCCACTCCTGAAGCTCAGCTAAGCATGCGTTTATTTGTGGAGTAGGGTCTGTGACATCAGGTTTGAATGACAAATATAGCTGGGTGTCATCAGCATAGCAATGATATGTCAGGCCATGTTTTTGTATGATTTCTCCAAGTGGCAGCATGTATATGGTGAACAGTAAAGGGGATAATATTGCGCCCTGAGGTACACCGTATTTTAGTGGTACAGGGTTGGAGAGGAAGGGCCCTAAGGCTACCCTTTGTGTTCTGCCAGCCAGGAAGGAGTTGAACCACCGGAGAACAATGCCATCTATACCACAGTACTCTTGTAGCCTGTTGAGTAAGATTTCATGATCGACTGTGTCAAAAGCCGCTGAGAGGTCGAGCAAAATCAGGATGGAACATTGACCCTTGTCTCTTGCAATGAGCAGATCATTGCAAATCTGGGTGAGGGCTGTTTCACAGCTGTGATATTTCCTGAAGCCAGATTGAAGAGGGTCAAGGATGTTGTTTCTGGAGAGCCTGGCTTCAAGTTGGAGGTAGACAGCCTTTAAAGCCAATAAAGGTACCACTGCCAGTAATCCATCTCCTATGTCCACGCAGGCAAGGACAGGACGCTTCAGCGATCTCATGGGGACATTCTTTAGTCCAACGTCTCACCTCAGTGCTTCTGGATCCACCCTCCACCAATGCCTGGACCGGCAGGTAACCGACTACCTGGCCTTAAGTGTGGATGTAGACACTGTGAGCAGCGATGAACCCTTGGACTACTGGGTGCGCAGGCTTGACCTGTGGCCAGAGCTGTCACAATTTGCCATCCAACTTCTGTCTTGCCCTGCCTCAAGCGTCCTGTCAGAAAGGACCTTCAGCTCAGCTGAAGGCATTGTCACTGAGAAGAGAAGTCGCCTAAGTCACAAAAGTGTTCAGTACCTCACCTTTATCAAAATAAATGAGGCATGGATCCCAGAGGGCTACTGCCCGCCCGAAGACTAAGTCAGTCCCCACACACAACATCTCTGCCTGCACGTCGTGTGACTGGCTGCCTGCCCCAAGACTAAGTCGCTCCCCACACCGCACCTTTGCCCGCAGGCCGCTTGACTGCCTTCTCCGCCACCTCCAACAGGGTCCAGGACTCCAGGTGGATTCCTGAATTTTTAAGGCCGCTGCCTGCTATAATAGTTTTTCTGGTGCGTGTACATGCCTGCCTAATTTTTCTGGCTGCACTTCGGCTGCAACAACAAAACAAAAGGCATGTACATGTGCCCATTCCCAGGGCCGGATTTACCATAAGGCACACTAGGCACGTGCCTACAGGCGCCTGATTGGTCAAAGGCGGCATTTGTTTATGTCGCATTTAAATTTAAAATAGTGAAAACGCAATAGTGGCCGCTCGCGTCCTTACTTACATGATAATCCGGCGGGCGGCCGCAACTGCAGTGAGGTGTGTGAGGGGCGGGCGGCTAGTGATGACAACAACAGTACACACACGATTCATTCATTCATTTTGCCGCTCTCCCCGACCACCGTTTCCACGCCTGCACGCAGCGCTGCAAACAGCTGCATGCATAGATGGCGGCGGGATTGTCCGTCTGCTGGGTCAGCCGGCTGGGAGCTGGGAGTTTGAGGAAACACGTGGGCGGCCAAGGCGAGGCTGGCATGGCATCACTTACTGGCAGCAAGTCGCCGGTGCGCCCAGCCCCAGAACCCCCTGATGGAGGGGGAAAATCGGATAAGGAGGTGGAGGAGAAATCAAGCAGCAGAGCCGCACAGGCCTCACATGTTCCTGTCAGCCCCGGCCTCTCTGCTCTGCACACATTGCAGCGTCTCTTGTCTGTGTAGAGACAGAAGGCCAGCTGCCAGCGTGTGATACTCGCTGCGTCTGCCATCACTGAGACTGAACAGGGGCTCCACGTGCAGCTCGGACATATGGATCTTACACTCATGATTAACTGGTAAGCTATCAGTAGTTACCAGATCTTACATTTTTTTTCCGGCCCTGATTCCTCTCCTAGTCTTACTGTTTATTTACATTTGATCACTTGCAGTCCTCTCCTCTGGACAGTGGACTCAGGAATTTAACCTTTCACTCATGGTTCTCTTTAGGATGCTATATGCCCTTTTGCAGTCAGTGTTTTGATTGTTTGGACACAAAGACACTTTTTTTTTAACCCTTGGGTGTTTTCTATAAAACTTTTGTATATACTTTGTCACATAATACTTTAGGAGTCCAAGCTTACCTGAGATTGGGCCACATTATATAAAATATACATACCTGGGGCTTCCTTCAGCCCCTCCGGCCTGATCGCTCCCACGGTGTCCTCTTCTTCCTCTCCATTATTTTGCAATTGGCCACGGAAAGTCCTCTGGTCCGGGGCCAACTTTGCATGCAGCCTGGCCACGTGCGTGCCACTGCCGCGTTCACATTGCCAAGAGCAAGGAGCGAGACAGGAGCGTGGCTGGCTGGACGGCGCATGCCCCAACTGGCACCGACTGACGGGTTTTCCAGGGCCAGTAGCGGGCGAATGGGCAGTCAGAAGAGGATGGTGTGGGCGCAATCAGGCAGGAGGGATTTCCTCCAGCCCCAGGTATATATATTTTATATATGTTGCCCCGTCTCAGGTACCCTTTAAGATAACCATACATCTAGCGATGATGGGCTGATTCTACAAAGAGACAAATCTCTCTCGATCAAATCTGATTAGAGAGAGATCTGTTGACTGCCCATACACCACAGGCAGATTCCCGATCAGTTTCAGTATGAAATTGATCAGGAATCAGCCTTGTGATGCTGCCCCACTAGCCTGACACTGGCCCTCCTAATATCAAATGTGCTCCCTCCCCCCAGTGCACTGTACTTCACCTGTCCGAGTCCACCACTGGCTCCGTCCTCTGTCCATACTGTATGGTGCCCCCGGGGATGGCATATTTGACATTAGAGGACACAGCGCTGGAGGTTTCATTGTTCGTCCCGATATCCCTCACTATTACCACTGCATCTGATTGACCAAGATGGCCTGACATCTTGCAGCATGTCCAGTCTAAATGCTTGGCTGAAATTGGTTGCATCCTCGATTGGGCATGCACTTGGCAGCACCAATTATCATCCAGTTGGATAATCATCTAATCATATAGTCGCCAAGTGGCTAGATGATATATGGCCACCTTTATGCACTATTTTCTTTGTTTGACACAAAACACTTTCTAATGAGTTGACCATTATCGGAATTTGTTTACCTGTATATTAGGTTAACGTTGAGAAACTTGGTGATATCTCCTTTGATTGTAGGACAATAGTATATTTGATTGCTATTACTTTCAGTACTAATGGTTGGGGGGTTGGTGCTTGGTAACAATGGACCTAGGCCTAGGGTGATGAAAAACACAAATCCTATCCTGCCTCTGTTTCAGGAGTGGTGGCTCTGCTCTGCATTACATGGAGGGCATTCTTTTGTAGTGAGGTTATCAAGTGAGGTAACTTACAGAAGAATGCCGCCGATGTAATGCAGAGAAGAGCTGCTTCTCCCGGATGGAGGGTGAGTGCTGCTGGATGCACAATACATCTGCATTGACAGGGAGGAGTGGAGCCGAGTCTGGGACTATGTCCTCCAGTCTGTTGCATTGATGTTCAAGCTTTATTCAGACTGCACATCATCTTTTCCTTCTCAAACAATGCAACTTCCCATCAGATTGATGGGTCAAATCAATAACTTTTTACATGTCTGATCCACTCCTCATCCATAAAATCAATCCTGTTATCGATCGGGAGCAAATCAGACATGCTGGAAATTATTGATTTGACCCATCAATCTGACCAGAAGTTGCATCATGTATACCATTGTGGCCATTAGTGAGTAACTATGGAGTTTTTGCATATGGGCTGCTTTGCTTGGTTTCCTGGGGTCATGCCCATCAGACATATGGTGTATATGGACATAACTCTTGAAGAGAGGAGGTCGGGAAGGGTGAGGACCACTAGACTGCCAGCAGTATTAGGGGCTCCCTACCTAATGCCACTATCTGCCCTCAGGAGCTTACAGTCTAATCCCTGCATCAAATTACTGACCTCAGGAACTTAGAGTGTAAAATTCTAAGGACAGTTAGGCCTCTTTTCCACGAACTGTTTCTAGGCAGTGAAATGCAGCTCAACAGTTCGTGGAAAAGAGGCCTTAGTGACATGAGACAATGATAGAGTTCAAAATATTTTTACATAGGGGTGTGGCCTGTGCTGAGGGGCGGAGTTTAGGGCGCTAGAATGTCTGTGCCTACAGGCTCCTTAATTGTAAATCCGGCCCTGCCCATTCCCCTTCGTGATCATTACCTTGCCGCAGTGAAGGGGCTTGCGTATCACAATGAAGCAATGACCGACGGCTATATGAGTGTCTCGGGGGGTGGCACACCAAAGATAATAAGGTCATTGCTTCATTGTGGACAGACCAAATTTGATCAGCTGTAAAGTCACTGTTCTGTCATTCAGCTACCTCAGCCCGGCGACCATATGGGCTGGAAAGCCGCCATCACCTGCACTCTCGTCATGGTGCGCACCAGTCCAGTACGGCCGTCACTACACAAACAGTTGAGTCACTGCATACCTTTCACTGGATCTTTGACTGCACATAGCATTATACCTGGCAGTCAGTGCATACCTTTCACTTGAATGAATGGCAGACTTGCCCTCCATAACATATTCTCGTTAAAGGATTTAAAGTTGATTCATCTCATATACAGCAGGGCCTCGAAAGTCCTCCTGTATTGTTATTTTTGGTCACTACCTCGGGACGTGCATGCCATGCCTGCTGTCTTCCTTGGATGTGTGGTATCCGTTCCTGATCCTTTGCCCACAGCGTGCCTGCTGCCTTCCTTGGATGTGTGGTGGTGGTAGCCGTTTCTTAGGCTCCCACTCCGGACTGGAATCGAACCAGGATTCCCCGGCCATTACCCGTGGTCACTCACAATGGCAGACTTGCCCTCCATAAAAAAATTCTTGTTGCAGGCAATGAACAGCAAGCAGAACAAGTATTTAAAAAAATAGATGTAAGCTTTAACAATGGTAGCGAAAGAAATGGTTAATGTAATGCTAATAATTATCAAATTATTACATATGTTATGTTAGTTGTGGTTCTGAACATTACCACAATGCATTTTAACTGAAACAACTCAGATGCAGTTGAAGTGCAGACTTTCAGCTTTAATGCAGTGGGGTGAAAACGATTGCATACAAATGTGAGGCAACTAAAGCATTTTTTAGCACAATCTCTTCATTCCAGCAGCTAGAAAGTAATAAGACAATTGACTCAAAGGCTATTTCATGGGCAGGTGTGAGCGAGCAAGCACTGGTGAACTCAGTAACGCAAAAAGACTATAGCGTCCACGGAAGGCAATAGTGGTGGAAGATCACAGAATCATTGCCCTAGTGAAGAGAAACCCCTTCACAGCAGCCAACCAAGTGAATAACACTCTCCAGGTGGTAGCCATATAAATATCCAAGTCTACCATAAAGAAGACTGCATGAAAGTAAATACAGAAGATGCACAGCAAAGAGCAATCCACTCATAAGCCTCACAAAAAAGAAAGGCTAGATTGGACTTTGCTAAAGAACATCTAAAAAACCCAGCACAGTTCTGGAAAAACATTCTTTGGACAGATGAAACAAAGATCAACCTTTACCAGTATGAAGAAGGTATAGAACAGCTCATTAACCAAATCATACCACATCACCTGTACAACATGGTGGAGGCAGTGTGATGGCTTGGGGCATGCATGCTGGCCAGTGGCACTGGGACACCAGTGTTTATTGATGATGTGACACAGGACAGAACGAGCCAAATAAATTCTGAGGTGTTCAGAGACATACTACGCCATATGCAATTTACTTTTTCTTCCGGGGAACATTTTCATCTTCTGCTTTCAATAACCTTTTTTTTTTTTTAGCATTTTGCTAATGAAATAGTACCAACATGAGGGTGAAGAAGTGCTGTAAAAATTATTCTGATTATTTGCTTGCTGGAGGCTTAAAATGCATTTTATTGAGAAGGTGTGAAAATATCTCCTAGGAGAAAACTTTGGAGAAAAAGTGAATTGCATATGTCCCACTGTCTGCTTAAAACCACCCTGGCGTTCTATTAAGATCGCCAGGGCGGCTGCATGAGGGTTTTTTTTAAAATAAAAAAAAAACTATTTCATGCAGCCAACTGAAAGTTGGCTGCATGAAAGCCCACTAGATGGCGCTCCGGAGGCGTTCTTCTGATCGCCTCCGGCGGCCAAAAGTAACACGGAAGGCCGCAATGAGCAGCCTTCCGTGTTTGGCTTCTCCTGTCGCCATGGCGACGAGCGGAGTGACGTCATGGACGTCAGCCGACGTCCTGACGTCAGCCGCCTCCGATCCAGCCCTTAGCGCTGGCCGGAACTATTTGTTCCGGCTGCGCAGGGCTCAGGCGGCTGGGGGGACCCTCTTTCGCCGCTGCTCGCGGTGGATCGCCGCAGAGCGGCGGCGATCGTGCAGCACACGCGGCTGGCAAAGTGCCGGCTGCGTGTGCTGCTCTTTATTTGATCAAAATCGGCCCAGCAGGGCCTGAGCGGCACCCTCTGGCGGTAATGGACGAGCTGAGCTCGTCCATACCGCTAAGGTGGTTAGGAACCTAAACTGAGAAGGATATGGATTTCTCCTTTTAAAATACCAGATGCCTGACTCTCCTGCTGATCATGTGTCTCCAATTTTTTTAGCCACGGCCCCTCAACGAGCATGCAGATCAGGTGCTCTGACTGAAGTCAGACTGGATTAGCTGCATGCCTGTTTCAGGTGTGTGTTTCAGCCACTACTGCAGCCATAGAGATCAGGAATGCCAGGCAACTAGTATTGTTTAAAAGGAAACATCCATATCCCTCTCAGTTTAGGTTCCCTTTAAATCCAACTAAATGCAGTTAAATTGATTGGGTGTAGTTTCAGGATACAGATGGACAATGACCCAACACATACAGCCAAAGCAACCCAGGAGTTTATTAAAGCAAAGAGGTGGGACATTTTTGAATGGCCACGTCAGTCATCTGATCTTAACCCAATTGAGCATGCATTTCTCTAAACATCGGACAGAAAGGCCCACAAACTACACTGAGCCCAGGAAATGAAGGGATTGTGTAAAAAAAAAAAAAAAAAAAGGATAAAAAATGCTTCAGTTGCCTCACAACTGAATTGTATTTTGTAAATACTTTTTTTTTTTTTACGTTTGGGAACAAGTTGTTGGCTGATGCTGCCATCTAGTGTCCCATTTATTGTACAGTAGATAAGGAAAAAAGAAACCAGTTTAAACACACACATCTCCAGAATCCACTATTGCAGCTCTCTACTCTGTCACCTACCAATGAATTGGCTGGCAGCTGCCGAGACCATCTTGAACCCTGTTGCTCAATCCATCCATGTCTCCTCTTGCTCCTTAAATGCACCTTCTCTCTCAGCCATTCCACAGTTAGGGCTGGTGCACACCAAGAGCACTTCTGAGCACTTTGAAAAGTGCTTGGCTAATGTATTTGAATGGGATGAATCACACCAGAGCGATGGGATTTATTTTTCTCAAACATAAATGCGGGTCCTGCAACATCTCTGCTGATTTTTGAGGTGATTCAGCCTCAATGTTAAGTATAGGAAAGTGGAAAATCACTCTGAAAAGCAATTTTCCAAGCGTTTATACAAAACAAGTACACTTGCAGCTCTACTGTATTTAAAATAGAAAATCACTAAACCAAAACACTACCAAAATCTCTAGGTTTAAATAGAAAATCACTAAGCACATGCCCAGAATCACTAGAAAAATCACTTCTAAAAGCGCTGAGCGTTTAGTGATTACGCTATCGCTTTTTTCGGTGTACACTGGCCCTTACAGTTCAAGCTTCTAACTCCTCACTAGGGATGGTCAATGAGATCCAAATAATTCTGAGTGGATGCAGGTTTATGCACATTTTGCATGCAAATTTAAGCAGCCTGATGAAGCGGGCTGTGCCTGCGAAACACGTTACCTTGGTGTACTTTACAATAAATGTGTTTATAATTTATTAAAAACAGTCATTCGGGTCTGCTTTCAAGAGGCAAGTCCACCACTTCCTTCCAGCAAATTTTACCCACTTTTATCCTACTGGCACCTCTGTTCTATTACAATTCTGTACAATCTGGTTCTCCCATATATTAGAACATTAATTTCCATATGCAAGTTTATAATCTATCCTAGTCCATTTTAGCTAGCTGAACCTGTGTGTCCATTCTTTAGGACTGTTTAAAACGGACCTGAACTCAGAACTTCCTCTCTGCTCTAGAAGATAAGCAACAGCATAACCACCTCTACAGAAAAGGATTTGTTGCAGCTCACCAAACTCCTGCACTAGTTCTGCAGTGTGTCCATTTCATGCTTTCATAAAAGCAGAAGAAGGGTAGTATGTGTTTACAAATGGCTGCCTAGATTATTGCGCTGACAGTTGAGAGCTAAAATAATTCTGATTACTTGCAGCTGATAGGGAATTAGACAGGCTCCTCTTGGAAGTATTTACTATTTCTGTATCTCAAGAAAGATTTTTTACTATGAGATTTTCCTGCACTCCAATATTTACTACACAAGTGCAGACTTTTTCGATCAGGAAAAATCATTACAATGATTTGAATCTTTCCACGCAATGTCCATGATACACAATTTTCTGGGAAGAGCCACGATGCAGGTTGCACCCACCAAGAAGAGCGACATGCTTGCAGGTCCAAAATCCCCTTGCCTCTGGGGATTGCAACGAACTGGAACTCCAGAAGATGACCCAGCACCATCAAGGTAATTTATTTAAGCATCAAAGATAAAGGCAGGATATAGCGTTTAAAGAGGCTAGCGCATCACAAATAGCAACGTTTCAGGTTGCTATTTGTCATGCACTAGCTTCTTTAACCCCCTTGCCGGTCCAATTCTCGCGGCAAGGGGGCAGCGCAGCACTTTATTTTTTTTAAATCATGTAGCGAGCCCTGGGCTCGCTACATGATAGACGCTGAGCAGCGGCATCCCCCCACCCACTCCGATCGCCTCCGGCGATCAGAGTAAGCAGGAAATCCCGTTCAGAACGGGATTTCCTGCTGGGCTTCCCCGGTCGCCATGGCGACGGGGCGGGATGACGTCACCGACGTCGGGATGTCAGAGGGAATCCCGATCCACCCCTCAGCGCTGCCTGGCACTGATTGGCCAGGCTGCGCAGGGGTCGGCTCGGCGGGTAGCGGCGGCGATCGCGTACTTTTTTTTTTTTTTTTTTTTTAAATGGCCCAGCGGGGCCTGAGAAATCCTCCTACGCAGGTTACCCTGAGCTGAGCACGGGATAACCGGCAAGGAGGTTAAACACTATACCCTGCTTTTATATATTTTTATATATTTGATGCTTTAATAAAGAGCTTAAATACATTACACTTGATGTCCTTGCTTTTTGCGATATGCAAGCTATTGGGAACAGATTGCTAAACAAGACTGGGTGCAGTGTGAATGCTGTAAGCCTGTATATGTATGTCTACATTTGCTGACTGAACCATTTGTTTACTTAGAGCAAGATGTGTTACAGTAAGTACTGTGCTCTGAACCAGGTCCTTTTCTTGCCAATGTAACTTTGTATAAAAATATTTATCTGTACAGCACCACAGACTCTGTTGGACAATCGATAATAAATGTGGGATTCACGCAAATATGTAGTGGAATCTTCACTGAGCTTCTTAGGCAGTTCTGAGAAAGCAGTCCACTGATCTGCATGCATTGAGAGGCTGTGGCTAAAAGAGTTACAGGATCAGCAGGAAAAAGTCAGGCAACTGGTATTTCAAAAGGAAAAATCCACAGCCTTCTCAGTTTAGGTTCCTTTTAAAGAGGAACTCTAGTGAAAATAACATAAGGAACAAAAGTGCTTAGTTTTTACAATAATTATGTATAAATGATTTAGTTGGCGTTTGCCCATTGTAAAATCTTTCCTCTCCCCGATTTACATTCTGGCATTTATCATATGGTGACATTTTTACTGCTGGCAGATGATGTCTGTGGAAGTAGCGGCTGCTTGCTTTTTTGGCAGTTAAAAACAGCGGTTATTTCCCACAAATCAACAAGGCTTCCAAAGTGTGATGTCAGCACCATGGTCCTGACATCACACTGTGGGAGGGGGTTTCAACACAATATCAGCCATACAGAGCCCCCTGATGATCCGTTGGAGAAAAGGTAAAGATTTCTCATGGGAAAGGGGGTATCAGCTACTGATTGGGATGAAGTTCAATCCTTGGTTACGGTTTCTCTTTATAGAAAAAACTGAGGAGATGGTGTAGGAAAATTGGTCACCATTCTTACTCCGCTACAAACTGAATGCTATGCCATTTCATGGATATCCACGCTACAGGGAATGGCCATCCATGCATGTGTGAGTCTACCAGCAAAAATACGCTGGGGAAACAGCGTTAGATAAAGTGAGGAAGTGTAGAAGGAACACTGGAACAAGGCAAGTTGGACTGTGCACACGTAATATTTTGGGACACTGAACAAATCACTAAAAAGCCAAAACAGTTAGCTTTGATTTTATTTATGATAATATATGAAATATATATACAAAAAAACTGAAAACCAGGTGATCAATTGTCCTTGCATAAACTATATACACTACATATAAAACTATGAAGCTTTGAATAAGCACCTGTTTCCTTTACAAAAAATATCCATGTCCTCATTCTAGAACAATTCTCACAAGGCATTCCTTCTGGGTCTTCAGAAACAAGCCAAACAGTAAGGAAAAACGTTAACACTTCAGCACACGTTCCATGAGCTAGAGTAAGGAGACTCTGTTAAGCAGTTTCTTTGGAAAAATTGGAAAGTAAGGCATAGGAGGATGAGAAACTGTGAAAGCTATTCAGATGTTGATGGCTTACATTTTTCATATGGCCAATTAAGGTAGGCAAGACATCAATCAGTAGCATTTCTTTGTTAAGAAAACAGAGTAACCAAGCAGCTTGGGGTGACCCAAACCACTAGGAAGGTATAGGGGGATAAAAGACAGAAGAGATAGGTTCTTGGTAAGACTGCGTGCTGAAAATAATGATAATCCCCCACTCCTACTTCCAAAAGCTTTGAGTGATTAAAATGACAATCCAAACAGGAGTCTCCCTTTGAAATATGGCAAGATGGTCTACTGTACAGGTTTCTTAAAAAGATGGACACATTGGTATAGCTTATACAATTCTTTATGAAATGTAGAGAAGCTATAAGATACACCACCCAGAAGGAGCCAAATGCAAAATATATAACTGTACAGACTGTCAAATAGGTCAGAAAATGCCATTTCCTTTTCTTAATGGCACAGCACGCTAATAGAATGAAATCAAAAACAAACATGACAAAAGAAAAACAAAAACATTCACACAGTGGGATAAGCCGCTGTATTGTTGTGCGTATTAGTCTGCGGTTCAAATAGTAAAGGAAAACCCTATTGCCTAAGAGAACGGCATCAGAAGGTGACATATCGGTGGAGACATTAGCCACTTGCTGCAGATTGCTCCTTATCCTGCTTCAGTCTGTAGTCTGCCAAGGCCGCTCTGATCGCATCTTCTGCTAGCACTGTAAAAATGAAGATAAACATGGTATTAATGTGTGAGAAAAGAAATGCATTATTTGAAAGCCTCCAAATTCCCACCACCAGAACTTTCCCACAACGATGTTACCAGTTCCAAGATCAATGTTTTAGTAAACTTCATATGGTATAGAGCAGCACTCAAATATCCAATAAAATTGCCGTTTTATTCAGAAAAATATTTTAGCAACATATGAGGTGACAAATGTAAAAAGCCAGGGACTTGCATTCCATCACAGCCGACTGATAGAATTACACAATATTTGGCAAAATATACAAAAATGGAGGACAAATAATTGCAGCAGATTACATTGCAGAACACGGCAAGCGTCTATGCATGTGTCACCTGGTGACAACAGACAACGGCCAGGAGACGTTTCAGACAGAGATACGTCCATCTTCGATTGAAGACGGACATATCTTTGTGAACTATATTGGAATGCAAGTTCACGGCTTTTCATATTTGTTATCACCTCATATTTTGCTAAAATATTTTACTGGATAAAAACACCACATTTCATCGGATTTTTAACTCCGAGTGCTGGTCAATACCATATGAATTCTGATTAGGCTGCTTGTGCCCTGGTGGACTGACCAATGCACCCATTTATGATACTGGAATGAGGCTAGAACCCAGATTTTTCTGGAATAATATTTTAGTAAACACAGCACCACTATTTTTAAAGTAAATCTGAAATGAAAATTAAACGGAGAAAAACAATTATATCGGAGTCCTTTTCCTAAAAGAAAGACTGCCCTGGAATACCAGTCTTGTAAGTTTAAAATTATCGTCTCAGGTGAATTATGATTTTAATATCATACTGCTCCCATCTTGAACGACTTATACTTTTTATGTATTCCCTGCACACAGTGTTTCTCTGTCAAGCAAGAGTTTCACAGTCTAAATTTTTTAGGGGCAGCACGGTGGCATAGTGGTTAGCGATCTCGCCTTGCAGCGTTGGGTTTTCGGTTTAAAATCCCAGCCAGGTCAACATCTGCAAAGAGTTTGTTTGTTCTCCCCATGTCTGTGTGGGTTTCCTCCAGGCACTCTGGTTTCCTTCCATATGCCAAAAACATACAGGTAAGTTAAATGGCTTTCCCCTAAAGTCACCCTAGACCAGGCATGGGCAAACTCGGGCCCTCCAGCTGTTACGGAACCTACAAGTCCCACAATGCATTGCAGGAGTCTGACAGCCACAGTCATAACTCATAAAGGCAAATGCATTGTGGGACTTGTAGTTCCGTAACAGCTGGAGGGCCGAGTTTGCCCATGCCTGCCCTAGACTATGAGACATACACTACATGATACATACATAGACATATGACAATAGTGGGGACTAGATTGTGAGCTCCTCTGAAGGACAGTTAGTGACAAGACAATATATACTCTGTACAGCGCTGCGTAATATGTCGACGCTATATAAATACTTAAAATAATAATTTATTATTTTTTTTTTTATCAGGTAGTTAAGATTCATTCAAAAAGGGTATGGGATATCTGAACCTTAAATACAGCATGTCTCACCCATAAAGGAACAATTGCATCGAAGAAAAGGGTACAGGGAGCTCTTCGTACCCTTTTCTTATATGTAGTGAAGATTCATGTCTGGCTAAAGAGAAAAAGTGTCAATTACAGCCCTATACGCTTAAAGGGAACCTAAACTAAACGGATTCTCTTGCTTATCCTGTGTCTTAATATTTTTAGCCACAACCCCACAATAAGCATGCAGATCAGGTGCTCTGACTGAAGTCAGACTGGATTAGCTGCATGCTTGTTTCAGGTGTGCGATTCAGCCACTACTGCAGCCAAAGAGATCAGCAGGACTGACAAGCAACTGGTATTGTTTAAGGCTGCTTTCACAGTGGGACATTACAGGCGCACGTTAGAGCAGCCTGTAACGCAGCCCACCGCACAGCAATAAATAAATCAATGTGCTGTTCACAGTGCCCACGTTGCGTTACATTGTAACGCTGGACGTTTAGTGAAAGTACTGCATGCAGTACGTTATACATGGCTAAGCCGCGTTAGACTGTTTGCACGTGCTCAGTAATGTTGGAGGAGGAGCCACATGGCTAATTAATATTCACTGCACTGTGTGACATGCAGTGTTTACTTCCTGGATCGGCCGCTATGTGCGGCGATTGGCTGGCGGGACCACGTGATGCCGCATGCGTCCAAAAGTACGCATCACGGATGCATGAAGAGCCGCATAGCGCAGCTCAATCTGATGTCCAACTTCAACACCACCAGGCGTTGCGTTAGGGGCATGTTATGCGACCTTAACGTCGCATCTAACGCAACGTCCTAGTGGGAAAGAGACCTAAAAGGAAATAACCATATCCCTCTCAGTTAAGGTTCCCCTGAGGTTCAGTTCCCACACGTGTAGAAACTGTACCCTTTCAGTACATTTTCTACACCTTCGGGAAACACAGGTAGAGGATCCTATTATTGAAAAGGGTCCTGTTTACTGTATGCAGAGTCCCGACCTTTCAGTTTCACTGGACAAGCTGATGTATTGCCCATAGACACCTATGTAGCCAACACATCTGACCCAGATGCTGCGAGAAAAAACCGAGCAGACACTAAACCGCTCCAATCCGAACAAGCAGACACGCTGCGCTGCAAATTACACAGCACTTACAGGGAGGAAAAAAAACAAAACAAATGAGTATCCTTAAATTCTATGTGGGATTGGGGCTGTACATGCATATATTTTTCTTTATATATTTAAAGTGAACATATAGGATGTTTCATTTCTAACGTTTAGCACTACAAACAGTAGAAGTAGTAGTAGTCTTTTTTTTTTAACATTGAAAACATTAAATATGATTATCTGCGATCTATTTAGAGTACCATCTGATTGTTTGACTTGGAAGCTTTGCAAGTTCACAAAAGGTTTTCTATTTTTTAATGCTGTGTAGTAAAAGCACGCCTGATTTTTACTTACCTGGGGATTCTTTCAGCCCCTGTAGGTCTTTCAGGTCTCTTGGTGTCCTCCGGGTCGCCTTTAATGTACCGCTGCCCCTCAAAGATCTGAGACTGGAACTCCAGTTTGTATAGACTTGTAACTGCGCGTGCGCAGAGCACTCCCATCAATGGCACGCATACGGGACCATGCATGCCCACTTTCTAACCAGCAGCACAGAGGGGACCTGGAGGACACGATGGTACCGTGCCTGGCCCATGGTACAGCCAGGATACAGGCAGACCGTTATCCCAACAGAGACATTACTTTTCTGATGGTAAACCTCGCCGGGATCTAAAACGGCAAACCATCCTGACCTCATTGTTCAGCAGCATACCGGCTAAATGCCATGCGGTACCTTTAGGCACGACTGAGTGTTCAAACTCTGCAGCAAATAAAATAACTTACTGGAACAATGCAGTTTCACTGGAGGAAGGCAAAGCTCCTTAGCAATATCCGTGTTCTTGATGGTCATTGCCTCATCAACCTAGAAATTGAAGGAATATAAATGTTAAATAAGTAGGTATTTGAAATTTTAGCTTAACCATAGCAAGCTTTACTTTCTACATTTAATGATAACATGGCACTACAAGTTATGCATGGAAGAAGCCCCAGATAAGTAAAAGTCAAACTTTCCCCTTAGTTCAGGTGTATAACACTCTTGCAACTGTCAAGTATGCAACACTATCAAAACTGCTAAGTATGCAAATATTAGCAAGTAGACCTATACCGTGTACATGAGGCACACTTACAAGATCTGATTGAACCGCCAAGCTCTGCACCTGTATATTTAAAGAGAACCAGAGACGAAGCACCCTCATGTATTTTACCATATAGATCAATGGGAACATGACAGTAAAACCCTACTCTGCTCTTTGTTTCATGTTTCTCTGTTAAATCTGTCTTATCAGCTCTGATAAGAATCCCTGACTGAGCATTCAGTCTAGCTTTGCCCGAAATGAGTCAGTCGGTCTTCTGTGATGTCTTTTCAAGCTCAAGTCTGCCCCCTTGTGGCTCTGATTTCCTGGTATGTATGCTCATATTGCGCAGTTCACCAATAACAGTTCCTTTGTATATGAACCTTAAAATTTAAACATATAAAAAGTCCAGGGTACAGCAGGTGCAGAAATCTTCCTGTCACACACAGTAACCAATATACGCTCACCAGATATTAAGCTGCCTTTTCAGGATCAGCTGATAAGAGTTTCTGGCCCAGCCAGTAATCCAAATCTCCTAGGTGCGTTCTGCCTCCTCTTGTGTCCTCAAATCATGGGGGCAGAAGACAGAAAAAAACACTACAATAGAGTGATACTGTTTGATATTAATGTGACTATGTTGCTAATCACAACACCAGTGCTCCCAGACGTTACTGAAACACCTTGTGCTCCTTCACCAAATGCTCAATGAAGCCTCTCACCACATGTCATGGCTGACCCAGCACAGACCAGCAGCCACGCTTCACAGATAATGCCAACACGATCCTCCTTTAGCCTCAATGTCCCTAAGTCTTGCTGCTCAGGGGCTGCCAGCATTGGATCCTAGAGGGTGAAGAGTAGGAATGATCACATATATGCATATATATGGCATATATGTGATCATCCCTACTCTTCACCCTCTAGGATCCAGTGCTGGCAGCCCCTGAGCAGCAAGACTTAGGGACATTGAGGCTGGAGGAGGATCGTGTTGGCATTATCTGTGAAGCGTGGCTGCTGGTCTGTGCTGGGTCAGTCATGACATGTGGTGAGAGGCTTCATTGAGCATTTGGTGAAGGAGCACGAGGTGTTTCAGTAACGTCTGGGAGCACTGGTGTGATTAGCAACATAGTCACATTAATATCAAACAGTATCACTCTATTGTAGTGTTTTTTCTGTCTTATGCCCCCATGATTTGAGGACACGAGGAGGCAGAACGCACCCAGGAGATTTGGATTACTGGCTGGGCCAGAAACGCTATCAGCTGATCCTGAAAAGGCAGCTTAATATCTGGTGAGCGTATATTGGTTACTGTGTGTGACAGGAAGATTTCTGCACCTGCTGTACCCTGTACAAGCTTGGAGAAGTTGTATATGGACTTTTTATGGGTTTAAATTTTAAGGTTCAAATACAAAAGGAACTGTTATTGGTGAACTGCACTGTAGAGCGCCCTGTTTAAACCTTGCACAAACTTTAAAGCGACACACTTGACAACAGGAGCGACCCAGTAATACAGCAGCTACATATTTAAATGTTAAGGCAAAATAATAGAGGAGCGCACATTATAGGTTATTTTGTTTGATATGTATGCTCATAGCAGGAAAACAGAGCCAGGTGGAGGTGGGCTTGAAAAGGCATCACAGAAGACTGACTCAGCTATAATCATTTCGGGCAAAGCTAGACTGAATGCTCAGTCGGGGATTCTTATCAAAGCTGCTAACAGGCAGATTTAGCAGAGAAGAATGACACAAAGAGCAGAGTAGGTGTTTACTGTCATATCCCCATTAATATATCGGGTATATATCGGGTAAAATACATGAGGGTGCTTCGTCTGTGGTTCTCTTTAAAGTGGATGCGAGATAAACTCCCATTGCATAATTGTGTACCTTTCATATAGTTTATAGGGCATTCCTCAAGCCAAATACTTTGTTTTGTTTTAATACTCTAATTCCCTATAAACTAAACAATCCTCGCCCACAGCTTTTTAGAGTTCCTTGGCACTGTAGCAAGGGCTTATGGGAGCTCAGTCTGGGCAGGAGGAGGTTACTAGCCAGAGATTTCAGAGGCAGAGGGGATGAGGACTAAATTTGTCACATTAAACACAGGCAAGCTGATAGCATCTCCAGCCCTCAGCCTGTGACAAACAGAACATGACTGCCCTCGTATCACAGAAATAATCATAAAATGTTGAAGGTGTTTGCAGCTAAATATGCTGTGTAAACGATCTAAACTTTAGATAAGATATATAGACAAGTTACTTGTTATATAGTTAGTTTTACATCTTGGATCTGCTTTAAGGTAAAGTTGCACTGCTGTCAAAAGGACCTCCTACTAGAGAAAGAACCACAAAGTAATAGGACACTGAAAAGCTAGCAAAACTTACCGTTTTTCCTTTCACCCATTCAGTAGCCAGGGAGCTAGAGGCAATGGCAGAACCACAGCCAAATGTTTTAAACTTTGCTTCCACAATCTTCCCACTGTCATCCACCTCAATCTAGGAAAACAAAATTTTAATGTATTTAATATCTGCAAATGCGTAGGCAAATATAAGGTGTTATGCTAAAAGAATGTTAACAAAACAAAAAAAATAGGGAAAAAAAGAAAAGAAAGCGGAATCACAAAAAAAAAAAAATCAAAAAAAAAATCACATACTTAACTGAGAAGAGAGAAGACTCTGGATCCTAATGAGGCTTCCCACAATGCCCTCTGGTCCCTATTGCCACTTGAGGACTTTCCAAAAATTGCCAACAAGGGTTTGTCAGTGATCTGATTGGGGCAATGCTTCTTTTCAAGCATAAGCACGGCCATACTGTGCTTGCACAAGTACAGCCGCACCTGCACTGTAAGCCAAAGCTCTTGTGCATGAGTGGCTCTGTGCTCACCCAACCAGCTGGTGGGTCCGGGAGTGGCAACGGGGGACCAGAGCAAGCCTCATTAGGATCCAGAAGCTACCCTCTCCTTAGGTTTGTGTTTCCAAACCCAGCTTTCTTCTCCTTAAAAAGGCAGTTCATGGTAAGAAAACCTTCAATATAGATGAATTAAAATTGTGGCAGGTCCTATTGCAGCAACACAAAAGCAGCAGCCGCATTGTGCGCGGTTAACCTGGAAGTGAGGCATACTTTCATTGTAAAGTATGCCAAGTATGCCTCTCTGCAGCTGTGACGTGCGACCTTTCAGGACAGCTACAAGTGTAATGCTGGGAATACACGTTAAGTTTTTACTTTAGATAGATGGGTTCGATAGATAAATTCCAACCTGTCGGATCTGGTCGATTCTACTTTCGTTTCGATTCTCCTCATTCAAGTGAATGTAATTGATAAGATAAGGAATCGAGAGGGGAATCGAGCAGTGAATGGAGAGTAGAATCTATCGAAAGCGAAAACGACGGCAAAAACGAACGCAAAAACGCATTGTGTATTCCCAGCATAAGGGGCCTAAAGGAAACACTGAGACTCTCCTATAAAATGGACTACTACA